>NC_072731.1:134804112-135168560 GCF_026930045.1 Uloborus diversus
TCTAACGAAAATATATAAATCATTTCAGAAAAAAGAGTGACAAGGATCGCATCGTTCAACATTTTTTTTCTTCATATATTTCTAGAAACAACATATAAGAGGGTTGCGCGTTCATTTAATAAGCATGTGTTTTGAAGAAAATTGTAAAACAAGATTATATTTTTAAACTATATTTCCAGCATGTTTGACCTCATAGACAAGATAGGGCTTTGAAGTTTAGCAAAGTCTAAATTTAACGGAATGTGTCTAGTAATATCAAAATGATTACTTTACCCAAACTTTGTATACTTTATTATTTCTAAAGTTTTCAAAATATTTTGTTTTAGTTTTTTCTATATTTGACCAGTCTGTTTGTCAAATTTACTTAGCATAAAAATTTGAAGTTAAAAATATCTTGGATAAGTATCACTCCAAATACCAAAAGTATTGTGACACTTTCAAAAAATTTACATTTTTTAGGATTTCTCAAGAAATAAAAGAACAATTGTTTTGAAACTTTTGTCACATAACAAGTATGCTCCAGTTGTCAATTTCCATTAAAAATTACATTACCTTTGCGTTTTGGGGGTCAGTAACAAATTGAGGAAAACAAATTTTTGGCCATCATTCATCGTAAATAGCTCAGAATAAGCTGTAAATTTCAGAAATTGTTTAGCTTACTATGTACAATCATTTTTCATACTATTGAAAAGGTATCACCGATATTCCCGAAAATATAAGCATTTCTTTCGAAACTACAAATTTTATATGAAGGTTTTTGGCTCATAACACGCAAAGTTTTTCATCAAAGCTTACGAAACTTTCAGTAAAGTGTACAGCATACAGGAGAAGTATAATACTAAAATTTGAAATAAAAATTTTGAAAATATGATAAAATATGGAAGTTTTAAGCAATTAAATTATCACTGCGCATGCGCAAAAAATATCAATTTATAATATTTATTATCTATTACACAACTAATTCCTTAACTCATGAAAAAAATTCCAGTTCAATACCTCAAAAATTAAGAAAGTTATCAGCAAACTTATGAGCGGAATTTGAATAACTCTTGGATAGGCTGCGAATTGCGAGGGATCGTTCGCAAATAAGCTGTTTTTTTTTTATCATGAATCACACTGAACGATTGCAAGCAAATGTTACAAACTTGCGAACGACCCCTCACGTTACGTTGCCTACCCAAGAATTATTGAAATTCGGCTCACTAGATCGCTGATAACTTTCTGAATTTTTAAGATATTGAACTGGAATTTTTTTATGAGCTGAGGAATTTAGTTGGGATTTAGATTATGAAAGTTTCAAATTGCTATATTTCGCGCAATTGCAGTGAAAAATTAATTGCTTTAAATGTTCATATTTTATCAAATTTTACACATTTTTATTTCAAATTTTAGTATTCTGCTTCTTGTGTACGATGTCAAGTTTTTTGAAAATTTCGTAAGCTTTGATGAAAAATTTTGAGTGTTATGAGTAAAAAGCCTTCAAATAAAATTTGTAGTTTTGGTAGAAATGCTTTTATTTACGTGAATATCAAGTGAAGAAGGTATCGAGTGATACCTTCTCAAAAGTATGAAAAATGATTGTATATAATAAGTTAACTAATGTCTGAAATTTACAACTTATTCTCAGCTATTAACAATGAATGATGACCAAAAAACACTTTTACTTTCCTCAATTTGTTACTGATCCCTGAAACGCAAAAGTGATATAATTTTTACTGCAAAATGACAACCGAAGCGTACTTTTTATATGGCAAAAGTTTCAAAGAAATTGATCTTTTATTTCTTGAGAAATCTTTCAAAACGTGAAATTTTTGAAAGTGTCCCAATACTTTTAGTCATGTAGTGTATGTAACACAGAATTGTATTTTTTCATGTCCTATATCGTTATATATATATATATATATATATATATATATATATATATATATATATATATATATATATATATATTGTTTAAAATATATACTTTTATTTTTTGAAAGCACTGAAAAAACTTTAAATATTCACAGTTTATGGTTCTCAAAGTATTAACGAGTAGTTTGCTTCATGAAACTATTGGAGTAATGGGCTTTGGTCCATATTAAAAAAAGAAGAAAAAGTTTCCTTCCAAGCAGAAGCACATAAAACTATTTGAAAAGGAAATTTAGAATATTTTTAAAAAATGATGTACTTAGTATACTGTAAAACACGATGGATTTTTTTAGCTTTGTTTTACTCTATTTTTTAAAGCTTAGATATTTAAAATATTCAGCGAATGACCCTGCTAGGTGGTTAAATATATGCATTTTATCACAAATTTAATGACATTGTTTGCGAAATGTATACAATATTTATTTACCAAAATACACAGAGACTCTGAAATTCGTTTTGTTTTAACAAACTACTAAAAAGTATCCATGAAGCCGAAAGACTTGAATGTACTTGCATACATACTAAATGTGTTGAAACAGAATAGAATTCTAATCAGTTCACGTTCTTGTAAAAAAGAAATATAAGGATACTTCATCTTTCTTTTCCATTCATATCTTTTTAATGAAATAGCTTTTTTGGGAAATAAGATTTTTTTTTTCATAGCCATTCATTCAATGAGTAATAAAAGCTGTTAAAATTACACTTCAAGTGATCTTAACCATGAAAGTGTCCATCATGAGCAAATTCAATTTAAAATGAAAGGGTCTTCGTAAAATAACAAGAGGATTCGAGTGTGAAAACGATTCTCAATCACATTGAATATGTTGAGAAGAGTTTTTTTTTTCTTTCACCTCTATTAAATAGGAAAATAAGTGTTTGATATTCATATGAAGTGTTCAGTCGAAGATTCATTTTGAAATTCGATTTTTTAATGCAATTCTCACTCAAAAAAAAAAAGTATATTTTCGTTATACTAAATCATTTAGGCTTTCTTGTGTCGCCGAAAATAATCTCCATGTGTATGTGAATATTGTAATAAGATACCTTTGTTTCAAATTAACCAATTTTTACAACATTTTATTTTTCGTCTTCATGCTCTCTTATACCACATATTGTATACGTAATTTTGTTCCTTTTTATTATAAATATGAGAGTAGAAAATCCAGACAATAGCGACATTGTTTCCCAATTCTTAAAGGCACTAAAGCGTTTCTTTGTGTGAAAGAGAGTAAATGTCCTACTAAGTAAATGAAAAGTACGTTTTAATGAGGAAATTGTTTTCAGTAATGTTTTAAACAAAGTTCGTAAAATAAATAGAAGCGGAAATGTAAATAAAACTGTATGACAGTTAAGAGAAGTTTATTAAGTAGAGTACTTAAGAGGAGGACGTTTGGAAAAAATTTCTAACTTGTTTTCTAATTTATCGATTAGTGCCTTTTCACCTAAGATTTTGAAATAAAAGTTACTATCATGCAACCACTTGGTGAAAACATAACATTATGTGACGTATATTTCTTGTAAAATGTGTGAACGTAAAATTGTTTTAGCATTTTAATGCTCAATGACGCTTATGACGCAACGATGAAAACTGATTCGAATAGATTCAAATAAAGAATTTTATTCGTATTACAAAGTTTATGGTATTTATAAAAGGAAAATATTTTTAAATATTTCAACTTTACATTTTCTATACACTCAAATTCTTTTTAATCCTTAGATCTATAAGTTCAACTAGTACTTGGTTTTAATTTTAAAATAATGTAATTTCACTTTTTTCAAATTAAATTACATTTATTTATGTTATGTTTCAGAGTACCCTCAAATATAATAAGCATTTCTCCTAAAACGGGACAACATGACACACTGTTTAGCTGAAAATTTCATTTGAACATGTTGGGTTATATCCTTAAACTAACAACAATCCCACTCTTTTTCTACATAAATACATGATGCACATCTGCATTTACATATACATCTGGGAGGTAAAGGGCAGTAAGTGACAAAACTATACAGAGGTTTATAGCTTAAAGCTTTTCTTTAGTGATAATTTGCAGTAGTGTACTATCATTTATGAACTGATAAAATGAAAATTTGTTTACCAAAATTTTAGTGTCTTACACCTCTGAATATAATAATAAAAATGAGAAAGGTGGTACTCCCTTCTAGGTACTCAAGAAATATATTGAAGAAACTAAACATTTTTTAATTTTTACTCCCCATTTTATAAAGGTGGAAGAATAAGTATTTGAAAACCTTCAAAAGTTGCGTGCGTGCTCAAGCATGTGGATTCGGTGTTTTAAGCATTGCATAACGTAATCTGCATCTTCACACTCATAACTTCATGAAGTAAGAAAATTTATTAGCGAAGCAATAAATGAAATATGTTTCTAAAAGTACAAAATTAATTTTACTAGATTCATGACAGAAGTTTAAATTTAAGAAAACTAGCTGAAGCAGAAACTGAACCTTCAGATAATATTTTATCAACAAGGAGTTGAACAGTCTTCAGGCGGGACTTTAGATTTGTTTTTCAATGGGGTCGTTTCCAAAATTTCAAAAGTATTTTTTTCTGAAAGAGCATGCTTAAAAACATAGGATATGATATTTTTTGACAAATTTGTTTACATTTAATATTTAAAAAAAATTACTTAAATCGGAGCGCTTTCATTTTTTACAGCTTCTGCTGATGACATCACAAATGATGAAATGCCATTCAGTGTTGCCATTTACAATGCAAAATGTCTAATTCGTATCTTTACTCACGTATATTGGCAACGATATGATTGATAGCGAGCGTAGAGCGCAATTTTAATTCGCTGCTTGATTATCATAACGTGGAAACGTAGTAGAAAGATGCGGCAAAGTGCATCATTTGTGACGTCATCAAGACCACGCCTTGTTTGAAAAATCGAACATTTAAAAAAATTAATTAAAAAAAACTGTTGGGAAAATGAAAATATTTTCTGGGTCCATGTTATTTTTTTTGCTCATTCTATCCATTTCAATGACTAAAAGTAGTACTTTTGACTGAAGGAAACTACCCCATTGTTAAGGTCATTTTTACATGAAAAAGAGTAGTTAATTTTGAATTTTACTATTAGTATTTTTCAATTGCAAATCAATTATATTTCACTATAACGTTTTAATTAAAATTAATAGAATCGGAAAATCTTGTGCAAACAAATTTTTCTATCCTGTTACGCAATTTTATTGATGGTCAGAGCATGTATTTACTCACTTTGGTGTGGATGAACATAAATTGATAGTATTTTAGGCATTCAGCCACAATAATTAATTTAGTTTTGAGCTTCCTAAAGTTGTCGTCCACTTTATTTTAATAGTAGTAAAAAAAACTTAAATTCGTTTCTGACGCAGTCAAGAACTGCGGTCAAGTGATTGCTCCGTATTTATGAATGCTATAATTTTACATAGAGTTTAGTTCATCTCTTCCTTATTTGAGGAGATAACATGCAAAAGCAAACAGGTCCACTTTAAAAAATTCGGGAAACTCCAAAAACTATTATGTATTTAATGTTGGACCCTACACCAACAAAAAGTTGTTAATGTTGTTCAGTTAATGTTTATGTTTTACATCTTGTTTTGTTAGAAATATGATAGTTATTAAATTATTTAACTTTAAATATCGGATATGTTCTTTTTTGCTTGAACTAGGTAGATGTATGTGTATGTATGTGTGTTTTTGCATGAACTAAGTTGGGATATGTTCTCTTTTGACTGAACAACTTGTTTTTTCAATTTATTTAGTAACCTCCCCCCCCCAAAAAAAAAGTAAGATGTAGCATGGTAGTTTCAATTCAAAATCTAATCTGTTGCAATAGTTGCAAATATCACTATCTGGTGATTTAAAACCAATGTTAAACTCGCAAAATACTCTACGAAACATGGACACACACATGGAAACACATTTTTAACCGTAATTTTACGTCAACATAGTTGTTGTATAACTTGAAAAGTTTAGTAATATTAAATTGAGAATGCGAATAAATTCTCTTCGACTTTTTGCGAGTATAATGACTTTCTCGCCCTTTTATTTTTTTTCAAAAACTCTCGAACAGAATGTTTTCTCCTACAGATTTTCTGCTAGTTCGATCACTGCCACGATTCTCTTTTAGACTTTGATTTGTAATTAACTTTTTAGCCAAATTACTTACTTGTTGGCGTCAATTAAGTAATGATGCATACATTTTTTTTACACACTGGAGTTATTTTTCCATTACTGTCGAAAATGCTGTAGTTAACATTGAATCCATGTGTTCATTGTAGGAGTCACATGACCAAACTAGTTTCCCATTGGTTGAAGTGGATTTGTTCTTGTTTGCTTCACACGTATGTATGGATACGTTCTTTTATGCACAGAACGTCAGTTTTCAAAACTTTAAAATACTAGGATATAATTTTTTGGGTGTAACCAATTACACTACCGTATGAGAATGAGGCTGACGATTAAAATTCACTATACCTCAGCTTTGTATTTTTGTGGATTTGTTTGATTTTGCGTGGCACCTACTAATTAATTCTCCGACTGAACAATGCTACTGGTTCCTGGATTGAATGAGCCTTTCCAGCAGCAGTTATATAATAAATATATTTATTCTGCCAAAAAAATATATTAAATATATTTTTCGCAGCAGTTTTTTATGTGAATATAGAGCGGACTCTTTATTTCGAGTGAACCGTATTTTTTGGAAAAAGAAAGAGACGACAGTAAATTAGCTTTCAATAAAATGGTACTTTATTTATAAGTTTTTTATAATATAATTTAAAAGTTACCACAGAACAAACTGAGGCATTTTCTTGGAACTTGGTTGCGATAAAAGATCGAAATTTTACGAATTCTTTGAGTTATTATATATTTTTTGATGATTACAAGAAAATATTTTATAGACGAAAATTTACCTTTATGCAACAATGACGTAGTAGAAATACCGTTTTTCTCGCTCAAAAATTTAAAATATAAAGTTTATTAAAAATCCTAG
Organism: Uloborus diversus; assembly: GCF_026930045.1. Classification (NCBI taxonomy): domain Eukaryota; kingdom Metazoa; phylum Arthropoda; class Arachnida; order Araneae; family Uloboridae; genus Uloborus; species Uloborus diversus. The sequence goes on from NC_072731.1 coordinate 134,811,021, forward strand.
AAGTTCTTGGCAAAATTAAACATTTTTTACGCCAAAAATAAGGTTACATTTCTGAAGAGTTTTGACATAACATAAAGGTTGTTTTTTTGGACCTCAACATCATCTATTCAACAAAAGGATCATGTGACTGATAGAACTCGCCAATCAGGATGAACCATAACAGAGCTGAAGGTAAAAAACAATCACATAGAAGCTGATTATATCTTCATACTGGTAGTTGAAACAATATTTGGTCACCAGTGAAAGATCTGTGCACATGGTACTGTACAACATCGAAAAACTGAAGCAAAAAGCGATAAAGCTGCAAAATTCTTTGACTACTAGTAGTTTTTACTTAAACGTTGTCGAAAACTTTGTACTGAGACTTGAGACAAATAAGACAACGTGTATAAAAATGCAAATAAAAGTATTCAAAAAGAGCTTAGAACTCAGCAAACATTTGTTTTGAGGCTATCAAAAGGAAGACTCTTTATCAGTGCATAAAAAATGGTTCACACAAACCCAACCAACGGTAAAGTGAACTATTACAACTAGCAAGATAACGTAATACTAGTGTATCAAGCAATTTGTGTTCGATGTAATAATTGTTTAAATTCATCAATTATTACATTCAGTAGTAACGAAAGTAATGGGAAGATGTAAGTAATGGGAAGAGTAATGGGAATGTGTAGATTTTATGAATATTCAGATGTTAAGGGATATTTTTGCACATAATAACGTCATTTAAAAAATGCTTTAGCTTTGAAATTAAAATTTTATGCCCAAATTTACTTTTGTTATGGCTGCGAAAATGTAATTGAGTTAACAATGACAGAACTTCCGAAAAAAATTGTGTTGGAGCAAAAATTTGACATTACATTGTAATACGTAGGAAAGAAGAATTGTTTCTTATCATACTACAATAGAAGAAATTAAACTATGAAATGTATTTGAGACAAAATTTCAGAATTTCTTCATTAATTCTGCGTAACGAAAAGGACCTTTTAATGGGAGTTCGTCATAAAAAGGGTTGGTAGTGAAATCAAATTTTTGTTTAAAAAAAAAAAAAACTTAAATGAAAGACGGGGAAAAAATGGAAATAACAGTTATCCATCTTTACCTCTACAGAGATGTCGGCGAATAAATCTAGAAGACAGCAAGTGGTACGGGAGCAAAAATAACAAAAAGCAGTGTCGTAATTAAGAAAAAAAGAAACGATAAAAAAAAAAGATGTAGAGAAGTAGAACAATTGCTTGATTCGTTGGAAGCCCTCTGAATGTGACGTCATTTCGCCATTCTTTTCACTGCACCGAAATAGAATAAGTCGTTGGCAAAAAGAGGTATTCCTTGTTCCGGCCTTCAATACCTATGCTTCAGTACCCCGACATTGTCGTCGCTAAGACTGAAATATATTTGGGATTTTTTTTTCGGAATGATTGAATATTCTTGATTGAACCACCCGAAATGATTTCTGAAAATCGACACATCCCTGAAATCAAGTCACGGGAAATCAGACGTTTCATTATTTAATGCAAATCATTTTGCTTCAAAAATATCTTAGATATAAGTATCTTGCCAGATTACAAATTTTGTTTCATTGTTAGGGTTTTTTCTTATTTGGAAAATAAAATATACTCATATGTATGCCTAACGTCTACATTTTATTGTCTATGTTGAAACCTTCAAGGTTGTAGAAAATATTGATATATTTCAATTAGTTGCGTATTCAAAGTGAATATCACACATAGAATGAAAGGCGCTCTTCTCCAATTAGATTATCGTTATAGATGTGATCCTTTCCTTGTACTTGTGTGAAGGGATGGATAACAACTACCATTTTAGGGAGGTCATGCTGAGGAATGACCTCCTCCACTACGACGAGCCTAAGATTATTTGTACGAAAGATTTCTGAAACTGCGTGAGATTCAATAAAAAGCAGCAAATCAGTCAGGAATAATTCGCCTAACAGGTCAAAATCGTTATTAATTTATTTCATAAACAATGAAAAAAAGTTTTATTTCAAATATTTACTTTACAGTTTTTTTAATAAATTAAAAATATTCCTGCAAAATTATTTGCATTTTATTCATAAATTGTTTGAACACAATGTTGCTGAATAATACTGCAGACTGTTTAGGGAGCGGGGAGCGGTCATGGCCCTGATGAACCTCTCCTTGTTTCCGCACCTGCCTGTTTGATGTACAAAGTAATATCAATTACAAATAGATAATTATGATTTATTTTCCAAAATTAGGAAACAAAGGAAGATATGATTTATACAGAAGATGAGGTAGATATTATAATATAGGTGGAAGTGGTAGACGAAACAGATTTTATTTAAACCAAAAAAGTTAATTCAATGTAATTCTTCGTGTACTGACTGTTAGTATTGTTAAAAACTTGTATATTTAGTTTGAGTGACTAAATGTCATGGTCTCTGTAGTTATCAGTCCCTATAGCCTTAACTGTCGCTTAACTTGTTCATTTTTTAATCCTTAGAGGTACGTGGTCAATTGGCATTAATGATTTGTATTTGGTTTCAGAGGTCCTATTTTAAAAAAGAAGTATTAGCAGGGTCGCCCTGATGGGAGGTCACTATGATCTCCCGAGAACTCTTATTCGGCAAATTTTGCCTGATGATCGAATCGGAAAATTTTCAGGTAAAATTGCAATATTGGAATTTTTTAAATCCCAAAGTGTCCCTTTTCAATAGATTTACATACACTACATGACGAAAAGTATTCGGAGACTTTCCAAAATCCACATTGTAAAGCATTTCTCGAGAAATAAAAGAACAATTGCTTTGTAACTTTTGTCACATAAAACATATGTTTTAGCTGTCTTTTTCCATTAAAAGTTATATCACCCATGCGTTTAGGAGACCAGCAAAAAATTAAAGAAAACAAAAACGTTTTTTGATAATTGTTCATCGTAAATAGCTGAGAATTAGCTGTAAATTTCAGAAATTAGGAACCTTACTATGTATAATCATGTTATGTACTTTCGAGATAATATTTCTGAGATACACGAAAATATAAGATTTCTTTCAGAGCTACGAATTTTATTTGAAGGTTTTGGGCTCATAACGCGTAAAGTTTTCCATCAAAGCTTACCAAACTTTCAGAAAACTTGACAGCACACAAAAGAAATATGTTAAAATTTGAAATTAAAATGTTGAAAATTTGATTAAATATGAACGTTCAAAGCAATTAATTTTTCTCTGCGCATGCGCGAAAGATAGCAATTCATAACTTTTATAATATGAACCCCAACTGCATTCTCCAACTCATAATAAAATTTCAGTTCAATATATTAAAAATTCAAAAAGTTATCAGCGTTCTAATAAGCTGAATTTGAATAGCTCCTGGGTAGACCACGATTCATGAGGGATCGTTCCCAAATAATCTGTTTTTATCACAAATCACACTGAACGATTGAAATCAAATGTTGCAAACTTGCGAACAGCCCCTAACGAGTCGTCACCTATCCACGATCTATTCAAATTCGGCTCATTATATCGCTGATAACTTTCTAAATTTTTAAGATATTGAAATGGAATTTTATTATGAGTTGGAGAATCTAATTGGGGTTTAGATTATGAAAGTTATAAATTGCTATCTTTCTTGCATTGCATGCGCAGAGAAAAAATATATTGCTTTAAATGTCCATATTTTATCAAATTTTCAATATTTTCCTTTTAAATTTTAATATTACACTTCTCTTGTGTGCTGTCAAGTTTTCTAAAAGTTCGGTAAGCTTTGATCGAAAACTTTACGTGTTATGAGCCCAAAACCTTCAAATAAAATTCGTAGCTCTGAAAGAAATCCTTATATCTTCATGAATATCAGTGATATTTTCTCGAAAGTATAAGTAAAATGATTGTACATGGTAAGATAACTAATTTCTGAAATTTACAGCTTTTTCTCAGCTATTTACGATGAACGATGATCAGAAAACATTTTTGTTTTGCTCCATTTGTTGCTGGTCCCTTAAATGCATGGGGGACATAAATTTTAATTTAAAATGACAGCTAAAACATACCTTTTATGTTACAAAAGTGACAAAGCAGTTAATCTTTTATTTCTTGAGAAATCCTTAAATGTGTGAATTTTTGAAAGTGTCTCAATACTTTTAGTCATATAGTGTACATGCGCATACCTCTACTTTATCTTTCAGCAAAATTCGGAGTTCCATTCGGCAAATTGAGCATTTCCGCCCCCCAAAAATTTACGTTCAGGGCACCCCATTGCGTTATATATATATATATATATATATATATATATATATATATTTTTTTTTTTTTCAGTTTATGTGGTGTTTTTTTTTTTTTTTCTAAATATATCAAATTATGATGTTTTCAGTTATTTTATTGCTTACTAGAAAAGAAACTCCGCATAGAAAAATGTTTGCTCACAGATAGTCAGTTATAAAAGTTTTTCGATACTCTTTGAAACCCGAATTGAAAAATTTACATCTTTTATTTAATGGCGTGTTCTTTTTTTGGAGGTTTTTTTTTGTGACACTTTGCGCAGTATACATTTTGACGACTATAGAAACATAATCTGATGATCAGATCATAAAAATAAGCTATTCTGATAATCGATCGCAGTATTTGAAGTTTGTTTGTTTTGAATGCGTTCAGTAATTTGTTGAATTTCTCTGTGCCTGTAATTTCCATAGTCAAAAATATTTATGACAGTTTTTTACGTCAACTCAAACAAAGTATTAACCATAATACAGTATTATGTCTACCTTATACGTAATATGTCTTGTGATTTTTGAAAAACACACAGTTAGATTTTTCAGTTAACTTTAGAGCAGACAACGTACGACGCATTTTTTTTTCCAAGTTTATCTTTACTTTTCTTTGACGTCAGAAATCTGTCTCCGCAAATGATGCGGATTCCAAGACAAGCAAAGTTGTCTTAACAAATGAGGTCTGAGATGGTTTTCTGTTTTCTTATGACGCGCAGCGAAATTAAGGGGCTAACTTAAAACTTTTTGACTTTTCCCGCATTATTGATGATGCCTAAGATAAAGAAATTTTTTTGTTGTTACTTTAGATGCTCATCTGCATGGGAATACCGATGCTGCAACTTTATTTAATTTTCATATCTTCAGATGAGAGAAATTTCAAATCTGATGAAAAATAAAATAAAGTAAAAAAAATAATTAAAAAGAATAAAACATTTGCTAAATGAGCAAAAAATGGACATAGTCAAGCTTTGATAACTTTTCATAATCATCTGGTTAAATATATTTGGCTGAAAAATTTTTATGTCAAATTTTTATACTTATAAACTTTAAACAAATTTAATTTTTTTCTAGATAGTATAGAAAGTACTAAAACAAAGATATAAACAATAACAGAGACAATTACTGCTACTAAAATTTGTTAGTCGAAAAAACAGAATCAAGCGCGAAAATCGAAAATCCTTTTCAAAACCTTTCTTTCATTCTAAAATGAATTACAAATTTAAAAAATGTTAATAAATAGAGACTGGCAACATGTAAGAGTTTTAATCATTGAGCTTTCCTTCTTTGTCGGCAACAATGATATTTTTAACAATCGTGTGTTTAAAAACTTAATTTAATTAAAAAATGCTAAAAAGAGATTAGGGTCTAATGGGGGAAAGTGGTCAATGGGGTGAAGTGGTCATTCAACAAATAAATGGCTATAGCTTGGAAATAAGTGTTCAAACGAATGTAAAAATTTTGCTTAGTGTCGGGCAGTTAGAAACTACATTTTAAATACAAAATTTTACAACTGGCAAAATTTTATTTGGTAAAAAAAATATTTTGTGTGAATATGAAAAATTTTAAAATCTAAACACCTCTTTTATCTTTATTGGGAAATTTTGTTTGTTAGAATTATGAAGAGATTGACTGCGCAGGAGGATTCCTACATGTCTTAAGAACTCTTACTCATTAGCAGTTAGCTGAATCTATTTTGGATAATTTTTTAGAACAATTTAAGTAAGATGGGGTAAAGTGGTCATAATATTTGGCTTAACGAATATTGTTCTTCTAAAGTCACTTAATCTTTAAGTATAAGGCAGATATAAATTAAATATTAATTTCACTTAATATGTATTGTTTTAGCAGTAAACAGGGTTAAATACACGAGTATATGCGCATGCATACGCATATACTCGAGTAGGCACGTATATATACGTATTCACATAAATTCACCAATATACACGTATATGGGTATCTGCAATTTTTTTTAAAAATCTATACAGATATACATTCGACTATACACGTATATACCCGCTTATACTCGTATATATACGAATACTTATATGCTCAGGTACACACGTATATACGCGTACGTACTCGAGTTGACACTTACATACAAGCATATGTGTATACAAGGTGAGTTTAAACTCTTGGGCAAATTGTTAAAAGTTGTTAGCGGGGAGGATAAGAAGCAAGAATCACATAAGAAACATATGGTCACAAACATAACGCTTAAGCGCCACATGCACGCAAAGCCAGAAACTAATGGATGCAAAACTGGTTACAAAATTATTACACAAAGACAATTTTACACAACATTTTAGGTCTTAAATAAGTTTGAAAGCGATTGATGAAATTTGCGGCCATAATGCATGCATTTCAATCACAAAACACTCTCTGTTGCAATAACGAAACTTTTGAAAAACTTTCATCTGTCGCTGCGCCTTTGTTCCGATACGTGTATTAGAGCTACTACAGGTATTAACTTTTAATAACTAACTGCTCTAAATAGTTCTTAAAAACTAAAATGTTTGGTAAAATCATCTTTGGGTAACAAATTTGTGACCTGTTTTGCATCCATTTGTTTCTGGCTTTGTGTTTATGCAGCGCGTCATCGACCATAAGTTCCTTATGGTTCTTTGCTTCTTAACCTCCCCTCTCACACCCCTTGGATTTTTTTCCAAGCTTGGATTCACTCTGTAAGAATACATGTATGTTAGTTGATGTACTCGTGTAAACATGTATGTACTGGTGTATACACGTAAATGTACGTATATACGTCTATACAGGTATATAATCGTGTTTACACAAAAACATGCGTATATACTCGTGCTTCCATATACGTGAGTAGACACATACAAACGCACACTGGATGTATCCACGTTCCACGAATTAACTCGTGTGTACCCGTATATGTATGCATGTACACTTTTATATGCGTATATACGTCTACTATTCACGTATATACTCAGGTATGCACGTATATACTCGAGATACAAGGACATACAAGCATATGATGGTCGTTTATGCACGGATATGCTCACATATACATGTGACACGTATATACTCGAGTAGACAAGTATACACTTCTGTAGGTGATCACGTATACATGCTTATATACTCGTGTATACACGTATATACTTGAGTAGGCACGTGCATGCATGTATCTGATGTATACATCTATTTGATGCATGATGCATCAGATACATGTATCTACTCAAATATGAATGTGTTTACTCGTGTTGACACGACACGTATATATTCGTGTATACCCGCATATACTTGTGCATATACTTGTAACTATAAAAATAACCGAAATATAGAAATATTAGGGTGATTTGTAACGATTTTGCATGTATTTTTAACTATGACCACTTTACCCCATGCTATGACCACTTTCCTCCACCCCATGGGGTAAAGTGGTCATAAATACGTAGGGAAATCAAATTGTTATAAAACTACCTAAACCAATATTTTTTTTTCCTGAAATTCAATGCACCGTGTTCTTTATGCAATGTAAAATAACAACAAAAATTTTTAAAGTGTTTAAAGAATGTTTTGTATTTATTATATCCACCTAAGTTGAAAACCTACGATTTTATGACCATTTTACCCCACCAGACCCTATAGTTCGAGGAATATACATGGTGTTCCGTTTTAACCTGCAAGACCTCTATTTTCGCAACCGTTAGTCCTAGATGCATACTTCCAATTGCAAAAGTTGTTCAAAATCAAATGCAGATTTTTATAACAATTAGCACATAGTGACTTACCTGGTTGAGGAGTACTTGCTTTTTACTTTCTAAGAAATCAAGGTGATTGTTCGCAACGTTTTAGTGACTGTCTTCTTATGCGTTAAAAATGGATCACAGCACCTAAATCCATAGTGATGAGTGTACTTTACAAGATATTTTATCTCATGATACGTACACACTGTTTCAATGTCTTTATTCACTCTTAATTTTAAAAGATGCTGTTGCTGCTCATGTAATTGATTGATCTCTTTAATTGTAGACGTAGAACTGTAAGTCTTTTTATGACAAGGTTCATTATTAAAAAATCCTATGGAGCATTCCATGATAAAATTATGCAATATATGTGTTACTCAAAGTTTCTAAGTCACAAAATGTATTAAAAACATTTTCTCAGTTAAAAAAATATACAATATTGTGTTATTTGCAAAGTAAGTTCCATTTGATCACGACAGAAGATCTATTCTGGTACTAACCACATAATACTATTTATTTTAAACAGGTAATGTCATCAACAATGATCACTAATGATTTACTGCGGAAATGATGTTCAGTTCCTATCATGTTAACCAATTCCCAGAACCCAATAATATCGTAGAATAAGGATGATGCAATATATGCAAAGTTTGTCCTGTCAAAATTGACCAATGTTAATCCGAAACTAGAGATGGTGCAACATCACTTTTTATTTACTACTAGTGGTACCAGCACGGCTTTGCCCGTAATAGAAAAATTAAAAGATCTTTTATTTCGCCTGTATATTAACAAATAATGTATGGTGGATTTTCTCGCCAATTGGCTTGTACCCATGTTACGGTTCTACGTTATGATAATTTCGTATCTCGCCAATTGGCTTGTGCCCATGTTACGGTTCTATGTTATGATAATTTCGTAATTTACTCGTCCATCTTATGATATTTTTGTTCTTAAAATTGAAATAGAAAAAGAACCACAGCGAATTTTCGAAAAATCGCTTCGGGGTGCACACCCCATGCTACAAACTAACTTTGTGCCAAATTTCATGAAAATCGTCCGAACGGTTTAGGCGATATGCGCGTCATAGAGATCCAGACATCCTCCGGACAGACTTTCAGCTTTATTATTAATAAAGATAAAGAATACACAAAATGCTATTTGCAATTTTATAAAATATTTCCGATTATTTATGATATTCTGATATAAAAAAAAAATGCTTTACTGTTTTTGTATAATTAAAGCTAAAAAATGATCAGCAATTATCATTTGTCTTAAAATATTTTAACTAAGAAAATGATTTAAATATTTTTTTAAGCAAACAAAATTTTTGTTGTTTTTCCTTAAATTATAATTATAGTATAAGTCTTGCAATAATTTAAAGTCCATTTATAGATTAAAAAAAATAAGCCGCAATTAGCTAATTCAATGATTTAGTGCAACCTTTCAAAATGAGTTAACTGGATAAATAACACAATTTCGAACAGCTGTATCTTTTTTACAAACCAAATACACAAAACAATACATATAACGTGCATAGTACTAGAATGGAATATTCAATTGGTTGGAAAATTTTATTTTTAATTCCATCCCCTTTTGGTTTACAGGGGTCTGAAAATGTAATTTTTCTCAATTTTCTGATCTTTGAGGGGCTGTAATCTATAAACGGTAAACAAACACATAATTACAGCTATATTTTCTCATTAGTGTGACTCCAGTGATTAGTTTTTGCCATATTTCATTTTGCGTTTCCGTCCCCTAAGCGAGTTATGACCCTTTGAAATGAGCAAAAATTTTACATTTGACCTTGAACTTTGGCCTGCTGGCATTATTTTAATTATCAAGTTACAGCTACATGACTCAGTGTGTGAGACTATTATCTTATGTACTTTACACATCAAAATGTAAAATGTTCTGCCATGATTGTTATTCAATTAGATTTGGGTCAAAATGCAAAGGTCTAAAAGTCCCACTTTTAACTACGAAAAAGACTTTTGATGACCTCTAAAAAAATCAAAGGTTAAAGTTAGATTAAAATAAAAGTGGTTTTAAACATCATTCATATGCATCTCTTTGGGATATGAGTTTCAAAAAAATTAAAAATGGTCGAGCGCACTCCTCCGGCATTTGACTGTGCGTTGATTATCAGTCAGGACAAGCTATTTTCTATGTACAGATTAATGTTACCAAGAGTTAACATTCGCCCCTTCAAACATTTTTAAAATGACATATTTTCAATTTTGTAAACAATTTCAAAAAAATCGTTTTTTTTTTTTTTTTTGGAACTTAACGATATTAATCTAGGAAGCTAAAATTTTAGGGGTGATCTATTAATGCTAAAAGGAAACTTTTGAGACCCCAGGCGTCTCGAAATTCGGAAATCTATTTTTTTCACTCCACCTTGACATAAAGTATAGATACCGTGCGTATCTATACTGTATATATCATATGTACTGTATATATTACGATATATGCAGTATAGATACTGCATGTATTTGTGTATGTGTTTATCACACTGACACATTTTCAAGACTAAGATTACAAAAACCTTCTCCACAGAAAGCCAAACCAATGTCTCAAAGACTCTGACTTCAAGCTATTAGACACATTTAAAAAAAAGTATTTTCAATCCATATATAGGTAGCATTATACATAAATCTCATGCATTTCAACGCTCATTTTGCCTTACCGCGAACTGAAATTAATATTTTTCGTTAGGGTTTGCATCACAATTTAAACTACAGTGAACCATAAAGAAAGAAAATTTTCTGTAAAATAAGCTCAGGCAATTTTGACTAGACACTTTTTGTAAATAACTATTGCTGCACTTTTGTTAGTAGATAACAATGCTTGCTGATAACGCTTTATCATCAGTTAGGCTAAAATCACCATCTAGTGAACTTTTATTATCGCACATAGAACTAGTATGTAGTGGCCATCACAAAACTTTCTTCCATATCTTTGTTATAATTCTAAATCCATCCCCATGCTTGACGAGGAAACAATATTCCCAACAAAAACAAAATTACACACGCCAAAACTTGACGACCATCCCAATGGGGTCGTCTCCAAAATTTTAAAAGCATTTGTTTTTCTGAAAGAGTATGCTTAAAAACATAGGATCTGGCCATTTTTAAAATAATTTGCTTAAGTTTAATATTTTTTTAAAATTACCTAAATCGGTGCGCTTTCATTGTTTACGTTTCTGTCGTATGACATCACAAATGATGAAATGCCATTCAATGTTGCCATTCACAGAACAAAATACTTAATTCGCATCTTTACTCACGTGTACTGGCTACGGTATGGTTGATAGCAAGCGTAGACCCAATTTTTAATTCGCTGCTTGATTATGATAACGTGGAAACGCAGTGAAAAATGAGCCAAAATGCATCATTTGTGACGTCATAAAGACCACGCCTTGTTTGAAAAATCGGACATTAAAAAAAATTAATTAAAAAATAACTGTTGGGAAAATGAAAGTATTTTCTTGGTCCATGATATTTTTTTTTTATTCATTCTATCAATTTCAGTGACTAAAAGTAGTACTTTTGACAAAAGGAAACAACCCCATTCCCATTTATTTCAAAATCAAGGCAAAGGATGAAAATTGAAAATTATTTTAAAAGCCTTGCTTAAAATAATTACATACATTTATTTGTTAACAAACACAAGATGGTAACAGTTAAAAGGTTTAAATAAACGCAGTTTTCTAGTTATTTTCCGACAGTTAAAAAAACGCGAAATACGCAGACGACAGTCTCAGTCTATTACGATTTATCTTTCTTATTGTTGTAATTATAAAACTATTTTTATTCACAAAAAAAAAAAATCAACCCCCCACGGAGCGATTGGCGCCAAAATTTAACTAACGCCTGTTTACATATGGATTCACATTTATTCCAAATTTCATCCAGAGCAAAGCATTACTTCTTAAGATATGGCACTCACAATGAAAAAAAAAAATAAGGTTCGATTGCGTCACCCCCTTTTCAGCTGTTGACGCCAAATAAGAATAAGCTCTTATACCCACTAAGGGCTACTTGTCGATAAGTTTTTGTTTGATCTCGTTCATTATTTCTTGAGATACAGCAGTCACGATTGACGATAAAAAACGTTCTATAGCTCAACCCTCGTTTGAGCTATTAACATCAAAACTGAATCAGCACCTGTACCTGTTAAGGGCAACATATGGACCAAATTTTGTTTGATTCCGTCAGTTACTTCCTGGGGAATAGCAGGCACGCATAACTCAAGAAACGTCTCATTGCTCAACCCCCCTTGGAGGAATTGGCGCCAAAAACCAATGGGCACAAATTCATATAGCGGCACATATGTGTACTTAATTTCGTTCGATTTCATGCGGTAGTTTTTGCTCTAGAGTGGCCGCAAAAAACTGGTCACACACATACGTGACACACACACACATACACACACACACACACAGAGATAGACAGACATTTTCCAAAAATGGTCGAAATGGACTCAACACACCTCAAAACGTTCGAATCCGTCAAAATTCGAAATTCGAAAATTTTCCCGAATCCAATACTTTCTTCGATATACATTAGAGTCTCGAAAATCCGAGGTAATTGGGGCTGACGCCACCTCGGATTACTGAAAATTCGGACTATCCGGAAAATTCTTCGCACTTACAATTTTACACTATATTTGAACGATAAAAAGGTGTACATAATATTTTAGTTCTTTGCGCAAAAAAAAAAAGGAAATACTTTAGGGACGAAAAAATTTCCATTTTAATCATTTATGAATCAATTTTCAAACTTGGTCTGAGATGTCTACTAAACGTGTGAGTGACTAAAAAATCCAATTTGTCAACCCCTGAGTTCATTTCGATTACTTTCGTTAAATTATTTTGACTTTAATAGTCAAGTTGGAATTTCACGTCTTTTGAAGAGTGCTAGCTGGCGACATAGCCGTGACAATCGTTCTTTATTACTTTATTGTAAACAATTAAAGAAGTTTTATAATTAGTAAAAGCTTTTAATTTGTAGGTAACAGAAATCATCTTTAGTTATTAAACATGTTTGCTACTTAATAGGCGTACAACGAAGGACCTGATGTAATTTGCACATCAGATCATTTCTCTAATACCTATTGTATAGGGAATTTCATAGTTACAAAATTTTTTGCTGTCTTTCTCTTTTATGACGAATGACAATATACAAAAATATATGTGCGGTTCCAAAATGTTATTTTGCTTCATGAAAAAAACGGAGAAAAAAATCATCCCTACTAGCGAGGGAAAAAAATCAAACTTTTTGACACCTCGAATTAAGCGGAACCTCGGACTTTTGAGACTCGAATTTTCGAGACTCTACTGTATTAGATATAGAAGAAAGTAAAAATGGGGGTTAGCCTTATTTGGTCTACATGGCCTTATTTGGTCTACATGGCCTTATTTGGTGCACCCACCTTGTAAATAAAATTTTAATATCGATTATAGAAAACTCTTACTCTTAAACTAAATAATGAATTTTGTACTATAATTTGATTTTATTTATTCCTCTTTTCTTAACCCGTATTTTGATTCTTCTAGTCATATTTTTAGTTACTCTTTTTCTTTCTGCTTGTTTATATGAAGCTCATCTTATTTACAGGAAGAAAAATAGAATTGTTTCTTTTTTTGGATTTCTACCTTTGTTATTTAATACTAACCTGACTTTTTATGTTCTTTTTGCGAAACTATAGTCAGTTCCTCGCACAAGGAACTTCTTCGTAAACCGGCAAACAAACTTATTTCTGCGTCGTAAAAGAAAACCATCATAAAACACAGCAAACATTTCTCTAATTAATTGGCAAACTTTGTGTAGATGCAAGTTTGGAGAGATGAGAGCAAATAAAACCTATCTACTTGCTCTGGTTTTCTCCAAGTGATATCCTCAGGGTACTTCGTCCCTCTCTTTGGAGTTGATTAGGCCTTTTAAACGACGGCTTCGTTGTTAATGAATTTGCTTTGCAAACATGGTGCAATTTTACTAACAATGTTTGCTATTATTCAATACTTTATGACAACTGAATGAGAAAAGTAAATATTTTAAAGATTGTTTTTATTTTGAAAATTAAATTATTTTTTTAATGAGAACGAAGTTTGTCTTAATTATAAAAATTACATCCGTTTCAAAATTTAAAATTTAATGTCATTAGCTAAAACTATACTATAGATAGTTACAATTGCTTTTTACTTCCTTTTACAAAAAAAGAAGTATTGTATTCGCGAAAAAATTTTCACTCAAAAATCGCCCTTAATTTCCATTTTGCTCACCCCCAAATGAATGTTGAGTTTTTTTTCGATTCGACCACATGCGGAAAAGTGCCTAAGAATGTATAGACACGCGAAATATCCATTTTGACCATCACCGAGGTAATTACAACGACTTTTCTCGTGACGTCTGTATGTATGTGCGTATGTGTGTATGTGCGTATGTGCGTATGTGCGTATGTATCTCGCATAACTCAAAAATGGTATGTCCTAGAAAGTTGAAATTTGGTACATAGACTCGTAGTGGGGTCTAGTTGTGCACCTCCTATTTTGGTTGCATTCGGGTATTTCTAAAGGGGTCTTTTGCACCTTTTTGGGGGGAAATCATTGTTAATTTCGATGCAAACTCAAGTGGTGTTATAATTTGGCGGTCACTTGGCGATATATCGCCAGTCTTTTGGTTGCCAAGTTTTGTCGCCAACTTGGCGAAAAATTTGGCGATTTTTTTTTTTTTAAATCTGCTTTCAATGTGGCCATTGCTAGTGATATTTAAAGAGTTAGAGAGAGAATCCCATTAAAATTGCAATAATAGGGAAATAGCATTAAATTGGTGTAAAAGGAAGTCATGTGATGCACACATCAGCTCGTTTCCCTTCCGTTCAGTTTGATTTTGTTGCAAATTATTCTTTTAAGTTTTCTTAGCGTTAAAATACTCTTCTCAAACTAAGCGTATTTCACCCATTTTTTCCTAAAACATTTTAAATTCACTAAGAAATTTTTATTGCATTTACACTAGAGATGATTTATTTATCGAAACGTTTATTGAATGAGAAAAAAATTGCTTTTCGTAATGTTTAACTATTCAGTAAATCATGACATAAACACGTGATTTGCGACTGGTGAAAGGACATAAACTATTGCAATAAACAAAACTGTGTGAGCTTTCAAAAAAGGTTTTGCAGTTATTTTTGCTGAAATTTCAAAAAGTAATAAGTCAAGACCTCGAAACATTATAAAATAATAATTCGAAAGCTTCGGTTTTCTGTTTTGATAAAATAAAACAACCCCTTTACGGCATTAAGAAACTTTAATGATTACTGTTCATAAAATGAAGAGAATTTAATGCGTTGTTTTGTTTTTTAATGAAACAAAATTCAATATTTAATAAGAAGAGGTAAAAAGGAGAAACACAGTATTACACTGTTTTTTTTTTTTTTTTTTTTGCTACTGTAGTACGGTACTGATGATCATATTTACTACAAATAGAGCTGCTGAAACGAGGCTGCAAATAGTTTAATGTAAAAAAGTTTACTGTTTACTTGTATGAGTTGTAAACTATTTTTCTTACAAGCATTGTGAGATTTTCATTCATTACATTGAATTACACACACACACACACACAAACATATATATATATGTTTGTGTGTGTGTGTGTGTGTTTATTTTATATATATATATATATATATATATATATATATATATATATATATATATATATATATATATATATATATATATATATATATATATATATATAGTACTCTGATGGTTCTTCCACAGATAATTTTAAAGAATAATATGAATTTCTGTGTGTGAAAATATTTTTGTGCTTAAGTGTTCATTGACTGGTATTCTGGCCAGGCTCAGATATATTTTTGCGAATGAAATTCCTGTTTTTATATTCTTTCTACAAAAACATCGCGACTTACCATTTCAGAAAGTAAAGGATATAAATGCACTTTTCTTTCATTCCAGATGGTATACTAGAAGAAATTGGATTTATAGATCAGATGAGCAAAGAATGTGTTTTTCTAAACCAGACACAGTTCTTGCTTTGTTGTTTCGAAATATCGCACGGTGCTCTAAGGGGCTGCGTTTTATTGAATGTTCGTGCAGTAAACAAGCTCAGGTTGAATCGCAATATTTACTGAGAATACATTCGTGTCTCAAGTAGTTCGAATTTGGAAAAACCATAGCAAGAGATTTTCTTCTTGAGGACAAGAATAATAATAAAAGCTTTTTTTTTTCCTTTTCACACCCTCATATTTTGTTCTTTCTTTGACTGAAATTGTTTCATGCGACCTTCTTTACGAAACTGGGGCCATTAGATTGAAAACATTAAGGTGTTTTGATATTTATGTACGCAAATATGTGAAACAAAATCCTCCAACCCATCCACCTAAATTGAAACAACTTCTATATTTCGGCTAATATATATATTTTTTTATTGTTTTATTTGCTGTTATTGATATTAATATGAAAGTTAATTATTAAAATGAGAAAATATAAATTTAAGAAAAATAATAAGAGTAATAAGAAAAAAAAACTTTTGAAACGCTTTTTGTTAGAATATCTCCTCTATCTCGTGTTCAAAGTAATTTTTATTCGAACAATTTTGCTATTTCTTCATGAGCTCAAAAAGGTGAATATGATTAATGGAGAAATTTGAATGCTTTATAAAAATGTAAATGATATGTGGATTTGTCAACAATCTGACTAATATACGATGTTTAAAAAATTGATTCATCGTTACTGAATCCACTCCAGTAAACACCCGATTCACGGTTACAAAAGGTCGACTCAGCATTCATCCCTTCAGGTGTCGATAAAATAAATACCAAGCTTGCTTGGGAAATAAACAGTAGGGGTTGAGCGTTCGACTGACTACCTAATCGGTGCATCCGCCCTTGCCTTCTAGAGCCCTCGGTCACAAAAACTAAGATCGGCACTTTAGGCCTTGGCCCCATGGGCTGTTCCGTACTAAGTTTAGTTTAGTATACTCTGGAATATCCGCAGAACTGGGTGGCATCTTAACAGCAGACAAGCTAATTTCGCGGTTGATTCGCTGAATAAGTAAGAAACTATACTGGCGCGTACTAGAGCTATAAATAGTCAATAACACTCTCGTATACATTTAAACTCTAGCTAAAAGCGATAACAATGTGAGTAAAAAATGTAGGCAAAAGCAAGAAAAGAGTCGGTCAGTACTTCAAACGTATCACTTACATGCGCAGTAAATCGTGTAAACAGATCAACTAAAACGCAAAGTTTACACCAAAAACGGTCGGAGCTTATTCGAACAAGGTTGGTCCAGTCACTCGTTTACCCGAATAAAGAGCAGATGTAAAATTTATATTTCAATTAGTCAAATTTCGTTGATCTGAGATGGAATGATGTCATTGAAATGGGGAGGGATTAATAGGAATATAGGAATGACTAAAAATAAATTTTGCTCTTGTTTAGTTAAAATGAGTGCATTTTTAACAATCAGTAAATAAGCACCAAAATAAATAAATAAATAAAACACCGCGGATAAACTGCAAACAGGGTAATTGAGAGTTTACTGTACTTTGAATTTTCATAAAGTAATGTTTCTTTATTTAATTATTTATTTAAGTGAACTATACATTGAAATTTAAATATCATATAGAACAGCTATTTCAATGATATAAAAAAAAATTTCTCCGTCTAAAATCATATCAGCTGTTAAAGGGAAGCAGAAAATTTGACAAATAGATGTTGCTAATTTATTTAGAAAGCGCGGAATCATTTTTCAACGAGTTCAAACTGCAATTTTTCAAATGGCGTGAATTTTAATTAAAATACTGTCGTCCTCGATAGTCATAAGTGTAAATTTATAATCTTTGCAACGCTTGTTTGTTAGCTAAAGGGACGTTAGCAACTTTTAATATTTCTGTCTGTGTTGATGGAGTGCTTAATAACGCTCCTGTTAGCGGAAAAGGAACACTGATTTCTAATAACTTATGTCTTAGAGAACCATTAATTTAGATGGCGTTGGATTGTTGAAATATTTTCAGTTCAGATATGATGTAAAGAAGAAGAAATTTTATCCATGTGTTAAGAAACTTGATTCTTATTGAGCTGATGAGTGATATTTCGAATGAACGCAGTTTATGATTTGGCTTGACAGACTTTTGAAATGTTCAAACGAGACACTAGAATGACCCCCCCCCCCTCCCTAGCATCGCCAGTATTAAAAAAAGTACACACCCCTAGCTGATTTTTAGTGTTGTAAAGGGTATTTCATTCTTAACGCTTTGAATAAATGAGACAGTGAGAAGCAAAGGGATGCAAGTGGACATTTTTAAGTTGCGAGTAAAACGATTATAAAGATAACGTTTTAGGTAGGCTTTCATTGATTTTTTTCCCTAAATCATGCAGTACATTAGCACTTACTAGGACTTCTAGTACCATCTTTTGCCCCAAGACAGAGGAGGGATTCACCTACCATTTGTGCTGGTTATCTCCAAATTTTTGATTTTGGTTCCTTTTGTGTCCTTACATCCCTTTGCTTCTCATTGCCTCAAATGGTTACTAATATGAGCTAAACCTGGAGTGGTAATAAATGATACAAGCAGATAAATTTAAACATATTATTTCTTTCACGTTAATATTTATAATTTACTTTAGTAAGAAGAAACACTTTGAATGGGAAATAAAAGTTTGAACAATATTTCATTCGCTAGGTCTGTTTTAGAAAGTCTTTTTTGGTTTTAATCTTGTAAAAATCCTCGAAAACAAATCCGATATTAGTTTTACAAGTTGATGTTTAAAATAAAAAAGTATTTATCCTAAATAATCTTTCAGAGTAAATTATTTGTAGACTTTTCGGTCATCTGTAATCAAACTTATCTTTAGCCGGGAAGTGAAGTAAACCGATCGGGATACCGGGATTTCGTCTGAAAACTGGAACTGACCTGGTCGAACTTGAACGTCTGGCAAGCCTACATGATTCATTAACCAAATGATTTACATGGATGCATGACGAACCATGTGTGTGTAATTATCCATAGTATTAATTTGAGCAAAAAAAGTCTCACGTATTGCTTCAGAAAAAAAGCCCTAAAATTAAGAATAAGTTACTAATTGAGTAAATAGGGTAGAGGCACCAAATATGGAAGCCTTTTGCTTTTGTCACTTGTAAATAGGACTGCGGAGTTGAAGGAAAAATGACAGAATCCAAACCCGAGAATTTTAAAGTTTTCGTCTTCAACTTCGCCGCCTCTGCCACAAAATTAGGCTGATTCCGACTCCGCTAGCACTGGCAGAGTTGCTGACTTTGAGAGAAAATGACTTACTCTGGCTCTTATATTAAACCTTCGACTCTCTATCCCAACTCCTACTCCTTTACACCAAAATCAGTTGGACTCCGACTCAGCAGCGCCGATTGTAGCAAGTATGATTAAGACCAAAATGATATATTTGAACGGGTGGGGGGGGGGATGAAATTTAGGATTCGGGAATTAAAATCACATGGGGGGGGGCGGTTAAAAGCTTAAACCAAAAGTTTTAGTTTTAAGCATAGGTGGCTCTTACAGGGAGAAAAGTGAGGCAACTGCCCCCTCACTTTCAAAAGCAAAGGAGCCTTGCTCCTCAATTTTCAGAGTTAAAAATTATTGATCGATTGAAAAATGATTTTTTATAGGGTGGATTGATTTACTTTACAAAAGTAAAAACTAAAAATTCCAAAGAAATGAACTTTGTTCATCTAATTTCATAAGAATGTGACTTTAAAATGGGAAGGGAAAGTCTGCGGTGGTCATTCGTCCCGATTTTTGTTGCCATAGTACACATTTTTAGAATTTATTAAATGAGTAAGATTAGAGGCCAGTAAGCCCAATTGAAAAAAAAAAAAAAAAACCGAGCTGATGTGTGCATCACATGACTTCCTTTTACTCCAATTTAATGACATTTCCCCAATACTGGCAATTTTAATGTGATTCAATATTTTACTCTCTAAAAATCATCAACAGTGGCAAAATTGAAACAGATTTTTAAAACAAAATCGCCAAATTTGTCACCAAATTGGTGACAAAAGTTGGCGACCAAATGTTTGGCGACATATCTCCAAGTGTCCGCCAAATTATAACACCACTTGAGTTTACATCGAAATTAACAATGATTTCCCCCCAAAAAAGGGGCAAAAGACCCCTTTAGAAACACCTGAATGCAACCAAAAGGGGAGGTGCCCAACTAGACCCCACTAGAAGTCTACGTACTAAATTTCATTTTTCTAGGACTTACCATTCTTGAGTAATGCGACATACATATGCACATAAGCACTCGCACATACATACGTACATGCAGATGTCACGAGAAAATTCGTTGTAATAAACTCGGGAATGTCATTATGGATATTTCACGTGTCTATACGTTTTTAAGCACTTATCCACGTGTGGTCGAGTCGAAAAAAAACTCATTATTCATTCGGGGGTGAGTAAAATGGAAATTAAGGTCGATTTTTGAGTGAAATTTTTTTTTGCGAATACAATACTTCCTTTTTTGTAAAAGGAAGTAAAAAAGGGAAAAAATCAGCTTCAGGGGCCACGCCCCCTAACTCCTACTTTTTTTTTTAACCTCCCACTTTTTTAATGCACCAGCCGCGTATGGCTTTTTGTTTTAATGTCATCAAAAATTGGCGAAAGGTTTGTTTGCGCTGGGTGTATGCTTAAGATACCGTAAATACAGTCAAAAATATGAATCATCTGAAGTTGCTTACACAATGAAAGTGAACGCCTACGATGCTCAATTTTTGCATATTTTTCACGCCTACGGCTTATTTTTAAGAAGCTTCTACACTGAGAAACTTATACGGATTTAAAAAAACAAAATTTCCATCATTTTTTTCAAGATTCAGAGCTGTAACATTCAACATTTTAATTCAAACATCAACGTTCCGTATTCTGACCCTCTACGGAGAAATGGCGAATTTTCGTTTCAAAATGACCTGGTCTCGTAACAAATGATCACACATACAATCAAAAACAAAACAGAATGCCACGCAGTTAGCTTTTCTATTTCATCTTAGTTAGGATGAGCATCACGGAACGAAAGCGTTTTAACCAAGAAAACTTTTTGTAAGTCGAAAGCAATTTCGTCTCTCCTACGTAAACTGGTGAAATTCTGATTTTAAGTTTTTCTATTTGAGTAATGTTTTAGCGCAAATATCCTTCCTCGCCTGAATCTCAATATTCGATTTTTTGATTGCATAACGCTTTGAGATGTTATTTTTCCTCTAATGTATATATTTCGTGTAAAGAAGACATTTCATGCTGTTATTTTCAGACATTTTATTCGAAATGTTTATTGAAAATGTAAGTTGGATGATACATAAATGATACATTTCTATGGATAACACATTTAAAATAGTAAAGTTTTTCCCCAGTTCCTGATACATAAAATTAAGCAAAAAAATAGATGTAAATTACTTGTCTTCCGCACGTTTAAGCTCGCATGTAATTCGCACGTCAGTATTAAAGTAGAAAAAAAATCGCCAAAATGCAGGGTGGGTTAAAAGCATTGAGAGCATTTTATGCTTAAATAATAATAAAAAGAACAAATTGGGGTACGTAAATTTTTCTTTCTTTTTTGGAAAGATAACATAAAATAGTTTATACAGCAAAATTTTAAACATTAAATAACTTACATGAGCCGGTGACGAACGAGACAACATTTTTCGAGAAAATTTTCTGATTGACCCAATCTGCAAATAACTACCGTACAGGAAAGAGCAATATAGTACACTCCCGATTATCCGCGGAATTGAGTGGTACAGGTACCATGGATATCCTCCCCCCCCCCAAAAGGATTTAGAATGAGGGATAAGGAGATAAAAATGTTCTATTGCTTAAATATGACTTAACTGTAATGTACATAAAATGTGATACAGTGAAAATAGGTGCAGTATTAAACATTTTTGCTAGTGCATGCAATGGCTTAAAAAGGTTAATAACACTCGAATACATTTAAACTGCAGTGAAACCTGTGTAAGTTGACCACTTGCGGTGCACTACTTTAGTGGTCAACTTAAACAGGTGGTCAACTTTACAGGTTTTACTGTATGTCTAAAACGATAACAGTGTATGTAACAAATGCACGTAAACGCTAAACAAGAAGTTCTGTCTAGAACTAAACGAGCCTACATTCCCGTATACCAATATCGACTTTCTAGTATCTGATCAGTATTTTCAAAATTCGCTAAAATCGTAAATTGTTTCAAACATATTTTTAAAATATTTTAAGCTGATTTCGAGAAATAAAGTATGCCTCGCTCATCTAAAGAAGTAGATACGTAAAAAATAAATGAAAGTACAAATAAAATAGCAGCACCTTTTAAACAAAGCAGCTAAATACATTTTTTTTCCATCAGAAAAACAATCTTCAACCGCTTTCAAAAAGGGGAAAAAAAAAAAGAATTTAAATTGAAAGTTAATTAAAATAATCATATCAAAAGAAAAATAGTTTGTTTTCCCCTGTTGTCAGAAATTTTTTTTAAGAATGAATTAATGTACTTTCAAAAAAAAAAAAAAAAAAAAAACAATAAAATGTCAACTTAAAGAAATAATTTTCACTGTCGAAAAAAAATCGCCTGCGCATATCTTTATGTATAAAGGACTCCGAATTTCTCCGCCAAAAAATGAATACATAAATTAAAACGTTAGCTTGAATTTAAAACAATTATTTCACAGTAAAAACCATAATTGTGGAATCAGAGTCGGAGTCCATCTGATTTTGGGACAAAAGATTTAGATTCGAGAGCCGAAAGTTTTTAATTCAAAGACTCGGAATCGGTCATTTCTACAATAAGTCCGCAAGTCTGCCAATATATGCAGAGACCAAGTAGGACTTATTATTTGATACAGGAGTTGGAGTTAGAGTCGAATATCTAAGAGTCGGAGTCAGCCATTTTTCCTCCGTGCATAAATTTTTGCCAAAGCTACGAAGTCAGATTCAAAGTCAGAAAGTCGGAGTCCAAGTAGTTTTCGGGCACAGGAGTCGGAGTCAGGAGCACCAAAATTATCGAAGTCGGAGTCGCGAGTAGGTCGTCAAGAGCTATTTCCAACAAAGTTTGCTTGAAGTAAATCCGCCTTTAAGTTCGGAATCTGTATTGACTTTCAGTTTCCCTGTAGGCGCTAATGTTAAGACATTTGAACTGTTCAAAATTGAACGAAAACTTGTTCAAATCAAAAAGATATTTTCGATACATGTTTTTCATCAAAAGCTTTTCCCTACAAAGTTTTATTTGGAGCCACTTTGCCTCTAAGTTCAGTATTTATTTTTGCCTTGAATTTCCCCGTAGCCGCTAATGTTAAGTTTTTTTTTTTTTTGAACTGTTCAAAGTTGAACGAAAAATTGTTCAAATCAAAAAATGAATTATGGGAATGAGATGTCCTTGCCGAGATCTTTCTAACAAAAAAAAAATTGTTTGAATCGGACTATTCATTCAAAAGCTATTAGGGGGGGGGGGGACAGACAGACAGACCGAGAGACATTTTTCCCCATCTCATTACCCTACTTTCCAATTTTTAAATTTTCAATATTTTATTATTTTATTTATTTTTGACTTTTTTTTGTTTTTTGCGAAATTTTAAAAATATACTAACAAGCCTTCTTTCATGCTTTTTTCTTCTTTTTCTCACTTTTACTGGGAAAGTAGATTAAAAAGGGAAGTTTTTATTTTATTAGTAGGTTTTCAAGAAATTCTATTATAATCAAATGTCAACTTTTTCTTATAGCAAAATTAGGATAACTTCATTGTTTTCTTCCCCCTAGATTTAACCTCTACAGTAGAAAAAGCATTGGTTCCATGATTTTCCTCTGATGCTATCAAGAAAAACTCTTGTTTGGTATCTAAGTAATTTTATTCTGGTAGTGATACGAAAGACTTACAATTCTAAGAGATTTTCGTCTTGCCTGCAAATTCAGATTAAAAATATACTATCCATTTTGGGAAAATATGTTTGTTTTTCCAAATATTGAGGGTAAATTGGCCGCCCCTAAAAAAGTGCCGTGCGGGACAAACCGCCCGCTCCGCCCCACCCTAGCTACGTCACTGATCTCACGTACCCCTCCCCCCTCTATCACTTTAATTATATTTGGTCAATACAAGTATAGTGCAATCGGAAAACCGGGATTTGAAACTGAAGCAGACTATTAAGTGAAAGTAAAGTAAGTTCTTACGCAAAATGTATATACAGTGGCTCATAAAAGGTACATTTGATATAGTTCTAATATCAAGCTTGAATAAAAATATAGTTAACTACAGTTAGGGCAAACCTAACTTGAAAGCGTTGTGAAGGTTATGCAGATCCTAATTACAGCATTACGACGCTGACAGGTAAGTTTGCTCCAACTATCGCTGACTCGTGCGAAGCATTCGCATGGGACATAATCGGAAATACCGGACTCATACCCTCTCGGAGCAACACAGATAACGATTAAAAAATGCATCATCTTCCACAGTTTTGTGTGCTTAAAGCAGCATGAAGTTTCAAGAAGTTGTATGCATTCTTTTAAGAGTTATTAAATATTTCTTTTTCATTAGTCAACTCAGAGTAAAGAAAATCGTAAAGCAAAAAATATTATGAGATCAAAAATCAACCAAGTAAGATATCAACACAGAACGTAGTTTTAGGTATATGTAGATAATTAGTACTCCGCAAACTGACTCAGTTTAAACAAAAAAATGACTTGGAAGTATTTTTATTTTTAAAAATACTTTCTCACGTAGAAATTACTTTTACCGTTATTTCCTAAATGTCAGCACACCTTGGCCTTTTAACAATGGAAGCGGAAATTTGCAATTTTACCAAATGATTCAATTGCAAGCCAGCTGAATTGAATCCGTTTTTTTAAGGATAATTTAAAAAAAAAGGTCAAAATGTAAAATGTTTGCATATTTTCTCCAATAGCAGTGAAAAAAAAATGTTAAAATAATGCCTTAAGCTGTTCTTTAATATATGAAGTATTAACGAATGTATGGCGAACAAAGATATTAAGAATAAGACATTTTGCAAACCCGATAGTGGGTTAGAGGAAATTTAACTTGTTTAGTTCTGGCAGAAACTATTGCAATCATTTATTTTAAAATTGGAAACCCACTCATAGACTTTTGACAGAGAATACGCGGAAAGCAGGTTTTTTTTTTTAATTTGACCATCGTAAGATATTTTATGTTTAAATAAAAAAAAATTGTAGTGAGTTTGAATGCGAAACAAACACTCGAAAAATAATGTGAATAATGAATGTGTTGTTCATAACTGCACACACTCCACACACACACAAATTGCTGTCAGAATTTCTTTCCTGTCTTGTTATCTTAAATATCGGCAAACTGAACTCTCTTCTCCCTCTCTCTCTCTTTCTCTCTAAACTCATAGATTTTCGAACATTTATATTCATGCATAGTTTGAACACCACTTGATGCTCTCCTTCAAAAAGATAAATAATGATGTTGAAGACAATGCATTAATGCTCTGGGTAAATTTATTCACACATAATAGATGTTCTAAGAAAACAGCTCTGCATTATTGTAAACGTAATGTTTCATCCGTGTCTTTCGATTTAGGGCCGGTAGCTAAACAATAATAATAATAAAGATGCGCCGTTTTTTTATTTATGCCCCTGGCGCATCCACAGAGAATCAGTTTTAAGGAGCATCATATTCAACTGTCTCTTCTTGTAAATAAATCACCGTATTTCAAAAGTTAAATGAAATATTTCGTTCAGCGATTTCGTTGAGCTTTCACGTTAAAACTACGTAATGAAAAGAGAGTTTTTGAACTCAATAGCTGCATAACATGCTTTTGTGTACTGAAATAGCAAGACGCTATTTTAGATGGTTTTTCTTAAATTATTTTAGTGCTATTTTATTGTCGGTGTTTGTTGTTTTAAAATTTATTCTGAAATTAAACCTTGCAACATTTTTAGGCGTTTATCAACTGGAGCTCTGAGAGCTTTACTAGCTCAAAATTTACATTCACTTTAAAATCATTGAAATAAAAATAAAAAAAATTAAAGAATATGCGCGTCTGGCGATGGACTTTTTTCATTTAAATGCTGGCAAGTTACATTCAAAAGATGATTTCGCAATCCAAATTGCGATAGCGTCTTAGCTCGATAGTAGTGCGATAGCACGTTCTTAATCAGTTAGTTTTTGTCGAGGCATGACAAAACTATTAAGTATAAACCAACCTTAGGTAGGGAGGAAATCGGGAAGGTATAAACCAATTCTCTAATTTCGTACATAAATTTGACTCCATTATAATATAAAAAATCAATCAAACTTTATTAACATGACACATAACGTTGTTACACCTCGAGAAGACGTTGCTCAATTAAATTAAAAATCCATTGATCTTGATCTCGTGACTCGACGTTAAATCCCGGTTATCACAAATTTGCCATTTCAACTGCGCTTGCGCGGACTTAGCTGATTTCAAAAATCTTGCTAAAATTAATTACAAACATTTTAAATTTGTTAAATATGAGATGGCAACAGATAAAAATTAAAAATCACAAAGCTTTCTCTGATTTAGTTTTTAGGCCTCGGTAAAGACTGAGTTTTGAGTCTTATTTACTAATAGATTCGGTGTCTGATTTTTCTATCAAATTTTTAACCTCTGAAGAGCGTACAAGTATTGCAGCATCACTTCTATTAGAAATCCGAACCCCCTACCTAAATTAAAATGTATAATACTAAGCTGTTTACGCTTAACGTAAAATATCCGCAAAAGACGGATATCTATACTCATATTCCAATCATTTTTGAAGTACACAACGTGTTTTACGTTTATGTTAAATAAATTTTTCCAAACCAATAAAAAAAGTGATATTTTTCTCTTAACATTATAAAGATTATTAGTTATTCATATCCGGAGTTTCATAAAAAATATCACGAAATCACTGGGAAAATATTCTAATCCTATTCATTAATTTGTTGGGACTCTAGCTCAGCCTAAATATAAACAAGCAACACGAAATCTTAAAATAGAAAGCTCAAAACCATAAGTCCACGCGCAAGCGCAGTTGAAATGGCAAATTTGTGATAACCGGGAGTTAACGTCTAGTGATCTCGTGCGTCTTTTACTTTTCAACATTGAGTTGCTGCCATTCGGCAGTTTGTGTAAAATGAAACAAATAAATATATTTAATAATTGAAATACATTACAAATATGGATGAGGTGTTGCCTTATATATCACGAGAGATGATCATTACCTGCGTACATTGAAAAAGGAACCAGAACGTCAATTCGCAACTCCAATAAACTATGGGGGGGGGGGGGGGGGGGGCGCTGCAGCCACTGTCTAATGGCGGATGAAAAAGGTAAACAAACAAATGCCGTAACTTATAACTTGCATCTACGCTTCGTGAATGGCAGTAGCTTTTCATCGTGTTTGTGGGAAACTTTCTTTTCTATTCTTCTGAAATCACATTACACCACAAGCTGTCTGAAGCCTGCAATTTACCGCAAAGAAAACACGTGGAATGGAATGTTTTACCTTTTTCTTTAGTATTGTTAACCACCGCAAGGTAGTGTATTCGAGCTCTAGAGTTGCGAATAGCGGTCAATTGATGATAATAAACAATTCGGATTGCTCAAAAAAAAAAAAAAAAGTAAGAACCGGTGTTAAGCTAAGTTTTCTTTAAACATCATGAAGATAAGAGAAAAAAATATCATAGTAAAAGAAAAATTTCAAAATCTCACTTTTAATAATCAGAATGGGGAAAACTCGTATTGGTCGACATGTTGATTTGTAGATTTCTACTTATTCCTCAACTTCAATACTTTTTATTGTGATCCGATTAAGCCGTTGTTTTCTGTTTAAAAGTATTACTGACAGAACATGTAACTGTGTTTTTAAGTAAAACCTTTCGAGAGTGTGAGCATGCTCAGATACGACCTAGCGCATGCTAGGTCGTATCTGATTTTAGCAAAATAAGAGTTATGTAGGAGAGATAATAAAAGAAGGAAAAATCAATTAAGGCGTGTTGAACCATATTAAACGAAATAGAAGAATACAAGTTGTATTTACAAAGTAACGTCGAAAAAGTCAGAGATAGCAATTGCGAGCATTAAATTTGAAGCTTCGGAAAGTTCCCGCTCTCAACCCGTTACATCATTTCAACTTGAAATCGTTCGCGAGTACAACGAGCGACTTTCACGAGTATTTGTTTTAATTTTTATGATCTCAATGGAAAAGAAGTTCAAGGTTATGATTTACGTAAAAACTGAACAAATTCATGAAATGGAACTAAATCCTTTAAGTCTTGACACAGAGGGTACAAAAAACAAAATTCTTTATTAGATCATTTAACAACATTTTTGAGTAATATTTAAAAAAAAAAAATCCCGCATCCAGCCCCTGGAATTCATTTGAATTTTGACATCTTGAAATCAATTTATGTGTTTCGCAATTATGAATAGCGATAACACCCGACTCGTTGACTTTCTTGTTTCTACAAATAGAATGGAAATTGAGAAGAGATTCGTACCCATCATATTGCATATACTGGTGATTTTCTAGATTAGGTAATCCGAGGCATGTCCATGAAATGAATTGGTTATTAGGACGCGGTAATAACGATCAGATTGTTATGGCAAATTTGCAGCCGTATACTCATCATAGTGATTAAATTTAGTGTATATTTTTATCATATTTTTATTTCTTATCAACTTAAAATGATAGCTATTAGTAAGCTGGAAATTTTACACTCAGATGAAGTTTTGCTTTTTTAAGTTCGTCTATGATTTTTCTTGAAAAATGAACTTTTACCCCCTTTCCCCCTTTTAAAAGTAAGATCTTGAAGAGTAAAATTAGCGTTTACCACGGGTCACAAAAGAACTAATTAAAAAAATTGAAGAATAAAAATTCGTCTGTCTGTCACTACCTGATCACCTTAAAAATAAAATAACGGCCATAAATTGTACAAAAGACAATAAGAGTATTGGTGAAACATTTTCCACCAAAATCAAAAGCAGCATTTAAGTACATTAAAAAAATAATAAAATATATATATATATATATATATATATATATATATATATATATATATATATATATATATATATATATATATATATATATATATATATATATATATATATATATATATATATATATATATATATACTATTTACATTGATTACTATATTTTGAATTATTTATTTCAGCAAATTTAAAAAAATGCCGTTTAACATCTAGGGTTAAAAAAAAGTGACCACAATTTCAAAAAAAAAAAAACTAATGAAAATGTCGCTACCGGCTACTGGGGAATAAAAAAAAAAAAAATTCTTCAGACTTGCCCCTTAATCCGTCTTGGTAAAAAGTTATAATTATTTTTTTCTTTTTCTCTGGGTATAATAGTTTCCGAAAAATAAGTGTTCTAAAGATAATGGGATAGCGTAGGGGGGAAAAACAGATTTAAGATTTTCCGAGGCATAACTTAGAGATACTACTTGAACTAGCAACAAATTAGTCAAAGTTAAATGACATTAATTGTTCTTTGTTTTTAGTCTGGGAGAAAGGAACGTACAACTCAGAAATACCCGTAAAAAAGGTGACATGCAATTGAAAAAACACTGCATGTTGCATGTATATTTTATGCAAAAAAATAACGTTTTAAGAAACTACTTCCTCCACCTAAACCACTTTCGATAAGAATACCTTAGAAAATAGAACTATGCAATGAAACTAAGAAATCTCATATTTTTTCTGAAATTTATTTTTTTTCATTAGAACTTCATTCAAATGTAACGGATAATATTTGTTTTGTGGATTTACATTGAAAAGACCCTTACTCTATCAATTTTTGAAAGCTAATGAAAAATAATTTTTTTGAATAATATGAAAATTTAGCGTTAAAACTCTCTCGGAAATGTCTGTAGGAGATGATACGTGGTTAGACTCATTATATTAGGAATCAAGTATACACGTAATGTAAAATCATGAGTTCCAAAGAAAAAAAAAACCCACATAAACATAGAAGAGATGTTGCTATATAAAGTCATTAGGTCATTTAACAATGTTTTGCTCAAATTTGGATTAATAAAAAAATATGTTTTCTGAGAAGAAAAATCGTCAAATCGTGCATACAATATCGCACTCGAAAGGGCATTGACATCAAATATTTCTTTGATGCGAAATCTTTTTTCATCGATTTCGATGATGTTTTTTGTCCTGAGCTTTGCTTCTCTATTCCTTTTACGCTGAACAATCAATCACACTGTTGAACACAATGTTTCTTCCGGAAGTATTTACAGCGGGAGGAATCCAAAGAAAATGCATGGCACGCCACTGGAACTATTTTTTACTCCTTTTCAAAAGCAATGCTTTATTGCTATCAAAACAGTTCTCAATGTGTTTTATAAACATGATTGAATTTCATGCTGTGTTACATTTTAAAGCACATGTAGTGACCCTTCACTGTAAAACAATATGGTATTAGGTTAACAGTATTAATGGGTGTAATGTTGCACGAATTCTGGAGTGTGTAGTATCATTCTTTTTAAATCTGAAATGGTTGGAGGAACCTATGGTTTGTGTAGAATTAAAAGCGCATGCGTAAAGATCAGCATCGGCGCAGAGTTGGTGAAATCTTATTAGCGAAACGATAACCGGCCTTTGCGGCCCGAACGGTAAATACTTTTGCTTTGCGACCTGTCTGTAGGACTCGCGTTGTGGGTTCAGACACCACTCAGGTGTCGTGCCTGTTGATTCCTCTCTTTGTGCAATGAAAATGATTTGTATGTATATTAAAGGAAATAAATAATTTGTGAATATTGGGTCTGAAAAAGCATGAACTTGATAAATATCGAATAAACGAATGATTGAAAGCAAAAGCTGTATAGAAAACGAAAAACAAGGGTTTTAATCATGTTTTTTTTAATACTGTTATAACCAAATTTCAAGCATTGTAACTCTTTTTTTTTTTTTTTTTTGTACTTTCAATTTAAAGCGCATAGGAGGAAATTATTGCTTGATCATTTAATATATCTGGAAAATTTAAACCATTAAATAGTTAACTTGAAGGAAAAGTCCGTTTACAATTAAAAATGAATGTTTATTCAAGAAAATCAAATGAAAGCTTAATTTGCTAATGTGTAACCTTTCAAGCATTTTCTCAGCAAGCATACAGAAAATTCTGGTGTAACCTTACGCATACTGAGACGTAGCGCTATAGTTACAGTACCATGGTGTAACTTTACACCAGTTATATCCGTTAAGTTACTCCAGAGCAGTGGAGGTAGCTATGCTGCCACTGATTTTATGGAGCAAAGTTACACATATTTTTTTTACAGTGTTTGGGTGAATGAAAGCAGAATTCCATTGTATTAACTTTAGATCCTTCGATTTCTCTTGGATGAATTGAAGCATAAAGTTTTGTGCATTGTGTCCAAGACTACCTCTTCTGAAAGAAAAACCTTAACTTTTTGACAGTTTTTTTAGCGAATAAAATCCTGTTTCCTTCTACCCCCCCTTTCCTCTAAACCCAGAGAGTGAGGGATCAATAGAAATTCTCATTTGTTTCACCATGAGGTTGATGTAAGTAGATACCAGCACTATACACAATTAGTTTAAAGGGTAAGAAGTTCTACACCAACAATACTCATAAAGTAGCCTATACACTAAAAAAATTGTGTAACCTTAGTTCATAAAATCGATGGCAGTTTAGCTGCCTTCAGTGCTCTGGAGTAACTTAACGGATATAACTGGTTTAAAGTTACACATCGCTTGTGGAAGTTTGCACCATGGTAATGTAACTATAGAGTAACGCCTCACATATTTCTGTGTAAGGTTACACCAGAATTTTCTGTGTGTTTAGAGAGAAATTACTTGAAAGGTTATACATTACCAAAAATTAAGCTTTCATCTGACTTTCTTGGACGATTTATCAAGTTCATGTTTTGTAACAACAAATAAACACCAATTATTTTAATATACAAACAAGACATTTTTATTGACCTGAGAGAGGAAATGACTTGAATCGGGTTCGAACCCAGAAGGCAGATCTCACAGACTCGCACAGTAAGAGCTTTTACTGCTCGGCTAACAAGGTCGGTTTATGTTCCGCTAATTAGAGTTTGCCTGCTCTGCGCCGATTCTGATCTTTACGCATGCGCTTCGAATTTTACTGAAACCATAGTGGAAGGTTCCTCCAACCATTTTTAGTTTTTAAAACAATGATGCTACACACTTCAGAATTCGTGTAACGTTACATCCATGAATACTGATACCTTAAGCATTTTTTTACAGTGTGGGTCGCATACGATCCGCTTAGTTCTCCAAAGAGAATTTCAAACCATTTGAAAAGAAAAATCACACAAAAATTAACCTGTATTCTGAATTTAGGTAAAATATACTCAAAAGTGTAACTTAAATCAAAGTTTTAACCATTCAAAAAATAGAAAGAATGATAAACTCAGTTATTCCAATCTATCCCGAAGTACAGTAGTTAAGGAAACACCTAAATTACACATAAAATTAGCTGGGAAGTTGAAATTCATAGACATTTTTTAAAGTATCCTTTTGCATAAAAAATAAAAGGAATTTGAGCCAGTTACTTTACATTTGTAGATCTGCTGGGGAGAGAAATGTAACACACACAGACAACTTTAAGTCATCTTCAAACAATGATGATGCATACACAATTGTTTGGAAGCACGCGGAGCACTCAGAATCTCTCTTTTATGTATTACCTAATCTTCAACCACCAACAGTTTGTTTTGAAAACTTACCACAACTGTGGTTTTTGAATTCGCTTCCATCACCCCATGCTTCCTCTACCCCAGTTGACGATACATTTTTACCAAATTTTTCTCACAGTAATTCTTAAACTGCAACCTATGGATTTCCATTGTTACCCGTAGAACCTCCAGCGATTGTTAATTTCTCGAAAGATGTCTTTAAAACAGTTATTTAATGGATAACAACTCGGTATCTTCAGGGATCATTGGAAAGAGCATTTAATTTATACTGCCATGTAGTACCAAAAATGTTCATATGTTTTCAACGGGAGTAACAAAAAAATAAATGTTAACTGAAAAAAAAAATATTGAGTAATTATCATACGACAAATACGGTATACATTGATTTCTAGCTGAAATTTCCTTTCCCTTGGTACCTCGCCTGTATGACAGTTCGGAAAAACAAATGTTTAAACACATTTTGTCCTAAAAAGCAGTTTTTAATATATCTATCTTAGTATTAAACTGTGGCAGAGATATATTGAAAGAAATATTTCCTCGAATCCTAAAAATTGAATTACTCATAAGGTAACTTGAGAAAAGTACTAAATCACGTGTTTTTCTTTTTTACTTTTCAAAGAAATAGCATGTGAAATAGAGGCTTAAAGAAGTGAGGAAAGTATGAAATCAAATTTTTTCACATATTTCAAAAATAATATGAGATATAAAGTAACAGAACATGTAAAACATGTAAAGTTAAAACTGCTGTGGACATGAGTATGTACAGAGGAAGAAAAATAGATAATCTTCGCAAAAAAAAAAAAAAAAAAAAAAAAAAATGGGTAGTTGCATATTTAAAAAAAAAAATCGTTATTGAACAGACATTGAAAAAAAAAGCATTATTTCGAACGCCAATCCGTTATTTAATTTTAAAAATGAATAAATAAATGAACCAAAACTCGGAAGGAGTACTTAAAAAAAGTCACTTTTATGCCTGACGTCACTTGTAATGTATACTAGTGTGAAACAACTGTATTGCATTAAACTATTATTTAAAAAAAAAATTGATATTATTGCCCTCAAACTAATTATAAAGCATAATAAATAAGTAAATACCTTCGTGCTGAGAAATAGCATGAAATTCCAACGTTTTGTAGCACAAATATACAGATTACTGCAGACAAGTGTTTCGGTGTTTCAAGGATCGCCTTTTTCAATACAAAGTTAGCGAGTTTTTGGATGTAAAGTCATCCAGTAAAAGCAAACGAAACACGTGTATGCAATAAAACATATTTGCGCTACAAAACGCTGCTTACTTCCTGCTAATAAAAACATATTCCAATTAACTATTGGGTTATTTATCAGTACTACGGTTGAATCTCCATCTAACGACTTTTAAGGGACTACAAAAAATCGTCTTTAAGTGGAATTTGACAAACAGAATTTTTCTTAAAAAGCAGTGAAGGGTCCGGAACCATGGAAAGCTGTCTTTAAATGGAGAAAACCGCAGAATACAGCGTCGTTAAACAGAGAATCGACTGTATTTCAAGGCAATACCATAATTTTATTTCCGCTCAGAAACTTAAAAATCATTCGGCAAGTTTGTTTAAAACATTCAATTTTATCCCTATAGAAATGATTTAAAATCATTAAGCTCTCCTTCAAGGCTCGTTATTATTAATTTTTTTTTTTTTTCAATTTTAAAAATGTGTTTCTCGCAAACTATGTCAGAGTTTTAAATTTTTAGTGAAATTTATTAGTGTCATTTAAATAGTTTTGAAACAGGGGTTCGTAATTAGAGTTTCCTTTTAATATTATTCTGGATGAGATTGAGTGTGTCGCTGAACTTTTGCGCTCTCACTGGTTGCTTTCCTTCCTTTTGAAAACAGGAATAAATTTTGGGTGAATTAATGGAGGAGATGCGTTTTTTTCGAACTGCTTAGTCTTCAGGAAATATTGCTTTTTTACTTCCAAGAAAAATCATCTTTTTATTTTAAAATACGGCTCGACAACTCAATTCATAACGGATAATAAATAGATTTTTTTTGAACAAAATTGCTCAGATAAAACGAGTGGTAAAAATCCTTTCCACAAATAGAATCAGCCATCCGAATCTCGTACAATAAATTCACCCTCAAAAGCATTTACTATGAATTATTCTTGAATTGATAACTCTTTCTCATCGATTTAGAACAATAGTTATGTTTGATTTTCGGCTGTTTACTTCCTGAGATTTATCATTCGAAGTGACAGGAGAGATTCTGTGGATAAAAAACTTCTTTTAGGTGTGTGTGTGTGTGTGTGTGTTTTTAAATAAAAAAAAGGAGTGGCGCAAGGGAGAAGAGTGTTTCTTTTATTGAAGAATTCAAAAGAAGTTCGTTTCTCTTTAATTTAATTTTGTGGAGGAATTTAACAATTAGATTTTTTTTTTGAGTTAAACTTAATTGATTTGAGAAATACTTTGGAAATGAAATGAGTTCCTGATATGGTACCTGCAATTGCATTTTAAAAATAAAAACTTGACAACAATCAATTACGTTTCTTTGATTGTAAATTCAAAAGTTTAAAACATTGTACGGCACACATTTGTGTTGGAAATTTCAAACAGATAGTAATTTGAACATCCATAATAGTCTGAACTACTTGCTGTATGGCAAAAACATTTTGTCACGACAAAAGTGCATGTATTTTTTTTTTTTCATTACAATTTATACGATATTATGCGGTGTTGATTCAACACTAAAGCATAAATGTACAATATTTTTAAAAACTTTAGCTTAGGTTCGAATATTTAACGGAATATTTATCTTGAAACGCTAGTGGTAGAGCATGAAACAAATGGAGGTGGTAACCTTTAACATTTAAAAATTAATAATTTTGAAAAAGAAACTAATTTCAGAAAATCATTAAAAACAAGTCAAGATTACTTGGTTTTTCCTGAGTGTTATTTAAAAGGCTATCTGTCTAAAATGCAGAACAAAGATTTGTAGCAGTCATGTTAACATTTTTTTTTAAAAATTCAACTTAATGTTATTTATTAATGTCATCAAATTTAGGTACAAATAAAAGTTTAAAATATTTTAAACCACTTTTACGTTGTTTTTATAAATAACAACATGCCTTGAATTAAGTATAAAAACACATCATTTACATTCTCAACAATTCAAGCGAAATTACAGAAGCAATATTGAGCAAACTCTTCTTTAAAGATTTTTAACGAAATGTGTAGACGAATTTTTAAACTTTGTAATTAACTTTGATGACTTTTAAATGCGCTTCGCTCATTTAACTTTTTCCTGCTTAAAGTTTATAGTTAAATAAATGAACATTTTCGCAATTGATAAATGCTCTGTAATGAACTGAAATTCCATTATCGCTCAAACTCTCAAACATTCAGCATTTTCCACTTCATATTTCATCAGAAAACATTATGAAAGCTAACGACTTCAGCGGCTTAAAACAGTTTTTCGCAACTATTAACATTTTGCAAGTCATAAAATATCGGAGAACTCCGAACGGGACATTGTTTGTACCCATTTTTCTTTTATAGCTGAAGCCTTTATAAATTACATACTACAATTTATCCTCGACCTTATGCTTTTATTCGCCCTCATAGCTTTTATTACTACTGTCGCTTCTCTCTCACCATCAGCTTTATGTTAATTGCTAAAAACTCGATTTTTTTCTCGCTCATTTAATATTATGAAATGAGTTTTATATATTTGCGTGTGTTTTTTTTTTTTTTCTTCTTTCTTTTCACAAAGCTTGGTTTTAAAGCCAATAAATTGGCATAATTTCAGGTAACATATATTTATAAATGATTGATCATGAAAAGGCTTCAGTGGTTGTTGCTTGCAACCCTGCAATTATAAATTAAATATAATCACTTCTTTCTATCAAATATTTATACTCAAGCTAGACCAGTACTCATATGTAGCATGATTAACTGTCGAAAGGTTTTAATTTATTGTAATAAGTGATCACACATCGATCTGATCGCAATATTTTTCCTGCATCAGTCAAAGGATATGAAACTTTTTTTCCACTTCCTCTCTCTCTCTCTCTCTCTCTATGCTACTGCAGCTATTTGCCAAACTTTATAACTAGAAAAAAAATTCCGGTTTACTTTGTTATTTGACGATTTAGTTATAACATCACCAACAGACATAGATGTTTTGATATTAAAAGATATAATTTGAACTAATTTGAAGTTTGATTCAGATCAGATAGAGAGAGCTCAAGAAAGATGAATACTATTAAAATGATGATGTAAATGAAAAAGTGTTCATTTAACTTTATTGAACTACAGTGAAACCCCTCTATTACGGACACTAACGGGACAAACTTTTTTGTCCGTAAGAGAGGGGTGTCCGCTTTACAGAGGTTTTTTAAATTTAATTAACTTTAGTTATTTGTTTATGTTTTTTGAAATCTTAAATGAAATATGTGTGAATTCTACTCTTTCATATGCATAGATTTTTTTTAATTTACTAGTTTTTACCAACATATACATAATAAACAATTATTTTATCAGGTTAAATTCAAATATTACAGTTTTGCACACTCAAAGAGATTTAAGTAACAGGTTCGCATAAAAATTACATACCTAATTTGTACTTTTAAAAAATTGTTCGATTGATGTCTGTTGATATGTTTTGATCGATGAAAGTCTTTCATTTTCGAAATGTATCTTAAGTTCTTGTACCAAGTCTAGTCCTTTAGGATCGTTGTGTTTAATTGAAAATTCCCTGAGTCCATCTAATACGCTTAAAGCTTCGTTAACATTTTTAATTGTTTTAACGTCTTCTTTTACGGACAGTTCATCTTCATCGTCATACTCAACTGTATGATCTTCGTTAATTTCGCGCACTATGCTTGCAATTTCTGTTTCGCTTTCTTCAGTGAAAACTTGGTCGTCGATGGGAGCATAGTCTTCAGCGGTCACATTTGTGAACCCTGCTTGTTGCATTAACGACTGCAAATCGGATCCATCATTGTCACAATCAACATCGTTGTCAATTTCCTCTGTGGCAGATCCTTTTTTGAATCCAACGCGATTAAAGCAACTTACTATTGTTTCTTTTTTAACTTCCTTCCATGCGTGCTTAACCCAGCTGATTGCATCTAACACATCAATTGTTTTGGACAATTCGCTACTTGTTTTAGTTTCTTCCGTTTTATTGATTAAATGCTTCATAACTAGTTGTCTGTATTGAATTTTAAATGCTTGAATTATCCCAGCATCCATGGGTTGGCATTTCGATGTTGTGTTTGCTGGCAAGAAGACTATTTCTATATTTTTCAAGTGAAAGTCTTTGGGATGGGAGGGCGCGTTGTCCATAAAAATAACAATATGCCTTTTTTCTCTCCCCAACTTCTTATC
The DNA here is from genome assembly GCF_026930045.1 of Uloborus diversus. Classification (NCBI taxonomy): domain Eukaryota; kingdom Metazoa; phylum Arthropoda; class Arachnida; order Araneae; family Uloboridae; genus Uloborus; species Uloborus diversus. The sequence continues at coordinate 134,849,058 of NC_072731.1, forward strand.
AAAAGTTACAAGCCAATCAGATATGACACTGGTTGTCATCCACGCTCTTCTATTTGAATACCAGTTTACAGGTAATTTTTTTATATCCAGTCCTTGAAAACACCGAGGTCTGGCTGCTTTTCCGATGACAACTGGTTTTAATTTTGTACCATCCATGCTGGCACCCAACAAAACTGTTAAGCGTTCTTTGGAGATTTTGCCACCAGGGCAGTTTTCTTTCCGTAAAGTTAAGGTTTTATCTGGCAGAGCTCTATAAAACAAACCGGTCTCACCAATGTTATAAATGTCACATGGCTCGTAATTTTCAATCAAACTAGGCACTTTCTCAAACCATTTCTAGCAAACGTCAGCATCCACATCCATGGATTCACCACATATTTTTTTAAAAACGATATCATGTCTCGTTCGAAAACGATCTAACCATCCATTGGAAGCTTTGAAATTTTCTATACCCATTTCAGTAGCTGCTTCTTTCGCCTTTTCTTGTAAAATAGGGCCAGAAATCGGAATATTTTTGCTTCTTGCGGACACAAACCATTTAAACACAATTTCATCCACTGCAAGGGCATTACTTTTAGGAAAATCTTTTTTCTTCTCTTGGTTTCCATTTATGAACCATTCTTTCTTAAACTTCTCTTTTCCTTTTAATATACAGCAAATTTGTGTGCGTCCCACACCAAACTTTTCAGCAATGTTCCGTATTCCAATTTTATTTTTTTCTGCGAAATCTATAACTTCAATTTTTTCTTTAAGAGAAAGAGTACGACGCTGACGATGAGTATTCATAGCCATTTCAATGAGAACGATGAAACAACTGAATGCTTTTACCCTTAAGTTTACTTTATGATATTGCATTGGCTTTACTTTTACTCTCTATAAAATATTTTTGTTAGATGGCGCGTCAACTCGGCTCCACTTAGACACAACACGCCTGCTTGTTAGTCATCTGAAAAGGAACAAGGCAACGGGGGAGGGTGGGGGTATACAGACAGAAACTTGCAGAATAATAATTTTCTCTTTTCATTTCTTTTTGACGATTTGATGATGTTTTTTGGAATGAAAAATGCATTTCGGTGTCAAGCTGAAAATTTTTTGCTACGCAGTAGATGCAAAGTAAAATTGCAAAGAAATATTTTTTTTTATCTCCGTATAAGCTGGTCGACTTTGCATTAAATGAAGCCTTTCAATGGAGTAGCTATTTAATTCTCAAGTTTTAAATACTGTCCGCAAAAAAGGATATATCAATGTAAATGACTTCGAAAAGGGTGTCCGTGTCCGTATTTGAGGGTGTCCGTACGAGAGAGGTTCCTTATACATTAGGTTTAATGTCTCTCTGCCGGGGAATTAAAAACTGTCCGCATAAGAGGGGTGTCCGCATTAAAGGGGTGTCCGTTAGGAGGGGTTTTACTGTACTTCTTATTTTATTTGACTGTTCGTCTAAAATGACATAATTTAGATGAATTTTGCGAATTGTACCAATATTTCCCGCAAAAAATGTGTTCCCCTGCTGTGAAATACGGTTCGTCGCCTCCGACCTCAAAAATAACCTACACCAAAGAGCTGAAATTGACTGGAGGTTTTTATCTTCCGCCCTGTAAACAGATGACACACTTTCTTACTTCACTCCTCAGACGTCAGTGGCTGTTAGAAAAGACACTAAAATTTAGAGTCGCTCGAAATATCGGCTGCGCCATCTGACGTCCCATCTCTACAGGAGCATCAAACCTGGACCAGAACGTTCGTTCTCGGAGGGAAAAGTGAATGGCTCTTGTCATTTAAGATTTCTTGTCGTTTATGAGGGGTGCATTTTCCCGAAACATTTCAAATTTTTATGTCTGTAGAACGTGGCATGCTAAACTCCATTCAGTTTAAGACCAATAAACACGTTTCATCTTCTTTTAATGGTATGAAAAAGTGTGTTTCGGAAGCTAGCGGAAAAATAAGCGCAGGCACATCGCTCAGCGATAACTGTCCGAGATCTTTGGAAATTGTGTAATTCTTCATGATGAAAAATGACATTTTGGTGGCCATCAGACCCACGGAACGATTTAAATTTTAGAAAGGCTTTTCTTTGAAAATATTGTAAGCGCAGTTGAAATGTCAAGAAAATGTTTTTCATATGTATAGGACGGGGGTTTCCAAACTTTTCCGGTTCACTGCACTCTTTGAAGAATTAGAATTCTCTCACGGCATTCTTGCCTATCTCTATCATATGCAGATATAGTAATACTATGGACACTTCGCGGCACCCCTTGCCTCTTCCAGCTGCACACAATTCGAGAACCTCTGGCATAGGAAACACATTCTGAAAAAAAAAATCGCGTTCAGAAATATTATTTCTTTCAATTCATGTTTTCATGTGCACATTTAAAAAAAGCGGTAAAGTCTATTCAGCGTATTCCGCTATGAAATGCTTTAATGTACATGAAATATACCGATAGCTAGATTATCCCATTCAGAGACTGCAGTTTCGTTTTTGTTTGGAACTCATTAGTCAAGAATTGTAATTAACCGAGCTGGAGGTAGATGAAATTTACTGCTTAATGCTTTAATCTGTTTAAATAGTCGAAACCAGTGATATGTGTTCGACTTAAAACTTTGCTTCTAAACTGAGGGACCTGTTGCAAACATGTCTGACTCATCAATGCCATATTAAAAGTATAGGGTCAGCTGGGGTAAAAGGAAACATGGGGTTAATGAGAGCAAACTATTTTACCACACTTGTGGTAACTTTTGAAACTAAACTGCTGGTGAGAGAAAACTAGGTGACGTAAGAGAGATTCTGAGTGCTCCGCGGTGTTTCCAAACAACTTTGTAGGCGTAATGTCTTTTCATCCATAAGCTCATTACTTTTTGCATTGAAAAAGGCGTTCCCTGTAACGCGGAAACACGTGTCTGCTGTTATTGGCAAATTTGTGCGTTTTTTAACGTTGGTTTTCTTACTTTAGTAAACGGAAAATGGTTTGACGTTAAAAAAGAAAAAAAAAAAAAAACGGAAACTTTTATTTTTATGTAATTTAATATTTTTCTTAAATGTACAAAAGAAGCGAAAAACTTTTAAATTCACTGTGAATTGCATACTTTCAGAAAATCAACTTTTATTTAGCAGGTATTGGAAATCACTTAATGGAAAAAGTAGGAAAGGGGGGGGGGGTGGATATTTCGACTTGATTGAAAAATTCGGAAACGGTTTTAGTTGAATAATGCTTTATTGCAATAGTTTTAAACCTTCTTTTAAATTGATTTCCATTGTTTTAAAATTTATTGAAAAGCATTTTATGCATAAAATAATTGAAATGTATTTCCTTTTTGCAGTTTTTCATGAACGTAATTAAGTAGGAACGTTATTGATTTTTGAGTCTTACATTATTTCCAATAGTTTTCGAAAGGAAAGAACAAATGCCGTGCGATATTAAAGTTTGCTTAATGACTTTTAATAATGAAAAAAAAAATTAACATGATTGAAATTATTCGTTTTAATCTTCCCTCGCTTTTTCTTAAAAATAATCAGAATAAAAGTTATTTTGTCTAATGAACTCCGGAATTCTTACAATTGAATTTATTACTGAAGTTTATTCAATTAAAATATCTGTGAGTATGCGTATACATACAGCGCGTCTGAGAAAGATTGTTTTTACTTCCAACGCAAAAAGGAAGGAGGTTATAAGGTTGTAAGTTAGACTGGTCTGTGTATCTGTGTGTCTGTTTGTACAAATGTAGCTCTTAAACGGATGAACCGATTTTGATAACTCTTTTGTTAGAAATTTAACTTGTTAGAGAATGCTCTTACTTGGGTCTCGTCATTCTAGAACTTTATTTACGAGGTATAGTCGTTAATAACTTAATTAATTAGCATTCTTTCATAGTTTTGGTGGTGAAAACTTATTGGTACCAGTAGAACAAACAAATTTTTTCTCCATATGATGAATTTTTTTGGAACTTCAAAGCTGTATGGAACTGGGATTAGAGTCACATCCTAGTAAATAAAATACAATTCTATGGTTCGGGCAAACCTAACCTGGCAGCATTCTGAGGGCTACGGAGATCCTAATCACAGCATTACGACGCTGTCAGGTTAGGTTTTCCGCAACTATCAGCCTTTATTTAAACATTTTGAAAACATTTCTTTGTTTGCATGTAAGGAGGGAAAACTAAAAGATTTAAAGTCTGATATATTGGCAGTCTTTTTTGGTTAAAAAAAAACACACTTGAAATTTATTTTAGCAAGCAAGGCTTTTAAAAGGATTTTTAATTTTCTCTCTCAATCTGTTTTTGCGATTGGCAAAGTTATTAAATGTTATCTGGAGAAATAATAAATGCATTTAAATTCCAATATTTCCCAATTGTCAGTATTGCATCCACAACGCGCTTATTCAAATATCTCAAAAACTCGTTTTTGAAGATTCTGCCGTTTGCTTGTCCATAAGCTGAACTTTTTATTTTGAGCTGGACAGAAAAAATGATAAAATATTTTTTTCAGTTTTTTTTTTATTGACCAAAATTGCGAACAATCAACTTGTAATTGTAAAAGTGAAACATATATGTTCAGTAAAAGTCAGCCAGATTTTGAATCAAGTTACTTTATAATGTCCAATTAAAATTCCCGATAACCTTAAAAAGGGTTTAAAAAAATATAAAAAAAACTTCTTGATTTCACTGCTAATAAGCGTTTTAAAATCGACACCAAATTACGGTAAAACTTAAAAGCTCGACATTTTTTGAAATTACTTGTTGGGTAATTGGACCCTTCAATAAAACCTTTTCTCGCTATGATTCCGCTAAATTTACAGCCATCATAACTTTCGCTGTGACAGACAAACATCTCCAGTTTCCTCTTGTTACATTTAAGTTGTTCCAGCGTATTCTACTTTGCTATAAAATACTGTTTACTTACTGTTTGTTCCAGTAGCCTTTTTCTTTCTCTCTCGCAGCTCTTACGTATGTGAGTCAAGGCCGAGAGCGTAAGTGGCACTCTCTGTCTTGTATATTTATTTATTTATTTTTCGACTCTTCTCTAAGAATAGACCTCCGTCGTTGACAATGTCAGGAAACCCAGAATGTACTACGAGCAACAAACGACTGTGTGATAACATTGCTTTGTTACAATCAGGGGCGGATAAAAGGGGAGGGTCATGGGGGTCATGCCCCCCTCCCCCGTAAATTGTCGACAATTTTATTCTTCCACATTATGTTCAAACACTTAATGAAAAAAAAGTAAACGATGTTAGAAGTATTTTCAATTCATTTCATTACTTTTGAAAGTAAAAATTTGAAATACTACTTCTTTTTATTGCTTATTAGTGGTACCCGCACGGCTTTGCCCGTAGTAGAAAATTAAAAGGTCATTGGTTCGCCTGTATATTTACAAATAATGGATGGTGAATTTTTCACCAATTTGCTACGTTCATTTGCTTGCCCATGTTACGGTTCCTCGTTATGACAATTTGATGATCTACTCGTTCACGTTGTGATAATTTACTCGGTAAAATTGTCTTAAAATTGGAATAGAAAAAGAATAAAATCGAATTTTAGAAAAAATCGCTTCGAGGTGCACACCCGCCATGCTATAAATTAATTCTGTGTCAAATTTCATGAAATTCGGCCGAACGATCTAGGCGCTATGCGTGTCACATAGATCCAGACATCCAGACAGAGAGACTTTCAGCTTTATTCTTAGTAATAATAAAGAAGATGGAATTAGAGTTTGTAACGTTTATGCCCTATAGATGCCTCATTCCTGACCGATTTGATGCTTTTTCTTGACACTCAAGCAGTTTCAGAAATTGTTCATACAAAAAGCCGCATATTTGTTTGGGGGGGGGGGGGCTGTCATTTTTCAGCATGCCGACCCCCCCCCCCCCCTGAAATGATAGTCTGTAGCCGCCCCTGATTACAATATCATTGGTCTTTTCCCAGCATCCGCATGTTTTTTAATGCTAGCGGTAGATGTTCGAGTTGCATAGGTTTTTAAACAATTTTTCTGTAGCAATAACAGGCGCCTTAACAGCACTAGGTCAGTTAGAATAAAGTTTTAGAAAATTCTGTCATAAGATTATTTATCCATCATTGTTTGAATTTTCATACATATTCATTAATGCACTAAATCATTAAAAATATAAATTAACTTTAAAAATAAGAATAAATCTATGATCAAAGTAATAGACATACTAAACTTCAGACGTACCAGCAACGCCCCTTTTCCCTAATTTGGGGTACTTAAATGCATGCTTTATAAAGAAAATAGCTGCCTTTTCTAGCGTATTAAAATAATATAGATGTATAACTATCAGAAAGCTAATTTATCATATATTTTTTAAAGAGAACCACTTGATAAGCCATATAGATGTATCATCAGTAATAGGCTACAAGGGTAACAAAATGCAACGCTTATTCATTCCTCTTTCTAATTATCCCGTAACAAATTCAAATTAAAACATGCAGAAAGCCTAATCAAATTATAAACTAAATTGTGAATTCTAGTAATTGGCCAACTAATCAATGAAACGATGGAAGAATTTATGAACGTATAATAGGTCACTCTTTAAATATCATTACAAGCTTATTTCATGTTTTCAAATATCACTTAGAGACTATTAAATGTTTAATGAGAACTAAAGATTCATTTTAATTAAGAAATGATACAATTTTTAAGCAAAATAACTAAAAGTAAGACTTAAATCTGAAAGAAGTTTTTTAGATCGGACAAGAAATAGCTGGTAATAAAAGTAAACAGAAAAAAATGTCTATACCTCAAATGACTATATATATATATATATATATATATATATATATATATATACATTTTTCTTTTTGTCTGTTTGAAGGACAGGATTTCAACAGATTAGTTGTTTTCATTAGTGCCGTATAAACTTTTTTTTTCACCAATTAAAACAGGTCGCCTATTGTAGGTACTCTCCCGTTATTGGTTCATTTACCTTAATTAAATTATTAATATTTCTCTTTTTTTGTAATTTTCCTTTGCCTTTTGAATTTGACATTTAACATGAGGCAGTCCAGTCTATTGCTTTTTAAATTTAATTTATCTTCATTTACTTTAAGTATTTAGGATGTTGTTTTTTAGTTCGTAATAAAGTTATCAAAATGCATTTAAAGCATAGATAATATTAAGTCGTACGTTATGTTTAAAATGCATAGATTATAAACGTTGTTGTAAAAACATAAAATTGCAATTAATTTCAATTTTTAATTAATGGGATTTTTTAGTGATCATAAAAGTTAATGCTTTCATATGGAAGCATATCATTTATAGTTCCTTATGAATGAATTTTTACTTTGACTAACATGCTTCTTCTTTTTAGGTAAGTGCCTTTGCTACTTTGCAACGCTGAAATTTATGAAAACACTGGATAAAAGCAAAGAAGGTAATTTTCATGAATTTTGTTAATTTTAAAAATATTTCAGCTTAAATTTCTTTGACATTTTACGGCTGTACTGTAGCATTTTATGTAGGATTTTTTTCTTTTCAAAAGTTGATGTTTCTTATTTTTACTTATTTCATTAAATATTTTACTGCAGTCATGTTGCAAATGATTGTTTTTAATGAACTGGACTATTTCCTTCATAAAAGTTTCATTAGTTCAATGTATACTTCCTCAGTCCTAAACTAAGTGCTATATTTGAATAATTTTGTACTAATAATTCATACTGATGAGTTTATAATTTCATTTCAAATATTTCAGGTACTTCAGGGCTCGCTCCTCATTATTCGCTCCTTTCGTACTTAAATCAGTACCGAATTAGTTTCGAAAATCCAAGATTCACATACGCTTAAGGCACGCCTCATTTTGTTAAGACTCTACCACCTGTATACCAGAAAGATCAGTTTGTTTTCGAATTAGTTCATGATTCATTAGCTGGAGCAGTGTTGCCCAATCTACGGCCCACATATGGTCTGAGAAACTGATCCACGTGGCTCGTTGTGGATTTTTGAAACTTTTTTGGCACTGATTTATGGACGGAAGGAGACAATCCTTGATAAGTAAATACTGTTTATTTAAAGAATAGCACCCTGAAGTTTATAAAATGTGCATGAATAAAATAATAAATTCGTCAGTTTCAATATTAAGTACAAAAGTATTCAAACATATCAATCAATTTTCGAGCTAAATGTAGCGACTAATTTGGTATGAAGACAGTATTTTTTTTTAAATAAATCGTAATTGTTTTTTTATAAAGTAACGCTAAACGATATTTTAATTTTTCTTTCCGCAATTCGATCCAAGCTGTACGAATTCATATTGCATATCAAGAGCTCATGGATTAAAACTCTTTTTTTGTACAGGCTTTGGAACATTATCACAGTTTATGAAACATATTTCATTTCTTGTTCTTCTAATTAAACAAAAGCAATGTTTTTGTCTTTCATGCCCTAAATAACACACTTTTTTCTGCTCAACGAAATCCATAGAACCGCGAGGCACATTTTCTAGCACAATTTAAAATAACGTCAAAAGAATGAACCCTCATCCTATTTCAGAACAGCGGGAATACACCGCTTATCACACCAGCAACTAAGAACTGGAGGAAAAAAAAAAAGATAAAAACACGGGAATTGTGAGTGCATCAGAGCAAAAGTAAAAAATGTCGAAAAAGGAGCTTAGGTTCATGAAATCTTGTCGCTTGTCTCTGTGCAACGTGAAAAGAGAAAAAACTGAATTGTACCAGATTTGAGTGGAAGAAGTAAAACTTAAGCAAAACGGTCGTAAGGGGTAAAAATCTTATTTGTTGCTTTGCTTTGCATTTGTTTTTCATATATTTCCTCGTGGGATGGCAAAAGGAAACATGCATGCTAGGGGCTTCCGTTTTTCTTTTCTATTTGTGTCAGTGAGCATTGAAACTGGTTACTGGAAAATAGGAATATTTTCTGAAAACCCACTTATTTTCATCATAAAAATAATCTACTTTCTTGACAGTTGATAAATTTGCTGATTCAGTAATAATTATTAACTCATTTCATTTCATCTTTACTGTGCTCTGTCTAAATCTTACGACAGTAAATTAAAACCCAAATAATCCTTTTCCATCAACTGACTTCTGAGATAACTAATTTTATGCATGTGTTTTAAATATCAACTTACTTGTGGAAAAACTAACGCAATAAGGTTAATTTACAGTAGTTGATATATTGGGATAGTTCGACATAATTAGAGCACATTATCTTCCGAATTAAGGTTGTCGAAAAAAAAAATCCTTTTCCGCGATCAAATGACTAGTCGTTGTTGCCACTGACGGAACTCATTAAAGAGAACAAATCAAAAGAAGAATGAAAGCGAAAGTCATACAAAAGTCGGCCCCCCCCCCCCCGGCTGCTATTCTTCAAAACGATAAAATCTCCGACGCTGACTATATTTTAAGCACATGTTAAATGGGCTGAGGAAAATGGTGCTTATCGGAAGAGCACTTCAAAAATGGAGTAGCCCTTCCAAGTGAAATTCCTTAATTTGATTTATCTATTTAACATTAGGCTCTTTTAATAATGATTATTTTTACGCATTTTTGGTTCCTTGATTTATTTCGACTGTGAAAGGTTGATAATGTTATCGAAGATTGTTGCGGGTCTCATATTACATTCTCTTCTCCTCAAAAAGCATTAAGATTATTGTATTTTTCTTTCTATACTTCGTGGTTTAGTGTAATGAATGCTTGACGAAATTTTTTAGAGAGCGAATTCCAAATGCAAAATATTTATGGGATCAATGCCTCTTCTTGTTGTTATTTACGACATGAATTTTAGTGATCTATATATTTATATATATATATACATATATATAGTATATATATATATATAATCTTAAATTCATAAATTACTAGCAGACGCAATAGTTTAAATGCTAGCGAGTCATTATACAATAATTTATAAACAATAATGCAATTTTCATTACTAAATATTCTTTTCTGAAAGTTTAAGAGTAATTTTTGATATTCATGTCCCAAGCATAAACAGCAGAGAAGTGTTGTCCAAAACAGGAATGCCTACATATTTTTGCAGGTAAAAAAAAGAGAAATAAATAAATAAATATTTTAAGGAAAAAAGATCCAATTATAATACATACAGAGCTAAAGAGCAGGAAGTTATCGGATAACAAAATAGTTATGAGGTAAATTAGTATTTTTCGGGAAAACGAGTAAAGTCGTTTGGAACAACCGATTAAATTAAATCAGGTATCTATATAAAGCAATGAAAATTTAATGTCTAATTCGAAAGTTTATCGAAAATACTTGTTTGTCAAAAAAAAAAAGGGAAGTTAGAACTACAAAATAGGAAAACGACAAAAGGTGTGTTTGAATTACAAAATATGCAAGTGCAGTAACTTTCCTGCTCCTCATCAGACGATGTCGCTGGGCCGTACCTTTTCTATGTCCTAGCATTTTTATCTCAAGTAGGAAGATTAAAATCATCAGATGTTGCAAAAAATCCATCTCTTGGATTTTCAAAAATAAATAATTTTAAATCTTCCATATACTTTTCCAGCACCTGCTTTACAAGACAGCGTCTTCTGTCTAACCTCTTTCACCTACAACTCTAGGGTTGTATAGAAGCGCTGTAGGTCTAAAATACTCTGTTGTGATCAAAACTCTCTTTCAGCACTTCTTAAACAGATCTAGCTATGCTTTTCTGAGACCAGCTTCCCCAATCTGTATTTCTTGACTCCCCATCATCAGAAATCGGAATATAAAAAGTGCTTAAAATAGCACAGCTGAATATACAATATATTTTTAGGTAAAGATAAAACCTTTTTTATTTGTTAATTATTTTTAATGTAATTTTTTAATAGCTGTGGGAATGTGGGAGTGAATGGTTTTATATATGCTGTTATGAAGAGTCACTTGTACTGCATAAAAAATATTTAAAAAATTTTTTGTCTCATATCGTCATAGACGTGAAGTTTAACGTAAGAAATTTCAGTGGATAGGGGCATTAAATAGGGGCCTTTAAAACAAGAATGACCCCGTCTTACACAAACATCTATGTTTACATTTAAGCCGCCAGTGACGTATCAATAAATATAAACTAGATGAATCAATGCTATGCTTACCAAAATCAAATGCTCAAAGGTGTCATTTTAGGTCAAAGGTTTTTTTACAGTAAAAGATGTAAATTGGATGCAAAATTGAATTCCTGCACTGGAAAAAGCTGTGAAACATGTCAACAACTTACTTTCATATGACGCAGAGACGATAAGAATTGATATAATTGATATTGATACTCATTTTTTGAACCCTTATCCTCACTTTAGACATCACTCCCCAATGTAGTATTTTTCTTTTTATCATTTTACCTTTGTTTCGAGAAGTAATAGTAACAATTTTTACGTTGTTCCAAATATGCGTTTTAAATTTTAAATGAATTTAATTAATTTTGTTCATTACGTTTTTGTGAATTCTTTCAGAATTTTATAGCACATTTTGGCAGCATTGAATACAGTAGTTTTATTCCATTTCCTTTTTCCTCCTTAAAAAACGAAAGTGAACTCTAGCGTTTTAAAATTGTTTTGTCAGAAAGATACATAGCAGCTCTAAAACGAGATTCTAAATATATTTCAAAGAAATATTACATTAAAAGTTCTTTTTATACTTTTCACATGTATAGGGTTGTGTTGGAGCCGAGACGTCGTTCAGATATGTCTTTACTGTGCAGAACGCCGTTTCCGGTACAATATATCAAATTGTTGTTCTTTTCTATTTTAAAATCCTAATTTCGAGCAAAAGCTGACTTAGTTGACTTTGTTTTAATCTCAATCCTGCTCACAATGGATATTTTCAAACATCTTTTCAAGTCATAACTAGATAATCGAGTTATTTTAAGTAGTAGATTTTATTCAAACTTATATTTCAAATATATATGTTTCTTTAGCCATGCTAACTATTCTCATTGCAGTGTTTATTTTGTTCGCTGACTAATAGTTTTAATAGCTATTGTTTTTGTTTTGTTTTATCGTTTAATGAAAAATTGGTATGAAAAATGTTGTTATTTTTAATGAGTAGTTAATAAGCAGATCGCAATAACACATGTTTGACTCATATTTAAAACTCTTAAAGTTACTTTTCCCTCCAAGATTATGTCTCCTGTCGACCGGGATGAAGTCTTCTTGTAATAAGGACGCGCAACTAATTTACAAGACACCAATTCAAAAAGCAAAAGTACGGAAGTAGTGGGAATAAATACACTTTTGTTGAAAACGGTCATGAAAAAACAAAAGTTCTAGTAATATGAATAGTTTGAGAAATTGAATTCTAAGCGGTGTGTCAAAATAAAAGTACGTCATTGTTATTAAGGTTATTTATTGGGAGCAATCACGATTGCTAAGTGTTTTCATTTGACTGTCTTTGGCGTCTGGTTCCTTTTTTAACCCCGCCGTCCTCTGCAGGCGCAGCTCCTCCGGTCCTGAGCAATGTCCCCGGAATTTGTTTTTCCTGGTCGGTGACGTCCTACACACACGCGCACCCTCATACACATACACAATCACACACACGCCAACGTGCATTCACATGATTCACACAGGTCTACGCACACACAACTATTCACACGTAACTGCCAAGGAGGAGGGGCAGGCTTGGGGGGACAGGAGCCGTTTCTAAAAACAATAACTCCAATGAGTAGAGTCCTGTCGCAGCTTGGGATTGCGAAAAACATAATTTGAATTCAAAAATTTCAGAATTCAAAGTAGTTTGTTGTATTTTTTTTATATTTATTTTGTTTTTCGCAAGATTTTTACTCTTACCATTATTGAGAATACTTTCAACTGGAAAGGAAATTTCAAATGGCTTTTTGAATTATCATTTAAAAAACTTATTTCGCTTGTTACAGAGAAACAATAAGTGTATGCTAATCTCTACAGAAAACATTTTTTTTTTAAGTCTTAACAATATACGTAAACTTATGTACATCAAATGGATTTTTGTCCTGAATTGAAACGTCTAAACCACATTTTGAAGACATAAATGAAATATGTTACTCAAACAAAAAAGTTAGATTCGTCTGGGAGAAAATGCATTAATCTTCTATGAAATTAAATTTAACGTTTGTTCTGCAAGATGGAAATGTAACGCATAATTAAATTTAGAAACTGCTGCGGAACTTTTGCTAAACGTCAAAGAACTTTCAAAGGATAGGGTTATACGGGTAGCATCATTATAGTTTGAAAGAATATAATATATTAGGTTTTAAATTGAAAAAAAAAACTTTAAGATAAACATTAATAAAGCAATGAAATACTTTTGAAAATTCGAATAAAAACGATACAGAAATATTAATCAATTACAGAAATTTTGAAAAACAACATAGTGATGGTATTTTGAAAATGTATAGTTTTGGTTAAACTAAGATTTTGTTATCCAGGAATGCCCACATAGAAATCAATATAATAGTGAAACACGTACTGTTTCAAACGTTTTAAGCATTTATTTCCAGAAATATATGACTCTTTACAGAAAGACAATTTCGATTTATCATAATGAAATAACATCTGGTAAAATATATTATTCGTATTTGGCGTAAAGTATTCAATATAGTATTACTGTAGCACTAAAATTTAAATAGAGAATCAGTATAAAAAATAACTTTCTTTTGCTATTGTTTCTTTAAGGATCTATTTGAGAAAATTTGAAAATATTATTCTCAGCTCTGAAAAATGTGTAAAGTAAAATTCTAGTCTAGTTTATTCTTTTCGAATTTTGAATATGTGTTACAATTAGCAACTAAAGTTCTCCACAAAAGGGATTTTTATTCAACTTCATTGAATTACTATTTCGTTTGTTATAAATTTTTATTCTGAATCTTTTATCTGATTTTGGGTTTCTCGTTTCCAATCAACAGAGTTACATTTCATTCCAGACTTGTACAAATAATTTTTTACCAAAAAATCAAAATAAAATGCACAAGATTTAATCTACTATAATATTAAAATCTGTTCGCGTCCGTCTGTCTGTCTGTCTGACTGTCTGTCTGAAGATCGATCTTCTCGAGAACCACTGCGAATCGAGAGTCAGACGAGATACCAATCAATTCGAAAATTTCCAAAGAAAACAATAGGACCAATTTCGTAATTGTGCACTTTAATTATCGGAGATATTAATTAAAACGTTAATTAACATAACGTTATTCAGGAATTTTTATTTCTTTCCTGTTGCCATTTTGCATATGGGTGAGCAAGTAATATTGTAATATATATATATTTTTAAAGAGATTTTTTTGGCTGCTGTCCAAATCTTAAAACAACGGTTCCATCTAGAATTTCATTTTAAATTAGTTTAAAATTGATTGCTCTATTCGGACATAGCCTTTATTTTATCGTCTGTCCTTTTTTTTTTTTTTTACACTCAACGTTCTTAACTCTTTTTAGCATATGAAAGTTGTTTTCTTAGGTAAGTTTATTGATTGCAGTGTAAGTTTATCATTCACCGGCCTCATATTTTGATACATTTACGATGTGCAACTAATTATGTTTATTTTGTTGGACTTTTTCCCGTCACATGGGAGAGTTTTCGAATCATAATAACTCTCTTTTTCCTTCCTGTTTCTATTTTTGAAATGCAGTTTGTATCGTTAAAAGAACACGTTAAATTAAGATTGTTTGGATTTCTTTAAGTGAAACAAAGTTGAACAAAAAAGATCGTTTTTAAGGATTTTAACTAAAGCTTAATTCGAATCTGATGACTTGGTATTAAATTAATGTTTATTGGTATTTATTAAGTCTTGGTGCTTTAGTCTCACGTAAGCAACCAAAACGTATGTGTCATTTTATGTAAAAAGCTGATTGTAATTGTACATAAATATTTCAGATATAGTCTATCAGATTTAATTCAGTTTAAAGTGAGCACAGATTATAGTTGATAATGCATATATTTTCATCTTTTGTGCTAATTGAAAATGCTCATAACTTGTATCATTGATAACTATGATTAACGTTAAAGAGATTTTTGACAAAAATACGCTCTACTGGTGTTTTGCAAACCTTGCATTACGCGTATTTATTTACTCCTTAGCGCTTTAGAAACTGATGTCAGAGTAATACAAAAACATCAATTGGACATCTCTTTCATTTTTTAAGTAGCCCGTGCAACGCCGGGCACGCAGCTAGTACTTAAATAAGAAAATAAATGTATCTTTAAACATATAAGTAAAGAAAACATACATTTTGCTCATTTCGATTTGTTTTTTAAATGAAAAGGGAATCACATTTGATATTTAGTAATTCAACTAGGAAATAGAAGTATCTTTTCTCAGTAACATAGCAGTTTCTTCTGATTAAAACTTATTTCAGGTGTTGAACTGAGTAAAAAATTTGCTTGCTTTCATACAACTTAATGAAATAATTAATCTCATTCCGTTGTCTTTAAGTGCACAAAGGTTAATTCAATTCAACACATGAAGTAAGAAATACAGTTAAATTACTGGGTAAAGTTACTTTTATTAACTAGTCCAATTACTGAATATCAAGTGTAATCGTTCCTCACTCGAAAAATTGGTTTCCTTAGACACCTTACTCTTTTTAACTTACTTTCTAGTAAAAGTCAGATAACGAAGAAAAAAGCATGAAAGAAGGCTTAATGCATCTTTAAAATATCGCGAAAAACAAACAAACAAAAAAAAAAGTCAAAAATAAATAAATAATTTAAAAAAAATTAAAAAGTAGGGTAGGGGAAAGTAGGGTATTGAGACGGGGAAAAATGCCTGTCTGTCTGTCTGTCTGCCCCCCCCCCCCGCATCCCTAATAACTTTTGAATGAATAGTCCGATTCGAACAAACTTTTTTTTTTTGTTCGAAAGATCTCGTCGAGGACGCCTCATTCCTTTATTTCAGTTTTTGGTTTGAACAATTTTTCGTTCAATTTTGAACAGTTAAAAAAAACTTAACATTAGCGCCTACGGGGAAATTCAAGGCAATTCCGAACTAAGAGGCATATTTGCTTCAAACAAACTTGTAGGAAAAAACTTTTGATAAAAAGCATGTATATGAAATATCTTTTTGGTTTGAACAATTTTCCGTTCAATTTTGAACAGTTAAAATCCCTCAACATTAGCGCTTACGGGGAAACTGATAGTCAATGTTGATTCTGCATTGAAGGAGGATTTACTTCAAACAAATTTTGTGGGAAATAGGTCTTGACGACAAACTCTCGACTCCGACTCCGAGACTTTGGCGGCACCTGACTCCGACTCCTTTGTCCGACAATTATTCGGACTCCGACTCCTCAACTTCAACTCTGACTTCGTATTTTTGACAAAAATTTATGCACGGAGGAAAAATGGCTGACTCCGACTCTTGGATATTCGACTCTGACTCCAACTCCTGTATCAAATAATAAGTCCAACTCCGTCTCTACAAATATTGGCAGCCTTGCGGACTTTTTGAGGAAATGACCGATTTCAACTCCGAGTCTGAATTTAGAACTTTCGGCTCTCGAATCTAACTCTTTTGTCACAAAATCAGTTGGACTCCGACTCTGACTTCACAGTCGTGGGTTTACTGTGAAATAATTGTTTTAAATATGTTTTGATTTTATTTTCAAGCTAAACTTTTAATTTATGAATTCAGTTTTCGGCGGATAAACTCGAAGTCCTTTATGTTTCTACATTAAGATATGCGCAGACGATTTTTTTTTTCGACATTGAAAATTATTTCTTTAAGTTGACTTTTACTGTTTTTATTTGTTTTGAAACGTACATTTAATTCATTTAAAAATATATTTTTTGGCAACAGAAGAAAAACGAACTTTTTTTTTGAGCAATCACGATTGCTTATTGTTTTCATTTGACCGTTTTTGGTGTCCGTGCCTTTTTCAACTTGGACCAGGAGCCTATGCAGCACCACCGCCCACCGTCCTCTGCTGGCGGCGCGGCGCGGCAGCTCCGGTTTTGAGCTACCCGCTTCTCCTGGTAGGAGGCGTCCATGTCCTACACACACGCACGTTCACACACACACACACACACACACACGACTTCACACACATACCCTCACACACGCCTACGTGCATACACACAGGTCAACGCACACACACAACTATGTACACGTAACCGCCCAGGAGGAGAGGCAGGCTTGGGGGGGGGGGGACAAAGGCCGTTTGTAGAAACAATAACTCCAATGCGTAGGGTCCTGTCTCAGTTCGTGATTGCGAAAAATATAATTTGAATTTAAAATTTCAGAATTCAAATTAATTTTTATTTTATTATAATGTATTTATTTTAATGAGCATATTAATTTAAGTTTTTTTCTCTTTGAAAGCGGTTAAAGAAGTTTTTTTAATGGAAAAAAGTGTATTAGCTGCTTTGTTTAAAAGGTGATGCTATTTTATTTGTTCGTTTATTTTTTTTACGCATCGAATTCTTTAGATGAGTAAGGCATTTTTTATTCCTAGAAATCGACTTAAAATATTAAAAAATAATGCTTTAAACAATTTGCGATTTTAGCTATCTTTAAGAATATTGATCAGATACTAGAAAGTAGATATGGGTATTAGGGAAAGTAGGCTCATTTAGACGGAACTTCTTGTTTAGATTGAACATTATGATGCAATATAGCGACCTGAAAATACAAAGTTACGTGAAGCAACTTTTAACCGTTGAGGTGCGGTGATTTCGTTTAAAGCCACTATTTTTTTTCAGCCAACTAAATCTGACTGGGGAAAAAAATTAGCTGAAGAAAATTGGTAGCTTTTAACGAAGTCACCGTGAGTAGGGTAAGGTGAGGCATTTGTGACTGAAAAATCCATTGTTGATCTTTGATTATTAGCCTACTTTCCCAGTAAAAATCAGAGAAAGAAGAAAAAAGCATGAAAGAAGGCTTAATACATCTTAAAAATATCCCGAAAAACAAAAAAAAGTCAAAAATAAATAAAATAGTTAGATAAATATTGAAAAATTAAAAATTGGAAAGTAGGGTATTGAGATGGGGAAAAATGTCTGTCTGTCTGTCTGTCGGTCTGTCTGTCTGTCCCCCCTTAATAACTTTTGAATGAATAGTCCGATTCGAACAAATTTTTTTTTGTTAGAAAGATCTCGGCAAGGACATCTCATTCCCATAATTCATTTTTTGATTTGAACAATTTTTCGTTCAATTTTGAACAGTTCAAAAAAACTTAACATTAGCACCTACGGGGAAATTCAAATCAAAAATAAATCTTGAACTTAGAAGCGAAGTGGCTTCAAACAAACTTTGTAGGGAAAAACTTTTGATAAAAAACATGTATCGAAAATATCTTTTTGATTTGAACAAGTTTTCGTTCAATTTTGAACAGTTCAAATCTCTTAACATTAGCGCCTAAGGGGAAACTGTAAGTCAATATAGATTCCGAACTTAAAGGCGGATTTACTTCAAACAAACTTTGTTGGAAATAGCTCTTGACGACCTACACCCGACTCCGACTCCGAGAATTTAGGGGCACCTGACACCGACTCTGACTCCTGTTCTCGACAATTAATCGGACTCCGACTCCCCGACTTCGACTCTGACTTCGTAGCTTTAACAAACATTTATACACGGAGGACAAATGACTGACTCCGATTCTTGGATATTCGACTCCGACTCTTTTATCCCAAAATGAGATTGACTCCGACTCCGACTCCGCTGCTGTGGTTTTAACTGTGAAATAATTATTGTTGGTATGATTTGTTTTTATTTTCACGCTAAAGTTTTAATTTAGGTATTTAGTTTTCGGTGAATAAACTCGAAAAATATGCGCAGACGATTTTTTTTTTTTTTTTTGACAATGAAAATTATTTCTTTAAGTTGACATTTTATTGTTTTTTTTTATTTTGGTAAGTGCATTAATTCGTTTAAAAAATTATTTTTGGCAACAGGGGAAAAAGAAACGATTTTTTTTATATGATGTATTTATTTTAATGAACTAATTATTATTATTTTTTCGTTTTGAAAGCTGTTAAAAAAAATTTTTTAATGGAAAGAAGTGTATTAGCTGCTTTGTTTAAAAGGTGCTGCTATTTTATTTGTTCGTTTTTTTGAAGAAAAGTAAGGAATATTTTATTCCTAGAAATCAGCTTAAAATATTAAAAAAATATGTTTGAAAAAATTAGCGATTTTAGCTATTTTTGAGAATATTGATCAGGTACTAGAAAGTAGTATGGGTATACGGGAAAGTAGGCTCGTCTAGTTCTAGACGGAACTTATTGTTTTTAACTGGAAAACTATTTACAGTAAAGTATTAAAACAAAAACTGTCAGGTGATGTACTTTATATTTATGTGCATAATATGCTATTTGTGGATACACGTTTGAATTATGGTTAAAAATGTGTTACTTTTTAAAAAGGATCTAAAAAGTCACATTTGCCCCGGGACTGGGTCATTAATGACTTTTTGAGGGGCATTTGTGATGATTGCCAATTATAGGTACTTATTTTAGTGCTTTATCATTCAGGGTAATTGTGATGAAAAATTTACATTCTGAACTGCAAGTAGCTACATTCTTAGTTTTAATATGACAATAGGTTCTTGAGAAATTAAATTTTATTGTGACACACAAATTAGAACATTTTTCAAAATTAAAAATGATACATGAAAAAAGATGTTATAACCTACAATTTATAAAAGAAACAGTGCAAAAATATCATTTTTGAATTTGTTAAGTTTTTTGTACATTAAAGAAATCATTGCATATGTTTTTGAGTCCAACGTGAGTGGTCCAATTCCTATAATATTTAGTGGACCAGCAAATATAAATGGCTTATTAATTTCTGAGATATCATCTCTTCTTGTCTATTGGAAAGTTTGGTTTTCAGCCTTGTGAAGAAACTTAAACATATATCCAATTCCAGTTTTATTCTCTGAGAAAACTCTCCCAATATAATAACACTTTTCAAAATATACAACATAATATTTCTCTAACTAGACATGATACTGAACTTTATTCAATTGTTGTTTGAGTCCATCTAAAGTCCATTCTTTTCAATCACCTAGTAAATTTAGTTGAGTTCCATCTTTATCAACAGAACTATTTTCATTTTGACTCTTTATCTCAGGGTAAGTTTCAAGTTTCCCTATTTCTTCATATTCTTCTAGTTCATCAGTAATAAAGTCACTCAAAGATATATCACCATCACTGTCCTTGTTCAACTCTCTGTTAAGTTCTTCTTCCAAATCTCCGTCTACTTCGTCACTATCAGAATCTACTTGATACACTTTAAGCTTTTTTTTTTCTGTTTACATAGATTTAGAGCTTTAAGTTCATGTTCTTCCTTTTTAATTTGTCTTACAGCCTCTCTCTCTCTTTTCTTTTGTAATCTTTCATCTTCTTTCGCTTTATTTTCTCTAGCCTCTCCGATTCTTTTGCTTTCTTTTTCTCCAGTTTTTCTTTCTGTAATGCTTTCTTTTTTTCCTCTTCCGCTATTCGTTGTTCTAAATAAGATTTACTTGTTAATGTTGTTGACAAATCTATTCGAAGACGTTTAGTAGCTGTTAATAAAGGCTGTTGGGTAACAGTTTGAAGTAATATATCTTCAAATGAGCATCTTGTTTCACTTTGGCTAAGTCTTATAAATTTAATAAATAAAAGCTAATACTTTATAATAACAGCAATACATTTGAAACTTACAAACCAAAGATCTAAGTGATGTTTAAAAACATGCTTTAAATCAACACCAACTGGTAGCCATATTGAAATCACTTTTGCCCCACATTTGTCATCACTATTTCCCCCGTCCCATTTTTAAAGGAGCATAAGTGATTTCACTTAAAATAGCTGTTATAAGTGTTATAAAATTTATATTATTATAAATTTTCAACGTAAAACTTCATTTAAAATAGCGCAGTACAAAAATTATATTTTTAGAACAAAAATTAAAAATTTAGTGGAAACCTTTGTAGATTATCAACAAACCTGAAATCCATTTTCAAAAGTAATGTAATAGGAAAACTCCATCCATTAAAAAGTATGATGTAAATACATCTCAAATACTTTTGAGTGTTATATAAGACATTTTAAGGTATAAGACTGAGGTAATTTCATACAGTAAATAATAACATCACAGGAGTAATAAACCCTGGTCACATTTGCCCCAAATCACAATTGCCCCACCTTACCCTATACTCATGCGTTTTTACTATTCTTACAAATGGTTCGTTACCTGAAAATGAATGCCTTATAACTTGTAAACAGTAGATTAAAAAAACTACGAAGTACACAAAGGATTCATCCACAAATGGGTCTCAGGTTCGATCCTAGCCTATCGAAGATCCACCATCTTCGGTAATGGTGACTGGGGGACGTTAAATATTCTCGTGGTCACTAAGTTCTCCAAGTGGAACGATCCCTCTGGGGGTGCTGAACCAGGGATTGCTCGGTTTATGGTCTGGATTAAAAAAAATAAAGAGCTGTCTTCAGGGTCCCATCCAACTGGTTAAACCACAAACAGTGGTAGGTATAAGGGACCCTGGAGTGAAAAATGAAAATTGCGCAGCATGATTTAGATTTTTTTTAAAATGAATGCCTACCTTGGATCTGAACTTTAAACCGCGATTTACTCGAAACTTTAAATAGTCCACTTACATCACTTTGCTCCTCGCTGCCTCAAATGATGCCACTCTTTGAGCAGGGCATAATTAGTGAATAGGCCAGCTAAGGGCTTTTCAGGGGCCCCAAAGTTTCAAAAATTACTTTTGCCTATGGCAAAATTTTTTTAGCCAATGACTAAAATTCTGTAGTTTGAATACAGGGAGTCCTAAAAAATTATTTGACCTAGGGACCCACGATACCGTAAATCAGGCCCCGGCTTTGAGAGGGGAATTTGGTTTTGTAGACTTGTGACAATTTGTGACAAGAAGGATGTACGGAGCAAAAAGAAATGTTTCATCAAAGATTTTGGTTGAAATAATAACACATTATCATTACAACATGTTTATGAAATAGAGCGCTTCATGTGACAAAGAGAAGGGAGGGTGTAATAATATGAAGTAAAGTGCAGTGTGACACCTTGAGGCAAAGGAGGTGGGAGGGGGAGGGAGCTAAATATATTGAAAAAAAGTGCGATATTATTTATAGTCATTCCCTTCTAATGTTAAACGAATAAATAAAAATAGAGCAATTCCGATTTTGGAGCAAGTAGTTTAAATAACAAGATATGTTCAACCACAACTTCCATTTTCCTTACAAATGAAGAGCACGATTAGTGATTGGTTAACAATAACAGCAAATATTGTCATATCGGAAAAGCACAGCATACTTCTAAGTAAGTTGCAATGAAAATGTGGAACAGAGAAACACAAACGAAAATGGCATCACTTACGGTATAATGAGCCCATGGAATTTCAACGAATTTCAAATGTTAATGGGAAATTACTACGAAAAGATTTTTCTTGTTTATCAGTCTGGCATTGATAATATGAATATATTAATAGTGAAGTGAAAAGTGAAGAACAAAAAAATTCATGAACATGAAATTCAACATCGTGAAAATGGCTGACTTGAAGAACTTGAGACTAACTTTCTATGTGTTCTGCATTAATTTCTAATTCTAGTAATATTTCTTAATTTCTCATCTCTTTCTGAATGAGAATACCTACAAGAATTTAAAAAATCATTTTAAAAGAATAAAGAATAAGAAAAATCATACATACAAACAAAAATTTCTGTCATTTACTAAGCTTAGAAGTAAGGATTGCAATACCGGACCAAAAATTCACTGAATACCGGTATTAATACCGGTATTAGAAATTCCTCCAAAATATGGTTAAAAATATATTGTTTCGTTGCCACATTTCATAACTTTGTGCAAATAACTCTAGTATTTATGACAACGTATTTGAAATAAGTATTAAATGATTGAACAAATTTCAAAATAAAAAATCAAAAATAGCGAGAAACATAATGCATCTATTGAGTTATCGCCAAGTATGGAACTCATGTTAGTGCACTTTTCTGCAGCTGAAAATACTCTCTGAATTTACGGAACTCGGTGGTACAGTCAACTACGTGCGGTACACTTCCTCGAATTGCCTCAAAGTCCTTCCTTCAAAGAATTCAATCTCTTGCGTGTTACTTTTGGATAAATCCTTTTTTGTGTTTGTTTTTTTTTCTTTTGTACTGCGTGTAATTATTGTTATTATTATTATTATTGCATTTATAGTCAATTGTGTAGTTGTATTTTCTCCCTGAGGAACGATAATTTTCTAATATTAACATCTTCAACAATTTTCTCTTGAACAGGATACGCTTGTGTTTGCATTTTATTAGCTTTTTGTTTTGAAATTTGCGATGAACTGACCTAAATTTCATCCTGTTGGTTTCTTTAATTCACTTTCGTTGTCTTTTTTACGATTCTTTACAACTATAAGTATGGAAATATCGGAAAATATGTTCAGGTTGATTATGCCTTACCTCTTTGCGAATTTTTAAGGCACTATAAAATTTATATTCATCATCTTTCCAAGTAAATAGCTGGACAAGACAACAAACCAAGACCCAGGTGACTAGAAATTACCCATTGTCATACTAACACGAAAATTTTTGTCTATAATCAGTACAGTTGAGACTTGTTTTTCCTCGAACAATCATTAAGTATTACTGAAATTGATGGTTGGAATAAATTATTCATAGGACAAATGCATTCGAATCTACACTTGAAATTAACTTTCACAAAAGAGAAAGTAAGTGTTCAGGGGATTGAAAAAAATAAAAACGTTGTGCACATAAGTGCACAAAAATCCGATTTTATCTCACCATCTAGTCGGACGAAAATGTCATTTTGCAATCATTCCGATACTTTTGTTTAATTTAATACGATTATATTTTACTTCTGAAAATGTTTACATTAATAGATTGATTTTGGTTCTGCATCATAGAAAAAGAAATGTACATTTTAAGTGAAAGTGGATTTTTAGTAATTTAAATTGAAAACTGTTTAGTTAAAACTATTATTTTCAGCTAATACCAAAAATACTGGTATTTTACCTCAGCAAATACCAAAAATACTGGTATTTTACCTCAGCAAATACCGGTATTTCGAAATTAAAAAATTGCTCGAAATACTGATATTTGGTATACCGGTATTGCAACCACTACTTAGAAGCAATTTATGTTACGGTGTATGTTTGTTTTACAATTTTCATATGTCATTAGGTAGTGGCTGCAGCAGTAAAATACAGCATATTTTTCTGTAAGCTGCAATGTAAATGTAGAACAGAAACATGTCGACAAAAATGGCGTCACTTACGTCGTAATGAGCCCAAAAGGCAGATATAACTTTTATTATCAATGTAAAATTGATACAACTACATTTTTCTTGTTCATCTGTCCGTCATAGATAATGTACATAAATCAACACTGGTAAAATAATTCAAATTCCAAAGTATTCCAGAAAGAAAATGCGTTGTCTTTTTCTTTCGCGTACGAATTAGAAAGATTTTACAGAAGATTCCAAATTCCAAGCTTCTAAGGAGAAAATCACAGAGCTTGCAAATAACTTAGTTTGCGAATTGCGTTATCAGGTTTTACCCTCGGTTAAAAACAATTCTCTTGATTGTAATCAAAAGAAGCCGATTCAAGAATTCGGCCGCATTTTGGGATGCGTCCAATGACTTTTTTCTTTGCTGAAACTTAAAAGTGACTTTACTAAACAGTCAGCTTCAGTCTTCAATGAGCCGGCAAATAATGCATCAGAACAATGAGCCGAGACCATTTAATGATCTGGACTTTGTTTACAGATTCTCTTCGTATTTGCAAATTTGGGTCAATGAGTGTCGTACTTTGGGCAAAATTCGCTGAAAGAAATTTATTTATTCGACAAAAAAAAAGGAAATACTTCCATCAAGTTATTAGATGTTTGACCTTTGTAATTATTTTAAATTTCCTTTATAGTTCATGTCAATCATATGTAGAGGAAAGGGAATAAATTTGGGCACCTTCTTTTGTTTTTAAGTTACTTTCAATTCGAAAAAGGTTAGATTTTTTGTCTTTCATTAACAACTATAACACGTATCTTAAATTCGGGAAAGTAAAACAATGATTAATATCAATGTCAATTCAAAAACGACGGTTTACAAAACGCTTTAAAAAAGGCAACATATTATGGGCCCTCTTCAAAAAAGTCACCAAAAATATTTTGAAAACAGGATAAAACTATACAAAATGGTAGAGAATTTATTTGTAACAAAATGGTAGAGAATTTATTTGTAAGAGGAGAAAAAAAATATTTTCAGAAATTGCTAACATAACTGGCTCTTTCATTTTAAGTGTACCAACATTTGGTATGGTCAGACAGGGCAATTATGAGTCAAAATACCATAACATCTTAATATTTTCTTAGGTATAAAAGATAAAATGATTTAATTTCGCATGGAGTAAGCTTACACAGTTCAGAAATTATTCAAATAATCCCTTCACCTAAAATTAGATTATTATTTATTTTATTTAAATTAAATGAGTTACCAGGGATTACCCCGGATCGGGGGCAAATATGGGTCACACATGGGGCAAATATGGGTCACCTCCTTTTTTAAAAGTAATCCATGTCAAAAGTAACTAACTATTCTAAATTATCATTTCTTAGCACACTAAGAGAATTTTTAATGACACAAAGTTTTATGTTTAAGAAATAACACATTATAAGTGAAATAATTTGATGTTACTCTTACTAGCCGGCTACAATTGGATATTACTCTTTGTTCTAAGCCCACAATTCGATGAAGAAATTTCTTTAATAGTTGTATGCTACCTTCATTATTCATGTTTCTATCAACTGCAAGGATTTTTCTTTTCAATTTTAATTAACTAGACTGAAAAAAATGCACTTATTTCAAATTACTTCTAGAAAAGTCTCGCTTGAACAAACTAAAGTTTCCGACACCTTGTTCCAGAAAATTCATTTCTGCTTTTTCTTTGTCCAAAATTTAAGTTACTTTCCCATTGTAGAATATGTTGCTTATCATCATACACAACAAAGTATATCTGATTCTCAAGTACAGAATGAATTCGATTATAGCACCATCTTTTAACATTTTTAAAATAAGATTGTTTTGCAATTGTGTTATTGCAAATTCTTCCTTTTTCTGTCGTTGTCATAAACAATTCCAAAATAAACTCATGTTGCATTTAAACGTTGTCTATATCATCTTGTTGGGGTACTTTTTTTTTTTTTGCAAGCAGGGTTTTTCTCATTGACTACATTTGTGAATTCGATTTCTCTTGCAGTTACAAGATAGACATTGACTACATCTGTGAATTCGATTTCTCTTGCAGCTACAAGATAGACTAGCGAATTGATTTGTTATAACTATCGAATTCGTCTCTTTATTTGGTACTAAAGTGATTTGCATTAATTTGTTGCTTATTTTGCTTTTTGATGTGTGCCATAATTGCATGCTGACATAAATTATCTTCAAAGCTGAAATTGATTTGAAGGACATGATACTTAAGCAGTAATTAAAGATGATAAGATATCTAATGTTGCACTTGGAGCATTAAAATTTCTTTTTAAGAGAGAGTTTGGCATAGAAAAGGATAAGTTAAAGTTAATACTTTTATTATTCACGTAGAAATAAATAAGAAAAACATCAAAAATATCAGAAAATATACTGACCCAGAATTACCCCGCTAAACTGGGGTAAAAATCAACATACTTTTATGTTAACTTTTTTTAAAAGAAGAAAAAATGTATGTAGGTATGAAAAGATTAGATTATTTGCCATTAGAAAACAACACCAACAAAATTATTCCTTCAACAGTGTTTCACCAACACGAATTTTGAAAAAAATCATGATTTTCCGATGCAATCTTTTTTGAAGATGTTTTTATAGAAGTGTGAAAACTATTTTTTCTCTCTTATTTACTTCACTGTTGCATTGTTTTTGACCTTAGTATATGAAAATTGAATGTACAAGGATGTCTTAGCATAATTTAGTTTTTTTGCAAAAACATTTTTTAACAGTAAAAAGTTGGTGATCATTATTTAGCCCAAAAAGAGAGTGACCCATAATTGCCCCGTGTGACCCTACATAACACATTTCACAAACACCTCTCCTCGGGTGTCTTTAGAGAGCTTTGAATCAAGGAAGATGTAAGTTGCATCGCTTGAGAAGGATTTCTCGTTCTTTTAAAAATTATAGTATAATTATGCGCTCTCTTCAAATGGAGGCTCATATTTACACCAACTACACCTAATAAAGCGTGCGTGACCTAACGTGTGCTTCAAAAAGTAACTTATGATGTCCGCTTTTCAGAAGTCACTGTGAAATTGGTTTTAACTAAACACAAGAAGGTGAAAGGAAAACGATTTCATACATCTCTTAAAAGTTTGAATCCAGAAAAATACAAATTTACACAGTAACTCGTGCTGAAATCCCCACTACTTGAAAGGATGTTTCCAACTGCGCTCTACCATCTTGTAGTATTAGTAAATAGCACCATCTAAGCCATGTTTATGCAGCTGAATTCAACCCGGATTCGCGGAATAAGGCCGTTTTATGCAACCAACCCGGTTTCAAGCCGCGTTCAATACAGGAGGGAATTCCCTCCACCTGCATTGAAGGATTATTGGCGGATTTCTCCCGCAAGAAGTACAATTGAAAGTAATTACTGGGGATAAAGTTCTGTGTAAAGATGTGTTTCCTCAATAAGCATTTTATATTTAAATGAAATTGGACAGCAAAATAAAAAAAATCAATAAAAAATCAATTTGAAACAATTTTTTCAGAAAAAAAGTATAATAAAAACATATTTCGGAACAGATGTGAAAATTTCGGAGGGGGTTGGAACCCTAAAACTCTGCCCCTTAAGTGCGACCATGATATTGACAATCACAAAAGGCAAAAATTTTAATTTAGAAATGGATTTAGAAGATTCAGGCATATTTTTACACAATTTAATGATTAATGCTAGTTTTCACAATGTTGGTCGAAATTAGTAAAAGCTATTGCATTTGTCACAAGCTATTTTTGATTAAATTTTTGAAATTCAAGTAAAAAATTAAAAGGATGAACTAATAGGATTCATCTGGAAATATAATATTATATATATACAATAATTTTCTTTTGATTAATTTTCAATTAATAGTTCTTAAAACATAGTAATGCAAGGGGCTTAAATGTCCCGTCAAAGTTTATGTCCATAAAAATAACTTTGGGACATAGACTGATGGGAACGTAAAGGAGAATCCACGATTTGACAAAAACGGGTCTTCCCATCAACCCGGCTGAAATCCCCCTTTTATCCACCATCCGCTTCAACCCGGGGTGAAGCCGGAGTGTGCATAGTCCTCGCCGCTAGCCTTCGGTACCTCTCATAGACGCTAGGGAGGGCTGCCCGTATTTGCACATATGCCATTGTTATTCCTTTTCCTCTATGTTTAAGGTAACTATGTTAAAGAGAACAATTACCATATACTTAAGTTTCAACAAAAGACTAAATGTATGATCTTTTCAAAACTGACGCGATAACAACATCCCAGCATTTTAATTTAAAAGGAAAATGATATATTTTTATTTCTAGCTGCTAACTGAGAAAACAGCACCAGTTAGAGAATCTTATGTCCAAAATCTCTGGCTTTTTCCTAAAGCTGCCAATATTTTCTGCTGGTACGAAAAGATTTTTTCTTTTTTTACAGAAATAGAAAAAAGTTTCAAAAACTACAAACGTGCTTGAAGTATGAAAAAACTCTGCAAAGAAAAAAATGTTTAATATATTAATCACCGAAGGTTATGATGTACGAAATCGTTGAAAGGAACAAGTTATAAAATGAAAGTTTTTAACACTTAGAGTTAACAGATAGCAACATTAAATAAAACTTCTAAATTTATTCAAGGAAAGAAAGAATACACAAATACACATACATATGCGTACACATATTCCTCTAATTATTATTGTGAATAAAAATTGTGTGTTGTTTAATAAACAGATGAGAGTAGAAATTTGCAGTGGGGGATCTTGTATTGTGACAAAATTGATACGAAACTTTTGGAAAAAAAAATTTTTTTTCATTGCAATCCGCAACCAGTACCAGTTTTGATTTTTTCGTCACATGATGGCTCATACAACTTACAAAACAGTTATACGCCGAAAATTTCTTCTGTCGTTAGTTTTAAATCGCCGAATTTGAAGTAATTTACTAAATGTCGAAGTCATTCTTATATTTTGTAAAGATCTGAAAGGGAATAAATTCGCAGACATTGTCTTTTCTTTCTGTTTTTTTTTTTTTTTTAATTTTTATTATTATTTTTTTTAACGAAATGCGTAGCAGTTACAAAAGATAAGAAAATGTGAATGAATGACAGAAAAAGTAACATATATAAAAATAAAATTCACGATTGTATTAACAATCATTTGATATGCTTTTAAAATGTAAAAATACACGAGTTTCATCAAACCTTTTTTGAGCAGTTGTACATTTCTTGAATGGGGTCGATTCCAAAATTTTAAAAGTATTTTTTTTTTCTGAAACAACATGCTTAAAAACATACGATCTAACCGTTTTTAAAATAATTTGTTAAAGTTTAATATTTTTAAAAAAATACTTAAATCGGTGCGCGTTCATTGTTTACATTTCTTGCCGATGACATCACAAATGATAAATTGCCATTCTGTGTTGCCATTCACAGAGCAAAATATTTAATTCGCATCTTTACTTACGTGTATTGGCAACGATATGGTTGATAGCAAGCATAGAGCGCAATTTTAATTCGCTTCTTGATTATCATAACGTGGAAACACAGTACAAAGATGCGCCAAAGAGCATCATTTGTGACGTCATCAAGACCACGCCTTGTTTGAAAAATCGGACAGTTTAAAAAATTAATTAAAAAATAACTGTTGGGAAAATGAAAGAATTTTCTGGGTCCATGTTATATTTTTTTGCTTGTTCTATCAATTTCAGTGACTAAAAGTACTACTTTTGACTAAAGGAAACAACCAGGGCTGCGGAGTCGGAAGGAAAATGGCCGACTCCGACTCCTAGATTTTGAAACGCCCGACTCCGACTCCGGATTTTTTTTTAATTTTTTTAATTGTATTTTTTAAACTCCCTCTCTCCATTCAAGGGAAGGGGGAAAACCTCTTAACAGAGATTGAAATATTAATTCCTTTTTATGAAAATTTAGCATTTTGTTTTTTATTGTAAACCCAAGACGTCATACAACGTTAGAAATTCAATTTAAAAATCAAACTTTCCAATAGTTACGAGTTAAAAAGTGAGATGACTTAAAAATCCCTTTTAAAAATTTTGAAAATAATTATCTGTAATTTGCCCCCCCCTTTAATGTTTAACAAATATATATTGATCAAATCGTGTGCTTTCAATTTTTGAAAGCTGTAACTTGAGAGAAAAAAAAACTTTTTTTCTAAATCCAAGTTCTTGAGAGGGAGTGGTTTGCCCCTGGTGACATCCATCTAGTAGATGACACCCAAAGTTAATTTCAGAGTTTATAAAAAATATAAATACTTTAATTCTGAAAATTTTCACGAATATATTTTAAATTATATTTCATCAATAAAATTTCAACGAAAATAGGGCACATATGCGTCAGGAGCTAATGTTACACAAAACGCGGCGGTATACAAATTTGTACGAATAGCTTTTACAATGCCTATATTTCTTCTTCGCTAAATTTTTAATTTAAATTTTATTGGCTGCTTTAGAATTAACCTAAATATGAAGATTTTAAGATTAACTGCAATTCTTGAGTGTTGTAATCAAGAAATTTTTTACACTTATTTTGTTACATACTTTTTAGTGAGAACCAAGCTTACAGAAATAGTCTTAATAAAGAAAAAAACATTAGATTATTTCATCGAATCTTTTGGATTCGTGCTTTCGAGCCAGAACTTCTTTGAATTTGCCGATCACACTTAAACGTTTCAACCTTAGCTACAGGCGTCGACTTACTAATTTGTTACGTTTCTTTTACTATTTTAAACTGAGATAGAACAAAACACTATATTTCTATTTTTATTTGAAAGTGATTACTTGAAAATGTTATTCAACAAAACCGTTTGCTGACAGTTGCTATTAGTTAAGTTAAAAAGCAAGCAAACTAGGGCACGGCTACAGAAAGTTCGGTAAGCATTCAAGCTAGCTGATTGCCATAATGGCAGTTATTTTCTCATTAGTATCTTTTTATACATGTAA
Organism: Uloborus diversus; assembly: GCF_026930045.1. NCBI lineage: Eukaryota > Metazoa > Arthropoda > Arachnida > Araneae > Uloboridae > Uloborus > Uloborus diversus. The sequence goes on from NC_072731.1 coordinate 134,880,145, forward strand.
TCGAACCAATTGGTAATCAATTTTTAAAAAATGCAAGGAGAGTCAGTGAAAAGGAAAGAAAAAAAGAAGCCCGGAGTCGGAGTCGGCATGTTTTCCAACGACTCCGACTCCTTTATTCCAAAATCAGTCCCACTCCGACTCTGACTCCACAGCCCTGGAAACAACCCCATTAGGAGGAAAAATACTAAATCTTATGGAACGTTTTTAGGCAGAGAATTCATCTCGAATGTTATCCGATCCCTTTCTGTATCCACGCATAAAGAAAACAAATAGGATACTGGGGGGTTTCGACCTCCTACAGTGAGAAAAAGCTGGTTAACTCATCAAGGTGGCATTTCGAAATTCGCATACGAAAAAAGAATGAGCTTTCGTTGCTTCTTCGCAGATGATTCATTGGCCCACTTTTTCTTGCGCTTTCTGAAGAATATGAAGACGTGGTCAATGGAGCGGATTTCGTCTCTTCTGATTAATGAACTCTTCAACAAGTGTTAGTTTTAACAACATTTTGGCATTCATCAACTCTGATTTATCAGCAGAGGTCATTAATCTTTCCTCATACTTTACCATGTCGGAGATCATATTTAATAAAGTATAGATATTTCAACAAGTTTAGTGCTAAAGATTTCACCTACTCAACTTGTCCATTTTCAGATACCATGTCAAAAGTCATACGGATCAAATAATGCATTCTTCTACATGTATTAAAATTTTAAGTGATGTTTCCTTATGACACAGCATAAATGGACTGTATCAGAACAAGCGGGAATAAGGAATTGTTTGTTCTTCTTCTACATAGCTCTTCAAAATTCCTGTAAAAAATAACAATAATTCCTGAGTCTACAAACTGTGCTTTACAAACATCGGTCATTTATCTTATTTATTAATCTACCAAGTCGGAGATTTCATTCAAAGATAAGAGTTCTTCAATGAGTTTAAGATTTAATATTAATTTTTCATTTCTGACATTTCATGCTCTGATTATCAGAATTCCTAATTTAGTTATCATCCCTTTTTCTTGTCAATGTTGTGTGTGTGTGTGTTCTGCAGCGGGCAGGTAAAAGACCGTTGCCGCAAATTTATCATTTTTCATTTTTTGCATTATTGTTATCTATTGTACGTTGGCTTTATTTTACAAGCTTGCTTTTTTGGCTTCCGCTGGAAAAAAAAACGTCTAAATCCAAAATTTTCCTATTGTTAGTATTGTTCAAATTGTTCTTTAGAGGAATGAGAGCTATTTGCTTTGTATCCACTGCATTTATTGAAACAAATCTTAGCAGATAACCAAGAAATGCTATTACTCATTGACATTTGTTTTGAATAAAAATAAATGTCAATGAGTAATAGCATTCGTTATAAGTTTTGTTCATCAATTTGCATGATAAAAAATGTGTAGATTATAGCAAGTAACTTTACCGACCATATTATATACTGCCGTGTCAGGTAAAGGATAGTAACTGCACATTTTTATCTTTTTGCATTTCTTTCATCTATTGTACGTTGGCTTTAAAGTACAAGCTTGCTTATTTGGCATCTACTAAAAAAGCGCGAAAAAAACGTTTAGTTCCAATATTTTCTTATTGTTAGTATTGAATCCAAAACGCTATTCTCGCAAAAATATTGCAAAAAACTCATTTCTCCAGATACTGCCATTTACCTGCTGACGGCAGTGTTCAATTTAGTAAGAGTTCTTCATTAAGCTTAAACTTTTTACGTTTCAACATTTTACAAAACTTGATTCATAAGGTACGCTTCTACACTTTTATCATCAATTTGCATTATTCGAGATTTAGATGAAACTAGGCAGAATTCATATCAACAATATTCAATCAACAATTCATATCAACAATATTGAATCAACAATTCATATCAAAAATATTCAATATTCATATCAAATTCATCAACAATGAAAATTACAGAATCTATATTCTACAGATTAAATAAAATTGATTTTTTATCAAATTATGTTATGGAAAATAGGCATGTAAACTAAATGACGTCTTTTCACATTGCAGAACTTTAATAGGTTTTAAAAGCTCCATCTGAAAGCAATGCATCGCGATTTAAATTTGTATCTTAGATTACTCGAAGTGTTTTGAAAAACACCGATACAGAAGTCTGCAATTTCATTTTAAAAATGTAAATGTACTGCTCATAAAACTTTGAAGCATAGCCACTATTGTGCACTGTGCATGTTATTTTTTTATTATGTTATCATTATTATCCGCTATTATTATCCTCTAATGAATGTTATTGTAATGGTTCTAATACCTTCACAAATGAGAAATGAATTTTACGAAAGTATTTGCAAAAATAAATCAACAATTTCAAACAGTATGAGGCCTTAAAATACCAACAACTATAGCAAGAAATCCACGTGATAGTGCGAGAAGATAATGCAGCAATTAAAGGTTCTGAGCAAAACGTGTTTTTTGAAAGATGAATAATTTTCTTCGATATCACGTTCTCGAGACATAAATTCTCCATAATTGTTGCTTTAGGCATTAAAATATGATAAATAAACGGGAGGAGGGAGGGAGAGAATACGATTCCTACAGAATTTTTAATATTCGTTTGCATAAAAAGTCATATTTGGACTCACCTGCTAATAGAAAAAAGAAAGAAGCTATCAAGAAAAAGTAGATAAAAGAGTTTTGACAAGATTTTATTGCGTTCCTTCTCGAAAATGCCTTAAAAAAAAAAAAAAAAAACTTAACAGCAAATATTTCGGAAACCGGAAGCAAAGGACAAATAGTCTATAGGGCAAAAACATGCTAGACTATGTACTTGCGGACGAAGATGATTTAATTTATTTCTATGGTTACACTAATGGCTTGCTTTTTCAGTAAGAAATTTGAGCAGTGAAGTGAAATGATTTGAGGAATTTCAAGCTGGCGTTGAAACAAGGCACCCCTTTGACTCCAGTAATTATGTTAATTAAGTGTTTCTAGTTATTGATTAAGTAGAAATTTCCATTAAAGGTTCAACTTTCTGCCACTCTATCTTTTACTTTCAATTTGCAGACGGTTTCGAAAAATCCTACACAGCTACCAAAAGGGTTAACTCGACGGAAAAGATCTTTATCTCTAAGAAATAGAATCATTTCATTTGAATATAAAAGCACATTCATTGCGCCGTCGATAGAAGAAATCCCCCCTATCATTAAAACCTAACTTAATCTTCATATCCTAGTGCTAGAAAAGATGAAACAGTGAGATAAGGCCAATGAAAAATTCTACTTGTAATAAAATCCATATTAGCATTTGTACATTTTAGTGCTTCAAAAGTAAAAGCCAATATAAACAACAAGAAGAAAGACAACTCTTAAATAACAAAATAATGTCATCGTCGCCCTTTAATGTTCTTTCGGAAGATCGTGTGCAGAAAATAATTAGTTTCTCAATTAAAACTGTAAAAGATTAATTTTAGGGAGAACTAATAAATACTTACAGTATTAAATGAAAAATTATTATATAAACTTTGTGCTACAATATGATTAAAGTGAAAAACCAACGTAAATAAAGCACAAGTTTTGAAGAAAATACAACATATAGCTATTTCAAGGCTACAATGGAGCCTCTTTATCAGTGCAAAAAGCTCACCAACACAACCGCAAATCGCGAGAAAACTGACAACCAAGTGGACACCAAGTGGTTTGGTATTTATATGAAAGAGGGTCAACCAATAGGAATTTAGGACACAAGACAGCAAATAACCAATCAGCGAACAGCATGTCAACCCCGGGCACAGAGCATGGCGGAGAGACAACCAATCAGAAGCCAGGAGACATGAATTCCTATTGGATGGTCCTCTTTGGTATAAATACCGGTGTCCACTAGGTTGTTGTCAGTTCTCTCGCGACTTTGGGTTGTGTTGGTGAGCTCTTTGCACTGATGAAGAGGCTTCATTGTAGCCTTGAAATAGCTATATGTTGTATTTTCTTCAAAATTTGTGCTTTATTTACGTTGGTTTTTCACTTTAATCACTTACAGTATTAGTCAATCCGGCGCATTTTTTACAGATTACATCGTTTCAGTTAGTTATCAGAAAACAAAAATTCCTACGAAGAGAAACATATTAAACTTGATTCAGTGTGGCTTGGGAAAGTGGAGTTGTAACAAATTTTCAAGCAAGCAGTGAAATATCTTTATGCCATTATTGTAAAATGATTCGCAGTTCTGTATTCGTATTCTCAGCCTACCGGTAGTTCAAGGCTATGCCATTGTAATGTTTCAGTTATTGTTTCCTAAACAAATTAATATGAGATAAACCTCAGTTACTTAAATTTGTTGAGGAATAATGAACAATTTTTGAAATCTGTACCTCTCTTACTTCTCTTCTAGTAAGTGAAAAAAACTGCTAGATGCATACTTTTAGTCACAAGCTTATACTTTTACAAAAAAAAGAGAAATAAAAATTCAGGTAACCATTAATTCAACAGTTGAGAATTTTTAGTTTGGCAAGCCCCATCTCTATATTTTGTGGATTCAATCAATGAGTGAACCAACATAGCAAATCAACAAAACATATTTCGTGCTTACGAAGCCAGTATATAGGTTAGAGGCTAGTTAGCCCATAGTTTCTTCTATAAACATTTAGAAAATCTTGATGAGCTAATAATATCAGTCTTCAGGATAAAAGTTTTCATTGTAAAATTTATGTGAAAATTGGGTATAAATTGGAATAAAAAAATGAAATACTCTTCGAATTTTTTTTCAAACTGGTCTGCACACCTTTCCGGTGCTGGAAAAAGATACTGTGAAAATTCAAGCGAAATCGACCGGGTAGTTCTCGAGTTTTACGTGTTTAAACAAACAGACGCTTTTTGGAGACTTCATTTTGTACTATGTAGAGAAGTACCAGTAACTATTTTAGCTCTTTTTCTATGCTTTTTCTTCCTTTGAAGAACATTTTAAAAGTGGACAGAAAGTTTTGGAACGCTTTTTAATATTTACAAATTTTTTTATGCATGGCAAATTTATAGTTGCTCCTCTAAAAATTACAATTAATGTTTCCTACGACGCATTTCTAAACTTTTCAGAGTACAAACTTTCAAATCGGATAAATTTACGTTTTCTGTAAGATTTCAAATAAGTGGAGTTGAGAACCTTCTTTTGATGGGACGTCTTTCAAATGAAAATAAGTTGCAAAATCCGCGAAAGTAGTATTGGAAAAAGTAGAAAATGTTCGCAGAACTGAGAGAGAAAAGCCCTATTTCTCGTCCGCAACTGAAACGGCCCATTTTATGACTTTTCCCTCAAGGCTTTGTACGTATAGAGTCGAAGATATCAGTGGTAAAAGTTTTTTTCTCTAAAAGTCAGAGATGAATTTCAGTTTCATCTTCCTAAACTCTTGCGAACTTCTTTTGATTCAATCTAAAAAAATCACTTTGGAGAATTGGAAAATGGAACATCATAAAACTTTTACCGAAGGCATTTGCTTTATGAATATTGCTGTTAGTAAATTTCATCTCACGTATCCGAAATTGAAAAATATTACGAACGTATTACATTTTTTTCCAACTGAAAAACAGAGGCAAATGAATCTTAAATTGTTTCAGAAAGTGTCTTTTCATATTTCGGATTTTAATTTTAATGATTTATGGACGTTGCTGTTATTAAATTTGATTTCACGTATCCAAAATTGAAAAATATTATAAGTGTATTACGTTTTTCTCCGACTAGAAAAAAGAGGCAAATGAATCTGAAATCATTTCAGAAAGTGTCTTCTCATATTTCGGATTTTATTTTTAATGATTTATGAATATTGCTGTTATTAAATTCAGCATCACCTATCCAAGATTGAAAAATATTATAAACTTATTTCTTTTTTTCCAACTGGAAAAAAATGAATCTTAAATTGTTTCAAAATCTGTCGACTCATATTTCGTATTTTAATCTGAATTTTAAGGTTTCCGTTTTGTGTTTTTGCTAGCTTAATTTTGTCATTTTCATATGTAAGAGCTTAACACCATTTAATTACACTTAATTAGCTTTATATTTTTCCCAATTAAAAATTTGCTGGGTTTTTTTTCATGAATTTTGTTGCGTTTTTTAGCAAATGATTAGTGAGAGATAAAAAATTATAATTTTGGTGATATGACACACCAAAATGTTCAATATGTCTATCGAAAAAGCTCAGACATTTAAGAACTTTATTTTGAATTTCAAAATAATGATTTTCTTTCGCTAGGAAGAAATATATTCAATTATGATTAGTACCAGTTAGCTGACAAATATTTAAAGAGAAACTTTAATTTATTTGAATCGCTAATATAATACCGCCGTCGTACGGGGCGGATAGCATTAAATTTTAAGGATTTCAGAGAAACAACGATACATTTCATTTTAATAATTTGGGAAAACATATATTTCAAAATCAATTCCTTAAATTCGGATTCAGTATCTCATCGGCAGAGTTTTTAATCTAAAAATATACAATTGTATTAAACTGAAAAAAAATTCTCTTAGTTTCCTGGATATTAAAGAAAGTATATTTAATGGGCTTTTGAGTTAAATTGATTGATTTGATGGTTTTTATACAGAGTATCTGTTTTCCTTTCTTTTTTAATTACTTTCAAACTTGAGACAGATTGACTACGTAAACTACGAAAAAAACCACGAAGGAAATTCCTTATATGAAAAAAAACCCCGACTTTTTGCAATATCTTCTTTCGTAAGTCATTTTTCATAGACCTCTTTTGTAATCAAGATTGATAAAAAAAGTTCAACCGCAATATCTGCAGTAAAGCAGAAAAAGTTCTGAACTGATGTTGAACATTTCAAATTTCTGTGCAAAAACGCATGTTTAAAATAAAAAGGGATCGCATTTTCATTTTCCTTCTCATAATTTAAAAGGAAAAAAAAAACATGCTTGTGAAACAATAGTGGGTTTTTTGCTTACAAGCTCAAAGCTAAAATCTTATTTCGTCTCAAAAAAACTTTTTTGGACTGATAATTCAAAAGAAACAAAAAACTTCCAACATCAGTCAGTAAAGTAACGTAAATATTAAAGAGTGTCTTTCCTATTTCGGAAAATTGTCCTCTTTTGCAATTTCACTGAAGAATCATTGATTTTATATCTTTAAAATAGGAGATAAAAGTTATATGCAACCCGAGATCTAAAATAAAGGTGTTTATTTTAATGCATTTGCAAATGCCAGCTTGATTGTTTTAAATCACATGCAAATGAAAGGGGTCAATTTAAACCTGGAGCTTTGTTTTGAGTTTGCCTTTTCAATGCATGAGTGAGTGCCTTTTTAATTCTACATTTTCTATATGACCAAAAGTACTGTCTGACCACGGATTGTATGGAAAGACAAACATCCGTTTTATAGCCGGAAATGGGAAAATCTATTGTTTTTAGCGATGTCAGCTTTTGCAGAAGCAGAGTCTCATTCAAATGAGCGGAACCCACGCATCAAATTTTGACTTTTCCCCGTCATTCTGATAGATTCGTCTCATATGGACGTTTGAAAATTCCATACAATCCGTGGTTGGACAGTATTGGGACGCTTTCAAAATTTCACTTTTTTAAGGATTTCTCGAGAAATAAGATGTTCCGGCTGTCATTGTCCGTTGAAAGTTATATCACCCATTTATTTAGGGTATCAGCTACAAATTGAAGAAAACGAAAATGTTTTTAAGCATTGTTCATTGCAAATAGCTGAGAATAAGCTGTAAATTTCAGAAATCAGTTACCTTACTATGTACTTTACATACTTTCGAGAAAATATCTCTAATATTCATTAAGATATAAACATTTCTTTCTGAACTACAAATTTTATTTGAAGGTGTTTGGCTCATAACACGCAAAGTTTTCCATCAAAACTTACCAAATTTTCAGAAAACTTGAGAGCATACAAAAGAAGTATAATACTAAGATTTGAAATTAAAATCTTGAAAATTTTATAAAATATGAACGATTAAGCAATTATTATTTTTTCTCTGCACATGCGCGAAAGATAGCAAAATATAACTTTCATAACATAAACTCCAACTAGATTCCACAACTCATAGTAAAATTCCAGTTCAATATTTTAAAAATTCAGAAAGTTATCGCTATCTGATGAGACGAATTTGAATAGCTTCTGGATAAGCGACGAATAGTGAGGGATCATTCGCAAATAATTTGTTTTTATCATGAATTACACATAGACTAAGAAAATACACTGAGCGAGTTCACGCAAGTGTTGCAAACTTGCAGACGACCCCTAACGAGTCGTGCAACGACTCGTCAAGTAGAAATTAATTTTGCATTGTGACTATGATTCAAAAGTTTGTTGGATGAACTTTTTGATCGAATGTGATGATCCGAAAATGACCTTTTTGATCCAAAGGATCCAAACGTTCAACTTCGTGCTATATGCATATGCAATGAATATGGAACGAACTGTGAAACAGATATACTTGCTGTGGCAAGTGGGTGCATTCAGAGTGCAGCGATGCTGAATTTTCCTTCTTAGTCTTTTAGTCATATAAACTAAAAATATCATTTCTTTTGCTTTTCAATTCCTTTATTGTAATGCTAGTTACATGTAGGATTTTCAATAAATTGTTCCTTTTAGTCGTTAGTCATATTGGCTAGTGGCGGGATTACCCCAGGTCCGTGGCGGGATTACCCCAGCTCCCTGGGGAATACCGCCACAGTGCAGAAGTTAAAAAATCGATGTTTTATGACTATTTCTTTTATAGATTTATTAATAACAAATTTAAATAAGATAGCGTACAATAATCCCAAATATTGATCTAGATCATAAATACGATTTTTGATGGGGTTAAAAATTGAAGTTCCTTAAGGTGGCGGCATTCCCCTAATCTACCTTAGATATTATTAGAACCGCCATATATAAAGACCGGCGCTGACCACTAGTTCGGACTTTGAGCCATTCTTTCTTTCAATGCAGTCATGAAGAGGCTTGTTTTTGATAGCTTCAAAACAGCTGTTGGCGGAGTTTTCAACTCTTTTTAATGCTTTAATTTGTACACACACTGTCGTATTTACTCGCATATCACGTTTCTCGCTCAGCTCTGAAGTGAGCTACTTTGCTCCTCGCAAAACAAGATATTGTAGAGCGTAGAGGGTCATAAGGTGACTGAGTGAAAAAAAAAAAAAGGCAATTGAAAACTCCTACGTCAATCCGCACCCAAGCGCCATTTCAAAAAATGAATTGATGTTCTCAAAATATAACAAGAAATTCCGTCCAGAACTAAACGAGACTACTTTCCCGTATACCAATATCTACTTTCAAGTATCTGTACAATATTCTCGAAAAAAGGTAAAATCGCAAATTGTTTCAAACATAATTTTAAAAATATTTTAAGCTGATTTCTAGGAATAAAATATGCCTTACTCATCTGAAAAGTTAGATGCGTAAAAAAAAAGAAAGAAAGAGAAATATGTATCTAAATAAACACGACAATAAAATAGCAGCACCTTTTAAACAAAGCAGTTAATATCCTTTTTTCCATTGGAAAAAAAATCTTTAAACGCTTTCAAAAAGAAAAAAAAAAGAATTAAAATTGATAAACTCCTTAAAATAAATACTTCATGTGAAAAAAAATCGTTTTTCCACTGTTACCAAAAAATATTTTTTAAATGAATTAATGTACTTTCAAAAATAAATAAAAAGGAAAAATGTCAAATTAAAGCAAAATAATTTTCATTGATTAAAAAAAAAAAACCCTTCTGCGCATATTTTTGTGTAGAATCATAAAAGAAGTCCGAATTTATCCGCCAAAAACTGAATATAGGGTCTGGTGGGGGAAAGTGGTCAATGGGGTAAAGTGGTCATTCGTCAAATGAATGGCTATAGCTTGGAAATAAATGTTCGAATGAATGTGAAAATTTTGTTATAAAGTAGGGCAGTTAGAAACTACATTTTGAATACAAAATTTTACAAGTAGAAAAATTTTATTTGGTAAAAAAATATATTTTGTGTGAATATGAAAAGTTTTTAAATCTAAACACCTCTTTTAACTTCCTTGGGAAATTTTGTTTGTTAGAATTATGAACAGATTGACTGCATAGGAAGCTTCCTACATGTCTCAAGAACTCGTTCTCATTAGCAGTTAGCTGAATCTCTTTTAGATAATTTTTTAGAACAATTTAAGTACGATGGGGTAAAGTGGCCATAATATTAGGTTTAACAAATATTGTTCTTTTAATGTCACTTAATCGTTAAGTATAAGGCAGATATAAATTGAATATTAATTTCACTTAATATGTATTGTTTTTACAGTAAACAGGGTTAAATATACGAGTATATGAGTATGCATACCCATATACTCGTGTAGGCACGTATATATACGTATTCACATAAATGCACCAATAAATACGTATATGGGTATCTGCAAGTATTTTTAATCTATACAGATATACATTCGACTATACACGTATATACTCACTTATACTCGTATATATATAAATATATACTCAGGTAGACACGAATATGCGCATACGTACTCGAGTAGACACTTACATACAAGCATATGATATACAAGTAAACAGGGTGAGTTTAAACTTTTGAACTAATTATTAAAATGTGTTAGAGGAGAGGATAAGAAGCAAGAATCATAAGGAACATATGGTCACAAACACAATGCTGACGCGCTGCATGCACGCAAAGAAAGAAACTGATGGATGCAAAACAGATCACAAATTTATATTACACACAGAAAATTTTACACAACATTTTAGGTCTCAAGAAAGTTTTAATGCGATTGATGAAATTTACGGCTTGCAGCTATAATACATGTGCGTCGCAATCACAAAGCACTCTCTGTTGCAATAACGAGACTTTTGAAAAAGTTCCATCTGTCACTGCGCCTTTGTTGCGACTACAGGCCGTAACCTTTAACAACTGCTCGAAATATTTCTTAAAAACTAAAATGTTGGATAAAATCATCTTTGTGTAACAAAATTGCGATTTGTTTGCATTCATCAGTTTCTGGCTTTGTGTGCCTGTAGCGCGTCAGCTAACGTAAATTCCTTAATATTCTTTGCTTCTTATTCTCCCCCTCACACTCCTCAGATTTTTACCCAAGAGCTTGGATTCATTCTAGAGGCATACATGTATATAAGCTTAAAAACTCATGTATACATACATGTACTGATGTATGCACGTAAATATACGTCTATACAGGTATATAATCGTGTTTGCACATATACATACGTATATACTCGTGCTTCACAATATATATATATATATATATATATATATATATATATATATATATATATATATATATATATATATATATATATATATATATATATATATATATATATATATATAATGATCAAAATTTGATGTAAAATATTCTACATTTAAACAGCGCAATGTTGCAGCTAAAGTTGTTAAATGTATTGAAAATATAGTAAAGTATGTAGTTTCACATACACGGGTAGCACAGAAATAAGTGTATGTAACAACGAAGATAAACAACAATAACAACAAAAAAAAAATGAACATGGAACGTTAAAAATAAACTAGGAACATTGAAAACAAGAATTGATGAAATCATGGGTATTAAACTGCTGCTACGTTTACGAAGAACTGGAGCAGCTGGCATATTAAATATTCTGCAAGGTTTCTGTGCGGGTCAGTACTATACATGCAGCAAAATTAATTAGAAGTAAAAGTATATGTATTTGAATTGACGAACTTATATGTGTAACTACTTATAAGGCTTAATATAGTAGGCAGGAAAATTATAAAACGTTATATATGCTTATTTTTTGGATAAATGCAATAAATAGTATGCTTATAGTAATATGCTGTCATGTATTACCAACCCCCCAGCTCTGACCTGCAAAATAAAAAAGAAAAAATTACATACCACATGATTTCAAACATTTCGTCGACAACAATGTCTATGTCTAGGTATCCATTTGCCAGAGACGAAAATCCGATGCCACGCCAATCGAACAGGTCGCTGGGGCAGGGCATCCAAAAAGCACCTTCCTGTCGAAAGGATTTCAGCGCTCTTTATCATCAAAGTTACCCAGTTACACTGTTGCCAAATCGCAGTTGTTTGGGTGGAAACTAAATCTGTCCTTGTTGAAGAAAAGATTTCTTGAATAAATTAAGATAATAAAATGTGAAATTGGCAGGATAAAAATTGTAATAGTAGAGATTTGCAGCAAATTTGAAGATTTGTTTATTAAATTGAGAATTGTTGCTACAAATTTTAAAAAATCTGCTTAGCTGTCCAATTATAATATTAATGAAGATCTTTTTATGTAAATTACTGTACCAATGTGGCATACTTTTTGTGTAAAAATTGAAGTTATCTTTTTTATCATAGATATCTGTAATAAGGTTAGAATCGACAATTTTGAAAGAAATGTCCAGAAAATCGGCAGACAGAAAGTTGTCATTGGCTTTAGTGAGCTGTAGATTTTGTGGATAGATTAAAGGGAAAATGTCATCCATACTTTTGTTGAAGATAAGGATGTCATCTATATACCTGAAAATATCATGTTTTTTATTATACTGTACAGTGTATTTAAATTCATAGAAAAAGAGATATAGATTAGCAGCTGTGCTGGAATAGTTGGTGCCCATGCCAATTCCATGTATTTGCTTAAAAATAAAGTTGTTGAAAGTCACAAAATTGTTAAAGAAACAGAAATGACAAAGACTATTGAAAAAATTCCTGTCGATGCCCAATTCCTCACCAATGCAAAATATGTCAAAAAGTTTTAACAAAGTTGTATATAAATCTTCGATGGGAATATTGCAGAATAGATTCTCAAAGTCAAATGTGTAAATTGATTTAGGTGTGCGTTGTAGATTTTTAATGATTTCGAAACTGTTGTCAATGCACCAGAAATAGCTCGTATGCATAAATTTGACCTTCAGAAAATCATAAATTTTTTTCAAAATAAACTGTAATTTGATGTTGATATTTTTTCCAAAACTTTTTGTAGTAGAACAAATGAAACGAAATTTTATTGGTGATTTGTGGAATTTGGGCGTCATAAATATGAAAGGCAGGTTTTGACAATTTGAAATTGTAAAACTGTATGAAAAATTCGATTTGCAAAGTTTATTGTATGCAATAAACTGTTTAATAATCACGTCTGTAGAAAGATTCGATTTTTCGTAATAAAGAGACGAGTTAAGTTCTTGTAAGACTTGTTTAACGTAGAAATGTTTGCAAATGATGCCATAATTATTGGCAGCTTTATCAATTGGAACAAAGACAAAGAATCTTTTTAAATTGTATATATATATATATATATATATATTATATATATATATATATATATATATATATATATATATATATATATATATATATATATATATATATATATATATATATATATATATATATATATATATATATATATATGTGTGTGTGTGTGTGTGTGTGTGTGTGTGAGTAGACACGTACAAACACGCACTGGATGTATCCACGCATTAACTCGTGTATACTCGCATATGTGTGTATGTACACTTATATATGCTTGTATGCATCTACTGTACAAGTATAAACTCAGGTTACTCGAGATACAAGTGCATACACGCATATGATGTTCATTTACACGCGTATATACTCGTACGTACACGTGACACGTATATACTCGTACGTACACGTGACACGTATATACTCGTGTAGACACGTATACACTCCTGTAGGTAATCACGTATACATGCTTATATACTAGTGTATACACGTATATACTTGAGTAGGCACGTGCATGCATGTATCTGATGCATACATGTATCTACTCATATATGAACGTGTTTATTAATGTTTACATGACACGTATATACTCGTGTATACAAACATATGCTTGTGCATATACTTGTAATTATAAAAATAACAGAAATATACAAATATTAGGGTTCTTCATAATGGTTTTGTATCTATTTTTAACTATGACCACTTTACCCCATGCTATGACCACTTTACCCCATGCTATGACCACTTTCCCCCACCCCATGGGGTAAAGTGGTCATAAATACAAAGGGAAACGAAAGTGTTATAAAACTACTTAAATCAATATTTATTTTCCTAAAACTCAGTGTACTGTGTTCTTTAATAATGCAATGTAAAATAAAAGCAAAAAAAGTTTAAATGTTTAAAGAATTTATTGTATCTATTATTCACATAAGTTGAAAACCTACGATTTTATGACCACTTTACCCCACCAGACCCTATAAATTAAAACTTTAAAGTGAAAATATAAATATGTATATACACTCTATAACAAAAAAATCGGATCACCAAGAAGCAATCATCCGATTGCTTTGAAATTTTGTATGTATGAGTGTATTGACCAGATATGCAAATTATTAAAATTTGGTGTCCAATGAATGAATAGTTTGATCTCTAGCGCATCGGAACTGCGCATCCAGCAGATGTATATAAGCAGCAAATCTTCAACGGTTGTTAAAAATTTCGGTTTGATTGCGATCCAGCTTACCTTTCAACAACTTAAAAAATGCCTCGCCGCAGTATTCGTGCTAATTACGAGCAACTGTCAGAGTTTGAGAGCAGTCGTATCATTGGATTGAAAGAGGCCGTTTGTCTGATCGGAGAATCGCTTGTCATTTGAGTCGAAGCGATTCGAAGATGCTGGCGAGGATGGGTAGAAAATGGTCGAGTTCAGCGTCAGGATGCTAGCGGTCGACCTAGGGTCACAACAGACCGTAAGGACAGAATTGTTGTCCGATCAGCTGTCACAGCTGCTTCTTCATCTCCATCAACCATTAGACGTTCAAAGCCAACACCAGTGTCCATCTTGACCATTTACAGACGGTTGACACATCGAAATCTGCACTCGCGCCGAGAGTTACGCCACTTGACACTGACCCTGCACATTGCTGAGCCAGATTGCAGTGGTGCATGGCTCTATCAAGTTGGAATGAAGCCGACTATGGACGTATAGTCTTTAGCGGCGAATCCCGCTTCCAACTGTGCTCTGACGATAATCGAAGACGTGTTTGGAGACACCCAGGGCAGACGGGGAATCCTGCTTTCAATATTGGACACCACACCGCCCTCAACAAGGCAATATGGTCGGGGGTGCCATTTCTTTTGGCAGCCGGACCCCTTTGGTCGTAATTAGAGGAAGACTTACTGCACAGCTGTACGTCGACGACATCCTACGACCTGTTTTGCTACCGTTCGATTTGCAGTACCCTTGGCTGGTTTTTCAGCCAGACAATGCCAGACCACGTACGGCACGAGTTGCTATGAACTGTCTGCAAGCTTGTGAAGCACTTCCTTGGCCTGTCAGATCGCCTGATCTTTCTCCCATCGAGCATGTCTAGGATATGATGGGAAGGCAATTGCATCTGGCACGGAATGTTGATGACTTCGTTCGGCAATTAAGCGAATTTGACAGCAAATGCCACAGGACACCATCCGGGAAATTAATTGGTCTATGCCATGCCGTGTTTCAGCTTGTATCCATGCTAGAGCCGGGTCAACACCTTATTGAACTTGTTACTGTAACTTTGACAAAAATTATTCAATTGTTCTGAGATTTTAACCATTTACTATTCCGTACATTGTCTTCCTATCCACCAATTTTCGTCTCTATCGGACAACTCCTTCTTGGTGCGTCGATTTTTTTTTGTTATAGAGTGTATTAGGAATAATTACTTTATAGTAAAAACCATGCGTCGGAGTCATTTTCCCTCCGTGTATGAATTTTTTCCAAAGCTACGAAGTGAGAGTAGAAGTCGGGGAATCGGAGTCAGACTAATTGTTGGGCACAAGATTCGGAATTTCAGTCAGGTGCCCAAAATTCTCGGAGTTGGAGTCGAGATTTTGTCGTCAAGAGCTATTTCCAACAAAATTTGTTTGAAATGAATCCTCCTTCAAGTGCGGAATCTACATCGACTTTCAGTTTCCCCATAGGCGCTAATGTTAAGGGATTTGAACTGTTCAAAATTGAACAAAATACTTTTCAAATCAAAAAAAATTTTCTATGCATGTTTTTCATCAAAAGCTTTTTCGTATAAAGTTTGTTTGAAGCAAATTCTCCTCTAAGTTCGGGATTGCCTTGAATTTCCCCGTGAGTGCTAATGTTAAGTATTTTTAAACTGTTCAAAATTAAATGAAAAATAGTTCAAATAAAAAAAATATAAATAAAAGTATAAGAATGAGGTGTCCTCGCCGAGATCTTTCGAACAAAAAAAAGAATTGTTTAAATCGGACTATGCACTCAAAAGTTATTAGGACAAGACAGACCGACCGACAGACATTTTTTCCCATCTCAATACCCTACTTTCCAATTGTTAATTTTTTTCGATATTTATTTATTTTTTTTTTTTTTCATTTTGACTTTTTTTTTTGTTTTTGTGTTTGCGATATTTTCAAGATGCATTAATCCTTCTTTCATGCTTTTTTCTTCTTTTTCTAACTTTTACTGGGAAAGTAGGCTAAAAAGGAGGCTACTATTAAAAAAAAAAAAAACTGCTAGTACTACAGTAAAACCTGTAAAGTTAACCACCCTTGTAAGTTGACCACCTGTTAAGTTGACCGCTTTTTTCAGGCACGGAATTAGTTCTTATCATATAATTCAACCTCTATAAGTTGACCACCAGCTTAAGTTGACCACTAAAGTAGTGCACCGCAAGTGGTCAACTTACATACGTTTCACTGTATATAAATTTGTTACTACCGACCACTGGCAACTAAAGAATTTCTTCGGATTTGCCCTTTTCAAAATAGTAGATCAAGCGATTACGAACAAAAGTCAAACTCAACATATAATCTAAAGGCATTTTTTTAGTACATTTGCACTAGTATACTATATAAAGTATATAATTGTAAAACATAAAATTGGCATACTTTATGTTTTTAACGCCTAGCTTGTTGTAGTAGGTGAAATTACTGCTGCTTCATCTTTCAAAATGAAGAAAATATTCACTCCCGTTAATATTTTCTGAAATGTGCATATATATATATATATATATATATATATATATATATATATATTTTTTTTTTTTTTTTTTTTCTTTTTTTTTTTCAGCGGACCTTGTAATCTAAAAATCGGAACTGTAACTTTACTTTGGATCGGAAAATCTTTTCAAAACATATTTTTGCCTAAAATACACCACACTCCCTTGAGAAACATATTTAAAGAAAACACTATCTCTGGTTCTGCCTCGGTAATAGTAAAGACATAAATAACATCTCGCAAAAATAATCAATAATGTCTGGAGCTAATATTTTGTGAGAAATAGAGCGAAAAAACATTTCTTATCCACTTTATATAGTTAGATTAAATTCTCTTTAAAATATTTCTTTTCGTTTAACGAACATTAATTTGCCAAAATTACGTTGCTAGTACCATCTATGAATTCAAAAAGGATACTTGGCTTATAAACTGAATATTCTGGTTGGTTGTATCATGAGCCATCTATATAAATATAACAGAGAATATGTATGTGTGTGTTCCCTATACATATCCAGTTTTCGTCGGATCTGGGCCAAATTTGGCAAGGAGGTACTTGGGCACCCGAGAAGGAACGTATGGGGGGTTTTCGAACGCCAAAAAAGAACCGTACCGTTCCAGTTTTAATTTTAGGGCCCGAAAATGGCAGTAAATGGCGCTTTCTTTGTAGGGGTTTCTTTATTAGTGGATGTTTATCTGGAAGTTGATGGTTTTTGTGGAGAAAGAGATGGAGTGGCAGCACTTTCAAGAGGAATGTCAGGAGTAGTTACTTCAATTAAAACAGATATAGCCAAGAAATGATCTGGAAATTCATTAGAATTGAGTGGGAATATTCCATAAGCTTTAAAAACTTGATGATGCACGGCATTCCATAATGTTTTTTAAAAAAAGATTATAAGCAAAGCACCCCTTCATTTACTCTTTTGAAAAGTTTGCCATCTCTCCTCATTATGTGGAAGATGTGCTACATAGGTATAAAGTACGTAAGTATTAGCAGATATTGAAAAATGTAGTTGAAATAAGTTAATAACAAGCTAAACCAAACATTGAAATCCAGTTCTTACTTTATGGAGTCTTTGTTTGACATTTTACACTTATTGAAACCAAAGCGCCTCAAAACTTTCGCCGAAAAATGCTGGCACTAAAATGATTTTTTCGTTATACGCACGTCACACTCGAGCGCAGTCTAACAAGAACTGACACGTTAAGAAGGACAAGTCTATGGGTAAATAAAAACTGTGAGAAATATAGCCATGTCTCTTTTAATCACTAAATTTCCGGAGGTACGGCGTCTCACCTCATGTGGCGTCTCTCCCACGTTTACCCTATAATCTTCCCTCGGAAAAAAAAGCGCGAAAGCAAAAATGTCTAATTTTTAGCTTCATTTACGTTATTTGCAACCTTGTATTAACATTTGCTTTCACTCGTAAAATATTTCTTCTCTTATTATTTTTTCTTCCTCTCTTATTTCCTCTTTTTTTTCATGTTTGAAAATGTAAGAATCAATGCAATTAATTCCCTCTCTAACTATTCTCTCTCCCTCTCTTATTTCCTTTTTTCCATCTTTGTAAAATGTCAGTCTTTAATATATGAAAGATTTTTTTCGTAAACAGTTGAAAGCTCAAAAAGTTATTTGTTTACACAAAAATAAAAAAAATAGTAAACCTTTGCTTAAATCTCTTAAATTTACCTCTTCATCGAAATTGCCCCCTCCCTCCCTTTACTCTTTATGCCATCACTTGTGCAATGTTTACTGTTGTATTGCGTAGTGGTTCAACTTTAGTTTTAAATTTGAGTTAAAAGGTGATAGTTCAGAAAGTAATTCAGTCATGATAATTAGTCACACGCGTAAATAATTTTAGCATACTAAATAGATTACCATTTATTATTTTCGAATGAAGATTTCAAATTTTGATGATGTACTAAATAAATGTAATAAACACTAAGAATATAGAATCAATAGAAACTAACTCTCGTAAGAAGCAATACTGCTAGATAGTGACTTTTTAAAAAATCATTGTGCTGAAAGAAAACTTTTACATAGCATTTCATAATTAAGGAAAATGAATGGCAAAAAAAAAAAAAAAAAAAAAATCAAACAAATCAAAATGCTTTTGTTACGAAACATGATGTAACGTTGATGAGAATCAACGCATAAAATTGTACACAACATAAATTTTTTGTCACTGTTCTTAAATAAAAAAATGCATTAAATTAAATTCCTGGCACTTCTTTCAGCGCACATTGTGTTAGAGTACAGTTGTTTTACCTGGCATTATTTATTAATACAAAGGAAAAAATGATAGGTAAGAACATTTATGTTTTATTTACCTAAAAACGTTTCACCCAAAGAACGTTTTAAAAATTAAAATGAGATAAATAAAGCTGTCAAAACAAATATTTCTGAGCCAAAGCAGTTTTACTTAAACACGTTACGTTTTTAAAACATTTTCGCTGTACTAAATCATTTGTGAAAGATAGGGTCTGGTGGGGTAAAGTGGTCATAAAATCGTAGATTTTCAACTTGGGTGAATAATAAATACATTAAATACTTTAAACACTTCAACTTTTTTTGTTGTTATTTTACATTGCATTATTAAAGAACACGGTACATTGAATTTCAGGGAAAAAAATATTGATTTAAGTAGTTTTATAACACTTTCGTTTCCCTTTGTATTTATGACCACTTTACCCCATGGGGTGGGGGAAAGTGGTCATAGCATGGGGTAAAGTGGTCATAGTTTAAAATAGATGCAAAACCGATACAAATAAACGAAATATACAAATATTACGGGTTTTTTTTATAGTTACAAGTATATGCACGAGTATATGCGGGTATACACGAGTATATATGCGCCATGTAAACATGAGTATACACGTTCATATATCATATATAAGTAGATACATGTATACATCAGATACATGCATTCACAGACCTACTCAAGTATATACGTGTACATACGTGTATATAAGCATGCATACGTGATTACCTACAGTACACGTGTCTACACGAGTATATACGTGTCACGTGTATGTACGAGTATATACGCGTATAAACGAATATAATATGTGTGTATGCACTTGTATCTCCAGTATATACATGCATACCTGAGTATATACGTGTATAGTAGATGTATATATGCATATAAAAGAGTACATACATGCATAATATACGGGTTTACACGAGTTATTTCGTGAATATATCCAGTGCGTATTTGTACATGTCTATTCACGTACATACATATGGAAGCAGCGAGTATATACGTATGTTTACGTGTAAACACGATTGTGTACCAGTATAAACGTATATATGTACATTTAGTGTATATGTGTACATATATGTCTGCACGAGTATATCCCCTAATATACATTCATGCTTACAGAGTGAATCCAAGCTCTGGAGCAAAAATCAAAGGGGTGTGCGAGGGGAGGATAACAAGCAATGAATCATAATGAACTTATAGTCGCTGACGCGCTACATGCACACTAAGCCAGAAACTGATGGATGCAAAATGGGTCATAAATTTGTTACACAAAGATGATTTTACCCTACATTTTAGTTTTTAAGAAATAATTAGGGCAGATGTTAAAAGTTACAGCCTGTTGCAGCTCAAATACACGCATCACAACAAAGGCACAACGACTGATGAAAGTTTTTCAAAAGTCTCATTATTGCAACAGAGAGTGCTTTGTGATTGCGACGCATGTATTACAGCAGCCGGCCACAAGTTTCATCAATCACTTTAAAACATTTTTAAGACCTAAAATGTTGTGTAAAATTGTGTTTGTGTAATAAATTTGTGATCTGTTTTGCATCCCTCAGTTTCTGTCTATGCGTACATGTAGCGCGTCAGCGTTGTGTTGTGACCATATGTTACTTATGATTCTTGCTTTTTCGCCACCCCTCTTACAACTTTTAAGAATTTGCATAAGAGTTTAAACTCACCCTGTATACATGTATATCATATGCTTGTGTGTAAGTGTCCACTCGAGTTTCGAGCACGTACGCGTATATACGTGTCCACCTGAGTATATAAGTGCTCGTATATGTACGAGTACAAGCGGGCTTATACATGTTATAGTTGAATGGATAAAAAATACTTGCAGATACCCATATATTACACGTTTTTTTGGGGCATTTATGTGAATACGTATATATACGTGCCTACACGAGTATATGCGTATGCATACGCATATACTCGTATATTTAACCCTGTTTACTGTAAAAACAACACAGATTAAGTTAAATTAATATTTCATTTATGTCTGCCTCATGATTAAATATTAAGTGACTTTAGAAGGACAATATTCGTTAAGCCTAATATTATAACCACTTTACCCCATCTTACTTAAATTGTTCTAAAAAATTATCCAAAATAGATTCAGCTAACTGCTAATGAGTAAGAGTTCTTGAGACATGTAGGAAGCTTCCTGTACAGTCAAACTGTTCATAATTCTAACAAACAAAATTTCCCAAGGAAGTTAAAAGAGGTGTTTAGATTTTAAAACTTTTCATATTCACACAAAATATTTTATTTTACCAAATAAAATTTTGCCAATTGTGAAATTTTGTATTCAAAATATAGTTTCTAACTGCCCTATCCTAAAATAAAATTTTCACATTCATTCGAACATTTATTTCCAAGTTATAGCCATTTATTTGATATTTGACCGCTTTACCCTATTGACCACTTTCCCCCACCAGACCCTACTTAGTATAACAATTAAAGATTATAATTTCTTCATGTTTTGTTTCACCATCGTTTCGTGGAATCACACTATTTAAGGATTTAAAAAACTCCTTATTGTAATATTTGTTTTCCAATTGTAATTTTTAAGCTCCGGAATTTCAATTTGATTGAAAAACCCCAACATTATATTTCGTTTCCCTTAAAACCCGCATACAGTCTGACCACCGATGAGATGGAAAGAACATCCGGTTTACAGACGGAAATGAACACATCTATTAGTTTTCTGGGGTGCCAGCTTTTTGCAGATGTATGTTAACCTCTAAATTAAGTAGAGAGTCATATTGAAATTAACGGAGTACGCACATCGAATTTTTACCTCTCCTTCTCATTCAGATGGACTCGTCTTAACTGGACGTTTGCAAATTTCATATCCTCATGCGCAGACAATACATGTATTTACGCACTAGTGATTATGAATGTGTAAGCACCAGGGATTTGTACTAATTTGGGGACTGATAAAAATTTTGATAAGAAACAAATCAACCTGTTCATAAAAAAACATGCGAAAACTGCTGCTATAATACTTACAATATAAGCTGCTTATAATATATAATATACTTCTTACAATTATAATATATACTGCTGCTATATTAATATATAAATATAAGAAGTTATCACGTCTTGTGAACATTTTCTCATATACTAGGTCTTAATTACGAGAAACACAAAAATTGTGGCAGTAAATATTTTTTTCCATTATTCTTGAAATGAAATTCCACATTTTGAAACATGCATCAATTTTTCATCGAAAAAAGCATACTATTATTTATTCAACTTAATAGCTATAAGCTGAGTTTTTCAATCTACTTTTTACCCTCTACACTGTCAATCGCACAAAACATGACTTATCCACGGAATTTTAAATTAGCATTTTTCAATCACAACTATTCATATTTCCTGATTCATCGCAGTCGCTAATCAAAATGAAATAAACCGCATTGCAAATGTACTTCTGAATTGTTCAAACAGTGCAGAATGCAATTTTCCAGATCTCTTCTACGTTCTTTCATTATACTCTGTAAAAGAAAAGTGAATAGAGCTATTAACGCAAATGGACTTTTATGGCAGAGAAGATCAAAAAGAAATAAAAATTTAATGTCCTGGTTCCTCGCAAATCCCATTTGCCGGAGAAATTCCTACTTCAACGTGATCCTTTCGCTCTATTTAAAAATAGAGAGAAGTTATTTAAGAGTTTCATTTGCATAGGGCTCGATACTTATGTCCTGATTCTACTCGACCTCTCCGCAACTATAAAGTCAAATTCTTGTTGCCTCGGATTTGAAAATAGCTACTCAGAATAGAAATCAATGCATTCGCCCAATCCCTGAACTTTTTACTTAGAAAATGATTTTTTTTAATTTTAACTTTGAGGAAATAAAAAAAACCTACATGTGTTGTTTCTAATGTATCGCACTTGATGATGTATTTTTCAAAAAGAAGCGGTCATATTGCTCTTTTGAGGAATGAGAGCTATTTTCATTTTTTGTTTGCATTTATTTAAAACAAAACCTTATAGAGACTAAGAAATGTTATTACTGATTGACATTTCTTTTTAATTATTACAAAATTCATTATGGAATTTGGTTGATCAATCTTATAATAAGAAATGCTTAGAATAATTGTAAACAACTCTTCCTACTATATTATACTGCCGTGGACACGGTAGGGGTGTAAACGGCAAAGTTTTCTCTTTTTATTTATTTATTTATTTATTTGCATTTTTGTCATTTAGTGTGCGTCAGCTTTATTGTACAAGCTTACTTACTATGTTTCGGCTGAAAAAAAAGCGCGAAAAAAAGTATAATACCAGTATGTCTCTATTGTTAGTATTGAATTCAAAACGCGTTCTTATCTTTTTTTTTTCCAAGTACATCTCGAAAACTCATTTTTGAAGGCACTGCCGTTTGCCCACTCACTGCAATATAAGTCTAATTCTGGGGTGTAAAATACCCTACCTCACTAGCAAGTGTTAATTATGTGTTATAAATAAGAATGGGACACTATTTTTCTTTTTTCTTCCGATATTTTCGTACAATGACCGTAGAAATTTGTTCTAAACATTCTGAAAGTCGATACATATCTTATTCAATTTAAAACACAGCTTTAAATCGCGTGTATTTTACTGCGCCTTAACGTTTAGTGTGTCAAAACGTATGAGTACGAACAGAACCGCAGTTACTAAAGAGATATATTTTTTTGATAGAACGATTAAATTGTAAGAAGTGTGTAACAGTTATTAGTTTGCTTCAACTTAACGTTTTTTTAAACTGGCAATAACTAACTCTTTTAAGCGTTTCATGGAAATTCTGAATAAAAGTTGGAAACCGTGGATATTGTTTGTGGAAAATGTTTCTCGTTCGCGGGAAAATCACATTTGAAAGTGGAATTTTTTATTTGTTGTTTCTGACCTAGTTGATCATAAAAATATGTGGTTAACAGTATAGCCATCATTTTAAAGGGTAGATGTGAAAATGGCTTTTTATAGCAGAAGTTCAAACAATATAAATAAATATTTAACTGCGGAGAACGAAAACTAAATGGGATGGAAACGAAAGACCCTTAATGACAGCCATTTTCTTGAAACTTCGTGTCAGAAAGACGTTTTACTACTCCATTCTAAACTTTCATTTCAAAAAAAAAAAAAAAAAAATGTGCAAAAAATTTGAAGCTTTCGTAACATCTTGAGCAAACTTGAGCTTTTACGCAATCACATTGAGATGTAAAACCCAGTAGTAGCGGTTTATTTATGGTTCATATTTGAGTCGGTATCCCAAAGCGTAATAGATATATATGCTTATTTGTAGCGGTACATTCAACGTTCCCTCCTAACCCTCATAAGAAATGGAAAAAGAAAATTAATAATAACGGAATCATTTCCCTTAAGTCTTTAAATGAAGGCAGTTACGCGAAGAGTATTTAGGCAGCTTTGTTTGTGTTTCCATTTTTATCATTAGTTTTAGTTTTGAAGTTTAAAGGAAATGCTGCCATTTATTTTCTTTAAAGTTAAAAACTTTAATTATATTTTACTACAGTTTTGTTTGTGTTCTTTTAAATTTTTTACATGGATATGTTGCTCTGCTTAAGTGTTTTGTGGCTTAAACTTAAGTATTGTTGTGTTGTTACAGTACGCGCTTCACACTTTGCAGCGGGTTACCCTACTTTTCCCTGACATTTAAAATTTCCTTCCCTTTTAATATTAAAAATTAAGATTGAAACTGAAAAAGAGGGGGGAAATTTCGTGTCAGTGAAAAATAGGGGACACCTTTACCAACTGGCTATTTGTCACCATTTGTCTTTCACCTCACTTAATTATTTGTTTCATGACATTGCCCTCTATTTTGAATGTCTATCTCAGAAAAATGCAAAGTATAAAGAAACAACAAAAAAAAAATCAGCATAATCATTTAGTTTTCGACTAAAAAAGTGTCTAGTTACATTCTTACCCTATGGAAGGTCACGGAAGGTCACTGTAACCCACCAAAGGGGACCCCTCGAAAAAATAATCTATCGTTCTTGATTTTAAAAATCCAAGGTATACGTATTGGAAGCTCCAACCGCTAATAGTATTCTTAGAGAGAACGAGCAAAGCCTCGATTCCTGCTTTTTCTACGGTTGTTATTTTTGGCTTCTTATGAGGCAGATGTTCATCTTGTATTATGGCATTGCTGATTGATTTATAACTGGTTTTTAAAAGACGAGCAAATGAAAGTAAGCAATGGAATAAATTTAGATCTATCTGAGGTCCTCTGAATTGACAAATTGGAGTTTAAATGAGAAAGTTCTGGGAAATGTCCCTTTTTTGATGTAATTAATTTCTTAGAAATTTTTTCTATCATGACAGCATTTCAAATTTTTCTATCATTATAGCATTTGAAATGTTCAATTTTTATAAAATTTTGAAGTTTCCAAAAATAGAAATATCTCTAAGCAAAGTTTGAATCAAAACTTTCAAAGATTCATGCTTTTCTCAGTTCAAAATTGGAAAAATATTTTAAATACACACACACACACACAAGACTGGTGCTGTAACGCAGATCTTTCGAACAGAAAAATTTGTGTTCAAATCAAATGAAAATTGCGAAGTTTTTAAAGGATATTCAGGCAGGCATCAGTTTCAATCAGGGGTGCCCACCTGGGAGGGGGGTGGGTCATGGCGAAGCGCCATTGAAGTTTTTAGGGGTTTGTTTTGAAGGGCATTTTTTCTTTTGGGGGGGAGGGGTGCACCTTTGCTCTTAGGGGGTGAGCAAAGACCCCCCGACTCTGAAGTCCTGGTTGAAACCCCCCTGGTTTCAACCAGGACTGCAGAGTCGGAGACGGGCTGATTTTCGGGTAATGGAGTCGGAGTCGGTCATTTTCCTCCAAACTTCGCAATTCTGCCAGTGCTTGCAGAGTCGGAGTCAGAGTTGGACTTATTTCGTGGTAAAAGAGTCAGATTCGGAGTTGAAGGTTCTAAAATTTTTGGTTCCGGAGTCGGTCATTTTCCTCCGATTCCACAGCTTTAGTTTCAACACCTCACAAACCTATTTTCTTTATTATTACTATAATTATTATTATTATTCAAAATATAATAAGTTATTACTTTTTAATTTTTTTTCACGATATTTTATGAAGTATTTAGCATATTTTCATGCATTTATTTATTTTAAAGTTTTTATATAGAATATATATATTTTTATGTAATGCAGGTATGAAGGAAAGGACTATCTCTTCAGTATTTTAGTATTTTGGAATCCCCAAAGTAGCCTTCCTCTTTTTAACTAACAATAATAAAACATCTGTTCTCACAATACCTGAATGCTCATAAACTCCGCACGTCATTATTTTTTTAAAGGTGAAAGCTAGAAAAAAAATAATAATTTTCAGTTGTTTGAAAGTTTTCCATAAAACAGTTCATAAAATCGCTTTCGAAAGCACTCTTTCAATAACGGCATCGATAAACATGCGTTCTTTCATAACTCCGGATATTTATCCCTATTTTTATGGCGGAAACATTGATATTAAGTCTTTCTCCTCGGCTTTTCCGCGTGAGGTCTATTCGTGTACCTTTACTTTATTCCGTTGAAACGAAATCGCATAAAAACTTCTTTCTTCATTACAAGCGAGAAAACGGAAGATGTTTAGTAGTTCTTATTTGGCTCATAAAAAGCTATTATAATAACATAACACACATATAACATCATTACTTAATACTCGTTTATTTTTTATTTATTCATTTACATATTTATTTTTTAAAATACATCCTTCTCCGAATTAAGGGAATCAAGCTGAATTTTTGTACACAATCACCTTTATTTACATCATTTAATTATAAGGTCAAAATCACCACTTAGTATGCCCCCCCCCCCCCCCTCTTTTGTCCAGTACCTTATTAGAGTTTTGCACTTTTGCACTTTTCTCTAAATTCTTGAACCCTAAACCATGTTTTTAGCAAAGCACAAATCATTTTTATTTCCTTTTACAAAAAAAGGAAGCATTGTATTCGCGAAAAAATTTTCACTCAAAAATCGGCCTTAATTTCCATTTTGCTCACCCGCGAATAAATGTTGAGGTTTTTTTTTTTTCGACTCGACCACGCGTGGATAAATGCCTTGGAACGTCTAGACACGCGAAATATCCATTTTGACGATTTCCGAGTTAATTAAAACGAGTTTTCTCGTGACGTCTGTATATACGTATGTATGTGCGTATGTATGTCGCATAACTCAAGAACGATATGTCCTAGAAAATTGAAATTTGGTACGTAGACTCCTTGTGGGATCTAGTTGTGCACCTCCCTTTTTGGTTGCATTCGGATACTCCAAAGGAGGTCTTTTACATCTGTTTTGGGGGGGGGGGGGGAATCATTGTTAATTTCAATGCAAACTCAAGTGGTGTTATAATTTGGCAAACACTTGGCGATATATCGCCAAGTTTTTGGTTGCCAAGTTTTTTCGCCAACTTGGCGACAAATTTGGCGTTTTTGCCTTATTTTTTTTTTTCTAAATCTGCTTTTAATTTTGCCATTATTGGCGATATTTGGAGAGTTCACACATTAAACCACATTAAAATTGCTAATTTTGGTAAAATTAATCCGAATGAATCTTTTTTTTTTTTTTTTGTTTCGGTTCACAAAAAACTTGGAGTGAAAATATGTAAAGTGTTTCTTTGCTTACTCCAAGTCCAATGCATTATTATCATTAAATTAATGTAAAAGGAAGTCATGTGATGCACACATCAGCTCGTTTCTTTTATTGTGCAATCAGATTTTCACTCAATGTCACAATGGCCTGCCTCTTCCGTTGAGAAATATGTATGGCTAGCAAAAAAATAAATAAAATAAAAGGGGACCGAATTGAGAAAAAAACAGCAAAAATGTGTAGAAATTTATAAACAAAACACAATATTTATGACAAATAAAAAACGTGAGGTCATAGCGCCTAATCAACTGGAGGCTAAACAGCTGTTATAAAGAAAGATTGAATCACCTAAAAAATTCAAAAATTAAAAATTCTCAATTTGATTCCATTAACTCGCACAAGGTTGTATCTTAGCATTAAAGTGTGAAATCAGTTATTTCATGAAATTACTAGCAAAGTCAGTTAAATACATAAAATTTATAAATTCTCCGATTAAATTAGGAATTTTAGATAAAGACTAATTAATGGTTGAAAGTGTGAAAAAAAAAGAACTCGAAAGTTCTTTGAACCGGTTCTAGCCATTCTTAGTCGGCTTTGAACCGCTCATACACTAACATGCTTATGTGTATTATTTAGTAATTAACCATCCGCAACAGGGATAAAATGCATTTTTGATAGGTTTTAGCTATTTATAATCAATTAATTTTTGAAATGATTTTGAAATTGTTTATTTTCTATTTTTACCATCTATCATTAGTTATTTCGCGGAAAATATCTAGTTTGGGCAAACCTAACCTGGTAGAATTGTGAAGGCTACACAGGTCAAAATCTCCGCATTACGACGCAGCAAAGTTAGGTTTGCTACAACTGTAGATAAAGTACGAAAATTTTCATTTGATACATACTTTAACTAACTCATCAATTTATTTCAATAAATGCCTAGTAATTCTATAAAGTAGTTTTATACTTTACCGGTAATATCTACATACATTTCAGAACTTTTAGAAAGGGTAAGAGGTCCTCCTAAGCCTTGCAATCATATATTTCCCGCAATATTTGGAGACATTTTTTTTTTTTTTTTTTGTTAAAAGAAATTGCTAATTTATATATGCTGCTTCTTGCATGATTTAAAAGAAGAAAATCCCTTATACTTTAAAAATTGTATTTACATATAAATAGTATTTACATTATCCTGTTTGTTAAGTTAATTAGGAACTATATAAAAAAAACCTTTTTCATTGATCTTAACAGTTCAAGGTTATTGATAACTAGAAAATCGCCCGTCAAAGTATGATGGGTGAAAATTGCTTCTAAATTTGAACGAAGCAATGGTCTGTATTTATGATATCTTGATAGTTGAAATTTTAACCCTCACTCCATTGCATTAACCCTTAACTCCAGTAGATAGCGTTCATTGTTGACCAGTGTCCCATTTCGTCATTCTCCTAAAACTAGTCTTACCAGTAAAACAGTAAAGTTGCTGGATCCAGTTCTGCCTTGTCAACATAAAGCATTTCCCTGCATGTCCAACATTGCCAAACAATATTATCAACTTATAAATAACTAACTGAATTTGTGGTGCTTCAACAATGAAATAATGCCGTCACGTATGCTATGGCGCGAATTTCATTGTTGATGACGTCAGCGTTACTTGATCAGTGAATTGGCTATTATACAGAGTGTATCAGTACAGCATTTATAGATTTTCAGGGCAGATAGAGTACACCTAGACGATGAGAAACCAAACAGCAACGCATGGTCAGAAACGATTTCCAGGTGCAGTAGTGACGACACAAATCACCAAAAAGACAAGACACGAATAAGAGAAGAAAACGGTTTATTATCTTTAATACAGTAAAAAAACTTAGAGAAAAAGAACATTAAGAAGTCAACGATCGTCATCAAAGTAGGTGTTCGAAATTACGACCCTGGACTGTGAAGCACCGGGCCTCACATTTCCGACGCATTGAAGATCGAACGTTAGCGAAAACACCGGGCGTGTGTGTGTGTGTCCAGACTTCCCTGTGTGCACCGTCATCTGATGCTTCGGTCTACGTACCAACATCTATCGTGTACACCAGACAAAAACTTACCAGTATTTTTGCTGTATTAAAAATAATAAACATGTTTTCTCTATTTATTTGTGTCCTGTCAGTATTGTGCTTTGTCTCGTCACTATCGCGTCAGGAAAGCATTTCCGACCATGTATTGCTATATGATTTCTCATCGTCTAGTCTAGGTGTACTCTGTCTGCCCTGAAAGCCTGTAAACGCTCTACTAATACACCCTGTATGTATGAGGATTATCATTATCAACATCATCTTATTTAAATGCTCTATCTAATCTGAGAGAAACATAGTCTTTACATCGAGTCATGTTGAATTGTTTCATATGAAATGATTGAATTCTTTAGTAAAAGAGGTAAATTTAGCTCAAACGTCTAATTTCATTGTTTTATCCGATTGCCAAAAAAAAAAAAAAAAAAAGAATATGGATACTACATTTCATTTAATATTTATATAGTTCGTGATTTTTTACTGAAGTCATGTACATATTTCAAATTCTAAAATCTTTATGAATGTTTTTACTGCTGTCGCGAAATTTTCCACTCGGAACATTTTTCACCAAAGGGCGTACATTTCTGTCTTTTATGACTCAATTCCTTAAATTGCGTGCAGTTTGAGAACGTAAAATTTTGAATAAATTGCGGACCACTTGATGTATGTTTCGTGGTGAAGGGTGAAAGATTAAGAAAATTCTCCAACATGAACGCATTTCAAAGAAATATAAGAAAAACGTAGTTTTTACATAGAAGGATGTTGAATTGTTTTGTTTGAAATGATCGAATTCTTACCTAAAAGAGGTTATCTTATCTAACATGCATGCTCCTCGTACATATGTGATTTTTTGGACTAGTTTATGCTATGTTTGCGATTTTCCTTGAATTAAAAAAAAATACATAGCAGAAATTCAGTTCATATTAATAAGTCGTAAGTATGAAAACCCATACTAATTATCTTGTGTTA
This sequence comes from Uloborus diversus, assembly GCF_026930045.1. Lineage (NCBI taxonomy): Eukaryota > Metazoa > Arthropoda > Arachnida > Araneae > Uloboridae > Uloborus > Uloborus diversus. The sequence goes on from NC_072731.1 coordinate 134,910,958, forward strand.
CAAGCAAAAGGCATTGCGTGTACTCGAGATCCAAACGATTAAAATAAATCTACGTCATTGCGCATGAATGTAATGTGTCCACAAAAATGTTGTATCTATATACTTGTGCAACAGGAGAATGAGTTGAGGGTTAAAACCAGGGCTGTGGAGTCAGAGTCGGACTGATTTTGGGGTAAACTAGTCGGAGTCGTTTGAAAATATTCCGACTCCCACTCCGGGTTTTTTCATTTCTTTAACTTTCACTGACTCTCCTTGCATTATTAAAAAAAAAACTGACTACCTATTAATTTGATTATATGCTACTAATAAGAAAATGCTTGTCACTGTGGCAACCAGCTGGCTTGATTGTTTATCGAGCTTTCTGTAACAGCTACCTACGCCGTCTCCTAGTTTGCTTATTTTTTATCTTCGTTTAAGTGATAGCAACTGTCAGCAAACAGTTTTGTTGCCTAACATTTCTTAAGTAATCCATTTCAAATAAAGATAATAATATATTTTTCACTTCGATCCCAGTTAGAAAATAGGAAAAGGACTGTATGAATCGCTTGAGCAAGTCGTGAAACTTCTGTGGGTGCTTGGTAAATTCTAAGAAATTTTTGCTTGCCCCGAAAGCGCAAATCCAAAAGATCCGATAAAATATAAATGTTTTTTTTTATAATTTAAAGACTTTATTTAAGAAAGCTTGGTTATCACTAAAAAGTTCAAAATGAAATCAGTACATGATATCTTGGTTACGACACTCAATAATTGTAGTTAATCCTAAAATCTTTTTATTAAGTTTAATTCTAAAACTGCCAATAAAACTAAAATTAAAAATAGAGCCAAGAAATGTAGCTATAGTAAAAGCTATTCGTACAAAGCTATATACCGCCGCATTTTGGGTAAAATTTGCTCCAGACGTACATGTACCCGACCTCTCCCCGCAATATAGTGCAATATTTTTGTTGAAATTTTTAAGATGAAATTTAAGATTTTGGGGGATATTATTGAGGAAATATCTCAGAATTAAAGTTTTTCAACTTTTATAAACTCTGAGATTAAGTTGACGTGGTACCCACCAGATGGGTGTCACCTGGGAGGGGGGAGGGCCGCTCCTTTCAAAAAAAGTGATTTTGACCAAGCAAAAAAAAAAAAAAAAATCCCTCAAGTTACAGCTTACAAAAATTGAAAGCAGAAGATTTGATCAACATCTGTTAGTTAAACATTAAAAGGGAGCAAATTAATCCTATTCAACTGTTTTTAAATAGGAATTTTAAGTAATCTCACTTTAGAAATCGCCACTGTTGGATAATTTTATTTTGAAATTGAAATTCTAACGTTGTATACATCTTAGGTTTAAAATAAAATACAATGCGAAAATTTCATAAAAAGGAATTAATTAATGTTTCAATCGGACGTTTCAAAATACAAGAGTCAGAGTCAGCAGTTTTCTTTCGACTCTGCAGCCCTGGTTAAAACTCCTCCAGAACCCTTGGTTTTAAGCATATTGCTAATACTAATGTATCCTATAGCAGTCCTCAAATGCATGGAGGGGAGGTTCATACGTGTAGAAGTAATTTTTGATTGCGCCACTGATCTTTGATTTTCATTTTGGGTAGTCGCAATTTGTGTGAAATACGATTCGAGAAAGCTTTTTAGAGCACTGCGCGAGACAAGTAATAGCAATACTGCTAGTTACCTAACAGTACAGTAGACAGGTACTGCTAGTTACCCGAATTGCGTACTATTTCAGAATATCTTACATCCAAATTTCAAACAACTCTAACATGACCAACAGCTTAATAACTAATAAGATTAATGCGTATTTGAGTTTAGAATGAAAGAGCACTGACAATATAATTGTTTCAATTATGAACACGTCAAGCCCCTTTACTCTCTATTGCTACACACACTTGATTGAAATGGCCTTTTTGAGCCCTATTATAAGCGTATGGAATGCAACATTTAAGTTCGATTTTCAAACTCACAATTCAACAACAATTCAATTTTTAAAAAAAGAAAAAATTCTAACAGTGCCCATAACTTGTCAATTACCCTAAATGAAAAGAAACTTCTGGATAAAAGTATTTTGGCACAAATAAATTCTTGCGAAGATTATTTTACAGTTTTCGTTTGGAAAGAAATCCGAAAAGATCCCAACGGTAATAAAATAGTTTTACTTTAACACAGACCGATATATTCGCAAAATTAAAACCTTCCATTAAACTTATGACTCGTAAATTTTAAAATTAACAACACTTGTTTGGTTACATCAACCCTTAAAAGCAGCTCGCAAAACATGTATAGAAAGTATTTTTTCTTGTTAGGGGAACAGTCTAAGTGCCTTAATTCCAAATGTTTATCCACATTTTTTTAGCAGTAACTTTCATATATTAAGGGGTTTTTTTCTTTTGCACATTATTTGCCGCTAAAACCCTCTGGCCATTCACACGTTCCTTTCCTTTATTCCCAGAAAGTGAGGTCGTTTAAGACCTTCCCTTCTTTTATTACGAACAATGCAAGATGGGCAGTTTAATAATTCTTTAGCGCTCAGTAAAAGTTTTAATGGCATCCTCGCAGCGAGAAGAAACTTTGAACAAAAAACAAAAATAACACATTGAAGTATTTTGCTAACCAACATTTACGTTGGCGCTGCATCACTGAATACAACCGATGGAATTATACATTTGCTTAAATGTTGCATAGCAATTAATGAAACTAGGACGAGCCAGCTTTAAAACTATTGGTATGAACCATATTTTTTAAATGCTTGGACAGAGAAAAAGAAAGAAAATTTTAAATGTTCCAAATTTCTCATTGTGTAATTTTTACAGAATAAATATTTTACAATGTAGAATATATGACGAAGTAAAATGTCATAATATATGGTCGCTTACACTTTACTGTTTCACTAGTTTCAAATATACTCATGCGATTTGGCGCCCATAGAGCGAATTTCTTGCACTAAATAAAATCAATTTATTATAAACATCACTTAATCTCATATGTCCAAAACATTTTGCATGTTGTTTTGACGGCAAATTTACTCTTTCCGTTTTTTCTTCTTATTTTAATCAAGAATTATTGCTGAATTGTGTAATTAGTTTCAAACTACCATTTTGTTCGCTTAAAAGCCCCTAAAAAGGTATAAAATAAAACTATTGTCAAATATAGAACATGACATCCAACCGATATTTGTTGCACCCAACCCATACTTGTTAAACCCAACTCATACATGTTAAACCTAACCCATACTTGTTAAAAAAATTGCATTACTTCTCTGAAGTTACATTCTCTTTGGTATTTTTTCGTAACGGTGATACAACAGTTCATGAAGGAGGTTTCTTTTGATTTTGATAAAAAACGTGACAAAATAATCAACTCTGCCGTGTCGATGATGACGCAGGTTTCATTCTCAATCAAAGCATAAAAGTGAGAAAACATTCAACTTTTTTCAAATTCAGTAATTTTTTCACTAAAACGGTATGTATTTCTTGTATTACTAGTATGAAGTCGCTAATGTCGGACTTTGTCAAAGAGTCAACTAACGTCTAGTTATTCTCTTAGAGCAGGAAGTAGTAAATGTAGGGAGCAAGTCCGATCATTCGCTTAGCAAAATCTAAAGCAAAGACCTCTAGTCACGTGGCTCAACAACGAACGAATGGTTGATAGGTTTTGCGTGAAAACTAGAGAAAGAAACTCGATTTCTTCCAATGCTTTTCCTTAAAATCTATCTCCTGACTTGGGGTCCTAGCTTCACGACTGGAAATGTTCACCCCCTCCATTTTATCTCTTCTCAATGATTATTCTATGTAAATATTAACAATTATTTTCAATCAGTGACAAAAATATACGCATTTTATACAAAAGGCGTATATTTGAATTAAATGTAATTTTTCATAACTTAGACGTAAAACTTTTATTACAGTTTAAAGAAAATTTTAAATTTACTGTATAGTTAAAATCCGCAATAAATATTGCGGTCGTTCGGAGCTTAACCGCGGATTATCATTTGGTGACTTCTGAGCTAGAATGATCTTTTGTTCCAGAGCATCATTTTTCTTTATACACTTACGGAAAATAAATTGATGCATGACAAAATTTTTCACATATTTTTAGTCTTCAGATGTTTTGTTTGCATATGAAATAAAGAATTTCTCGAAACCCAATGCAACATAAACCAAATTCCTCGTACTCTCTTTCACGAGTTTTACGAGTGTTGACATGGGTTTCCCATTCAACGCATTCTCTTCTCCGTGCCACGAATTTCGTTTTATGATCAGATCTTTGCAGTGCATGCAAATGAAGCCGACGGAAGCTATAAATACAGCACGGATATTTAGAAAATGTTTGTTTCTTTTGAACATCTGTGTCGAATGGTTCTGATTAAATTAGTTTTAAAAAGTTTTTAAGTGGGAGCAAGGCGGAAATAAGAGATGCAAAAGTTCAGAAGTAGATTTTTTTCTTTTTTTTTGGAACCAGTGAAAGCTTTAGTAAAAGCTCAACACAATTTCTATGCGCTAGATATTGCTTATTTAAAAATAAAATAAAATAAAATAAAAATAAAAAAGAACTCCTTTTGGACGTTTTTGTGGAAAATTAGAAAGAAATAGAGAAGTAATAACCCGTTTAAAAAAACATTAACGGTAGTTTTAATACACTTAGGTAGATTGCTTATTAACCAGACGGATTCAATCTGCCATTTTATTTCCATGAGAGATCATGATTCGCAATATTAAAGAGTATTAATATATTGCCGTACGTGAGAACTAATTAATTATGAAATAAATAATTACTTTTGTGATGTAAAACTTAATTTAAAAATTAAAATATTACCTTTAATTTAGCTTTTCAGAAATTAAAGATATCCCAACAAAACATACATGCGAAAAAGAAGCCAAGTTCGGTCGAAATGAGGTTCGGGATAGTCAGTGTCACCGACAAAAGAGTTCAGAGCTAAACGGGAACCAAGTTCCATAACAGTTCCTCACAGATGTTAGATTTTCTCATGTTCTTCAATTCATTTAGGAAACAAATTTTTACTTTCTTTGATATTGAATTCTAAACATGCGGCAAGATTTAGCCATCCGTAAACTGTTTTCAAAACATTTGACTGATCCAAATATTAAGTACCTTGCCAAGTTTTAAAGGGAAAAGGTTGTATCAGATAAATTATAATTCCAACAGAATGACAATTCAACAATGTAAATCTTAATTACTGAAAATCATTAGCACCATACCTTAACGCATCAGTCGTTTCATCCCTTGCGATTCTGATAGTAGTTTAACTTCTCCTTAATTGAGCTGCTACAATATAATCGATCGACATTGGTGATGAATAGCTAGAAAATGTGTTAATGTTATTGTTTCTTTAAATCACATTTCAACAGTGAAAAGGTGTACACAATGTAACTTAGGAGACATTTTAATTATGACATTAATACTGTCAGTTTATATTCTCGGGTGCATTACATTTCTTAACGATACTCTTCTATGCTAACATGAAGATAATGTCTTCTAAATTAATAGACAACCATACGTAGCTTATATTCATAAAAAATATTTGACAACGTAGATCATAAGTATTTAGTATAATGACTATCATGGAGAATTAAAAAAAATAAGGAAATGTCATAAACTGAATCTGCGTATTTGGGGAATTAAGAAAGATCCGAACAAAGGTTGGAGGGGGGGGGGGGGAGGGACTCAAGGACTATACCCTACATTTATGCAAAAAGTAGTGCACCGCATGTGGTCAGTTTACGCAGATTTCACTGTAATCAGAGACAGCAGCATCAAGTGTACCCGTAAGGGACGGCATAAGTAACAGAATGAAAGTGCAATTTGAGCCATTCAATGGGGTTGTTTCCTTTAGTCAAAAGTACTTCTTTTAGTCACTGAAATTGATGGAATGAGCAAAAAAATAACATAGACCCAGAAAATATTTTCATTTTCCCAACAGTTTTTTTTTTTTTTTTTAATGTCCGATTTTTCAAACAAGGCGTGGTCTTAATGACGTCACAAATGATGCATTTTGGCGCATCTTTCTATCACGTTCCACGTTGTGATAATCAACTAGCGAATCACATATTGCGCTCTACGCTTGCTATCAACCATATCGTTGCCAATACACGTGAGTAAAGATGCGAATTAAATATTTTGCTCTGTGAATGGCAACACTAAATGGCAATTCATCATTTGTGATGTCATCGGCAAGATTTATAAACAATAAAAGCGTACCGATTTAAGGAATTTTTAAAAAATATTAAACTTAAATAAATTATTTAAAAAATGATCAGATTATATGTTTTTAAGCATGCTCTTTCAAAAAAAAAAAATACTTTTAAAGTTTTGGAAACGACCCCATTATCAGACATTTTTACGTATTGCTTACCTGCATTTGCCTTTATTGTTTTAATATTGACATAAACAATAGATGATTTATCGCGCTTCCCTCCCTGACTAAGTGCTCTTGGTGCACTTTGGAAGGGGTTTCAGGTGAAGTTGCATCGCTCTCCGAAAGACATAATCTGATCATGTCAGCTATAAATTCGAAAGACAATTTTTCTGCAAACGTGCACTTTATTAGATTGCTTTTTTTAAGCGCAAAAAAATAAATTTGGCAAAATATCGTCAGAATGGCAAAAAAACTTCTGTATTATATAAGTATTCTTTAAAGCTGAACAAGGGATCTACTTACAAATGGTCGCATCTCAGAAATTCAAATTTTTAGTGCAACGGCAATAACATCAGCTGCAGGTAAGCCTTAGATATTACACGTTTACATTAAAAAAAGTAAAATAAAGCCGTTTCTAAAAGTTAAATCACATAAGTTTCTTATAACTAGGCTTGCCAGACGTTCCGGTTTGACCGGTACAGTCGCGGTTTTCGGACAAAATCCCGGTGTCCTGGCCGGTTTACTTCAAGTCCCGCTAAAATATAAATTTGATTACATATGACCAAAAAGGTATATGAATAATTTACTGAAAGATTATTTAGAATCACTACTTTGTCATTAGCAACATTAACTAGTAAAATTAATATCGAATTTGCTTGTGCGAATTTTTACAACAAGAATCAAAACAAACTCTAAAAAAGGTCTTAGCTAATGAAAAGTCCAGGTCAATATAGTTCAAATTTTTATTCCTGACTTAAGGTGTTTCTCCTTACTAAAGTAACTTTTACATAAATATTAAAATGTAGTAAATGAAACGTTTAAATTAATCCTAAATTATCATTTATATCACCCGCGGATTAGGTTCGCAAATAACAATAGTCAACACCAAAAATGCATTCGGCTCAAAAAAAAAAAGCTACTTCCGAAGTATTTTGCCTCATTAAACACGAAAATAACCATAAAAGTTGAGATTAATTCTAGTTTTTAAGATACAGGGCCAACTACGATATTAAATTCTCACTAATGCTCATTTTTCCTGGCATATAGAAACACCCCCGACGGACTGGCTGTCCTCTAAATTTGGACCCTATGTTGGGATAAAATATCTCACTGATAAAAAACCGAAATGGATCACAAGAAATTCAAATTCTGGGAAGAGAAATGCCCAAACTCAGCCCAAACTTGAATTCCCAGGTAGATCCACCCATTTCTGCTTCCACCCATGCTCATTCTGCTGCGAATAATGAAGAACTTTGTGAAAGCTGTAAACAAAACAATTTTCCAATACCTTAGGGGGAAATTTCCAAGATTTATTGAAACTGAGGTTAAGGAGAGAACTTTTAACGGCCCTTCAAGTACGCGCAATTACGAAAATCAGTGTTTTTGAAGAAAAAAAACTGCGACGGGAGAAAAAATCACATAGGGAGCCTTTAAAGGTATATACTATAAATATTTCTAAGCAGCAGAGAAGACGAGAACTAAAAACAGCTAGTCAAATAAACAAGGCGGAACTTTTGTTACCATTGATGAATGATGTGTCTCTGAAACTCTATTTTGTTCACTTCTTCCACTATATTTTATTTACAAACTAAAGCTATGAGCAGTGAGCATGAGGAACGGATTCACCAAGATATCTTTACAACGGAATGCAGATATCAGGGTATTTGCGCTGAGTTAATGTTCACCAAATGCTGACCAACTATTACATGGAATGGTCTTTGACGTACAAAAAGCAATCGAAAATGAAGCGTTTACAGCAATAAGCCAAAAGCATCCACTGCTTTCCAAAAAAAAAAGCATTGTTTAATCAAACAGGACCTATTTAATAACATTTGTTGCATAGAATTTTTTTTTTTCCTTTCTAACATTACCTTAAAATTAATGTGTGACTGCTGTGCATCTTTCTCCAATGGGTCTTTTATGTATTTTGAAAACAAGAGCTAATTTTAAGAATCAACTACCATATTCGTTTTTCTCGCCCCAAAATAAAAAGGAATTGACTATTTAAAACCAGGATGCAGACAAAAAGTTATTTTTTATCAACTAGTGTAATTAGTAACCATTTTCTCATAGCGTTGAGAATGAACTATCTTCTAAAACACTAAAAGCAAGCTAGGTTTCAATTTTTGTGGTGGGGGGCGGGATTCCGGTGTCTCGTTTCAACATTTCAGAAATATCTCAAGACTACTCATAACAAGAATTCAAACCCATTTTTTTGTTCTCTTGTAAATAAGAACAAGTGGCGAGTGAGAAGTTTTCTACTTCAAACAAACTTTACCCGGTTGTTAAACAAAAATGTGCATTCAAATAAATATTACTCGAACCAAATTGAACTTTCAGTAATTATTATTTAACTAGCTAAGAATCAGCCATATTTTTTAACTAACACTAGGGGTGTCTGCCCTCTGCTCGCTGACACTCACCAATCCCCGAAGATTGCTTCGCAATCTTATTTCATTCGCAAAGATGTAAATCGTCAATTATAAAGAAACAGATTAAAAACGCATTATGAACTAGCTCCCTTTGTATCAGAAAGCACCACTTCCCCGGGTTTCAAAATAACCTGAACCTACTTGCAGAGCCGTAAGGGCTAAGGGGCACCTGAGCATTGCAAAACTGCAGTTTTGTACGTTTGAAAAGTCGCTTTCATATTGTGGTCTTAAGTAATATATTTTGCTCTTTAGCTCGATGCTTGAATTGAGTTGAGCCTAAGATTGTCCATTAAAATCGAAACCCTTAAAGTTTGTGAATAAGAATGAAGAAACATGCGAATTAAAAAGACGTAACTATAGCAACGGCAAATAAAATATGGAATAATTTTAATGGAGATGAAATTATTCGAACTTTATTTTTAACGGGTTGTAACTTTTTCCCCTTTGGAGATAAAAGCTCAGTTTTTCGACCGTTGGTCAAGTTAGAGCTGAATTAAAAAAGCCGCTATTTCCAGTGATGTAAAAAAGAAAACTGTGGGACAATTCCTTCGCTTTTTACTGATAGATTTAATGAAGAAAATGGTGCCTAAATTTTAGCTAAGCTTAAAAAAGTTCAAACTCAAAATGCAAATAACTCCCGCCATATTTAAGTTAGAGCATTGAAACAAACGGCGTAGAACGCAAAAAATTCTACGCTTTCCAACGATATATATTATTAATGTGTGCAAGTAATGTTTCACCTCTTTAATAGGCAATAGCAGGCAATTTACGCAAAATTAGAGTTTAAAAAATTAATGACAAAAAAAAAAAAAAAAAAACTAATTCGAATTTTAAGAAATAAAACTCCAGGTGCACACCCTCGGGGCTCGAAGTTATTTTGTACAAAATTTCAAGGCTGTAGGTGCTATAGGGCGTCCTGGACGCACGTCCGCCACAGACTTCCCTCCAGAGTTTCTTAGAAACTTTACTTTTATTTACTACTAGTGATACCCGCACGGCTTTGAGCGTAGTAGAAAATTAAAAGGTCATTTGGTTCGCCTGTATATTTACAAATACTGGATGATAAATTTCTCACCAATTTGCTATGTTCTCGCCAATTCGCTATGCTTGCCCATGGAACGGTTCCACGTTATGAGAATTTAGTAATTTACTCACTCACGTTGTGATAATTTGCTCGGTGTAAAGTTCTTAAAATTGGAATAGAAAAGGAACAAAATCGAATTTTCAAAAAATCGCTTCGAGGTGCACACCCCATGCTACAAACTAATTGTGTGCCAAGTTTCATGAAAATCTGCCAAACGGTCTAGGCGCCATGCGCGTCACAGAGATCCAGACAGAGACTTTCAGCTTTATTATTAGTAGAGAAGAGATAAAGAGAAAAATTGAACAAATGCTTGAAGATAACTTTAGTACACACGATCTAGTGAGCTTAAATCAAAGAACATAAACTTTGAATTAATCAATAGCAGACGACTTCAGTTCATTTGATATTTCAGCATAAGATTTTCAAAAACAGAGGAATTAAACTCATAAAACGTGTGCTTTAATTAATTACTTCTCTTAAGAGAAGAGCACTTTGAAGTTCACTACAACTCCAAAGTTTTATTTCGTTATTTTGAATGTCTTTTATGGCTTACTTTCATTACGTAAAAGGTTCTTCATTCAATTCGCTTAGAGTGTTTATTTTACAAATGTCTTTGATGTATGGTTACTATGCTCAACTTTCGGAATAGCTATCTTTAATTTAATTTGAAATAACATTAATACTTAACGAACTTTGCAATTCTTCAAAAATGTGTTCTTAAAGTTGAGGAAAGAGGGACATTTCTTTTTTTTTTTTTTTTTTTTGTAAAAAAAGACTATTTAGGTAATAAAAGTCATGAGTTACTAAAAGTAAGTTTCAGTCACTTTAAAAATTTAGTTTTTATTGAACCTTTTTTTTTAACACGCTTTTATTAACTTCACCTGTATGTATGTATGTATGTATGTATGTATGCATGTATGTATGTATCTTGTAACGGAATCTTGCAGCTCAAATTTCGCCCACTTCCTACGATCGGATTCTTTTGAAATTTGGCACGCGACCACAGACCCGATGACAATGCAATGTTCTATAATCAAATTAATTAATTAACTCTTTTAATTGTTAGTTTCCTCCAATTTTAATCAATATTTTGGCATAAATCCAACAATGTGAAAAAGGAAAAAATTTTAAAAATACATTAAAAAATGCTCGCAAAAATTATTTAAAAATATCTACAAAAACCTTTAATTTTTCTGCATCAGACAAAATTTGTTCCAATGTTCCAAGATAATTAGAACATGAAATATAATTGTTTTTAACTAATTTCATGCCAAAATTTAGGTGAGCCTGCGATTTGAAATTCATTGCTGGTTAGACCATTGTTGAACAAAACTTTTATTCAAATGCATCTCAAATTTCAAAAGTAATATAAATATGATTTCCGCAAACATACATCGATGACACATAGTAGCTTCCCATCGGGGTGCCCTTGTCTTAACTTTAAGATATTACCTCGCACTCGTTTTATAAATAATTTCGTCAATTAAGTCCCAATCTGATTCAAATTTTCATATACCGCACAAAAAAAAAAAAAAAACTTTGATAATTCTCCAACATAAGACTAAAAAACAGAAAAATAAAATAATAGTTTAAAAAACTAAAAAAACATGCTTTCGTAGCAAAATGAACTAAAAAGTTAAAAATAATCTTTGGATGATAGTAGTTGACCAATCACTTAATTTTAATGTAATACAAAAAAGCGTGGGGGGGGCTTCTTATCAGTTGTCTTGAATTTTTTCCATTTGTTGTCCAAGCAAAAATGTAAATAGACAGCACCCCACGCTTTTTTGTATTACATTAAAATTAATTGATTGGTCAACTACTATCATCCAAAGATAATTTGTAACTTTTTAGTTCATTTTGCTACGAAAGCGTGTTTTTTTAGTTTTTTAAACTATTATTTTATTAATTCTTTTCAGTTTTACAAATTTGTTCATTATATATTCGACCTCAATAAATAAAGAAATTCAATGAACATACTGACACTAGCGGTGGCAGAGCTCACTCTTTTCATTGAGCTGTGAAATTTATTTTACTTTGTGATTTATCTATTTATTTATTTTTTTTTTTAGTTCCATTTATTAGTTTAGTTCCACTTATTTATTTAGTTATTTTTTATCATTTACTTGTATCTTTTATGCTTCCCTAAACTTGAATAATCCCAAAAAACAGCTATTTTTTGTTAAATGTATGTTTCCAATAGTTTCTATTACTTTAAAAAAATTCGCGGTGTTTGTTATTGTTGTTGCTTAAATCACTAATGTATCCGAATCGGGTAGCATTGTCTGAGTAGACAATGCTACCCGATTTAAGTCAGAAAGTTACGGCTTTCGTTTGCAGAGCACCACTAAGGTAGAAGTCCGATTGAGCTGAGACAGCCCTCGATCGATAGAAGCATCATCTATCAGCATTTCGATAATTTTGATCCAGATTAGCAGACGAATAACTCCTGGCTTAACATCCCAGAGGTATTTTTTTGGAATGGGAACTTGGAGGACTTTGTTACCAAGACATATTTAATGAGCCCCAGTCCTTATTAGCGAACATGGAGCATCGTTGACTGAATGACATCAAATCCGGAGCCCAACGCTTTACCAATCAAGCCACCACGGCCACTGTTAGAATTGTATTTCATCAAATGATTTAAAGTTGTTTGAAGCAATATTGTTGTTGAAAGCTTTGCATTGCAATACTTCCAATCTACAGGATATTATTCTTTGATTTCCTATAAAGTTTTTAGAGCATTTTACATTCAGTTCTCGCTGTGTTCCTCAACATTTAGAATGACAGAAACTATTTTAACTAAAATTTATCCGTACCAATGGAATTGTACAACAAAATAACGATTAATGCAAAGAAAGGAATTCGAAATTGATTGCAAACGTTACTGAAAAATATTTCACATACCACATGCAAACAAAACAGAGGAAAATCGATAAGAATGTTTATGAATAGTGTTTTCTAGAATTATTTTATAGCTATTCCAAAGCCTTTTGAATTATTAAATTAAATTAACTTTTGACAAATGGTCAAAACTTCAAGAGCTTTTCCAGAAGTAATAGTTTATCTTTTCTCTCCTATAATAATGGAGAATATTTTTTGTGATAGCTTCAGCAATATGAAGATTCTGTAGCTAATTATAGTACCACTTTATTTAGAGTGTTAAGCAGTGTCTGTGTCAATGTCAGATAAAGGTTAATTTTAATTTAAAAAATACAAGATTGCTTTTTTTTTTCTTATTTCCATTTTTTTACGCCAATGCAAATATCTCTGTCTTTTTTTATGAAAAAAATACAGCAGAGATCGTTCATCATAGACTCAAAAACATGGAAATAAACAATGGCTTAAGAATCATGGTCAAATAAAAGACACAATTCTAATTTCATTCTCAGCACGTTAAAATTTATTTCATTTTCCATTATTAACATTAATTGAGTGACACATTAAAAGGAATCACTTTACCATTTCCATAGGAAAAAACTCTTTCAAATAAACATAACTAAATGTAATATGTTTGAAAATAAAGTATAGTAGTACATTAGGATGCAGTACATTGCCGTCCTTAATCCAGGGCTAAGGCAGCACATCTTTCAAAATACCAAGAGCCCAGTTATTTCATCCAGAGATTGTATTTGTGTCCGTGTTATGAGCTCATCAGTCTGGAAAAGTCAATAACCGAGCTGGAGACAAATGTCGTCTCATCGACATCTCATTGGTACTCTTAGTTTTTATGAGATATCATCTACCTCCAGCTCGGTTATTGTCTATTCCAGACTGATGTGTCCATTTCAAGGGTGAAAACAGTCTCTGGATGTCATAGCCGGACATGTAGTACATTATAAACTTAATAATTGGCGCTTTATGGGCTTTTGAACTTTAATAAAAGTCATCGGAAATTAATGCAAGAATATTTCAAATTTTCAGTTTTCAATTTCATACATAACATTTACGGATACTTTTTGTAATATTTTTTAAAATATAATAAAATTGCTCGGGAGAAGAGTAATTATAAATGGAGATTTCTTCCCATCCTTTATATCTTATGCTCACTACATATGAACAAATTAGGCCAAAAGCATTGCAGCATCCGGAATTCGTTTGTATAATAAAATGATAAAAATTTCAGCTAAATAACAGCTATGAATTGAAAAAAAAGTCTGAGACTCATTATCCTCTTTGTAGACATCATTACCGTTTTTTCGGGACATGGTAATGACCACCTTGATAATGATACTTTTAATTTTAAACGTATTTAGGGTTAAATAATAGTAGTTGAAAACTAGAAACTATTAATCCTACGTCTCTCTATAAATCATTCAGCAAATTTAAATTTACCGGGCACATATTTTAGTATTATTAAAATTTGTACTGATAAAAATCCTGACTGAAATTTTGGAACAAAAACAACAAAATGAATATTCCAAACCAAAGTTTACCTGTCAGCTTACAAAATATAGTATATATGTGGGCCTATGTTGCTGTGAAAGCACTACTTAATAGATAGATCGAGGGGGGGGGGGCTTTCAATGCATAGTTAGGACAATTGCCATCAGGGACATATTTTAAAGGGAAAAAAAGAAACAAAATCTCCTTTTCTCATGCATAAATTTACAAACGATTTTGAAATGTAGAAACTAAATATAATTAACAAGGTGTTACCTTTACTTTTAAAGATTTTTATCTCTTGAAATAAACCTTCAAATATTAAAGTTTGCAAATTGAGACAAGTCATGGTAGTAACATGCATAACTTTTTATTATTTTAATTTTTTTTTGTATAGAAATACTGGCAAAACATTTTAACTATTCATGGTTGACTTGATTAATTGACATTTTTTAAGTCAAAATCATGAAATTTGCCTTTATGTGAAGATCAGCCAACTGGTTTATCCATGTAAGACAAGATGAAAACAAAGGGATTCCTTAGAGTCGGAGGTTACCGCCTCTAAACCAGGGCTAAGGTAGAACTACATGCAGTATACTGCCGTGCTAAGCACAAAAGTCGTATTTGCAGTTGAGTTCAAGAGGAGCAATTTCAATTTAAAGTTTTGTGCTTCCGTGTATTTGATTCCGATGCAACTTAAAAAATAATTTTTTAAAGAAACATTTCCTATCCACGAATGACCACAAAACGTTGTATTTAGTCGAAATATGTGACAAAGAACCACCTGGTGACCGTAACTCAATTATGATAAAAAGTGCAGATACTTTTGTTCTTAGCACTGCGGTATATCGGACAGTCTGGTCCCCACATTCAGAGACTGCAGTTTCGTTCTTGTTAGAACTCATCAGTTTGGAATAGTGAATAACTGAGCTGGAAACTGATGTCATCTCATTGGTCTCCCCTCTGTCTTGGCTGGATTGCCTATGTTTTGTTTAGCCCCATGCTATACCTTTAATCAACAACATTTAACAGTCTCATGCTCTTTTGATTGCACGAACGAGACTCCTCACTAATAACTTTTTTTACGTTTGAGTTTACTGTTTCTACGTTGACTCCTCACTAATAACTTTTTTTACGTTTGAGGAATTGAAATCTGTTGAAGAGTTTGACTATTTTGTGTCAAGGAATTTGCTGCAGATTTGATTAAAAAAAAATACATCGTTAAGATTAACTCTCGGAAATATGCATTTTCAGTAATAACAGCATGTATCAAATAATTTTCTCTTCTATTTATTGTTTCGTTATGTATTAATTTTTAATATTTAGCACATTTCATTCTAACCAAACGTATCTTCCCAGTAATGATAACTCAATAGAGAAAAATAATTGGGAATGACTATTTATCATAAACAAGACATTTGTTGCATTTTCGAAGCCTGATAAATCTAAAGAAATATTTATCTAAAGAATTATTAATATAAGCTCGCAAAAAAAAAGGTATGAATGACATACACAATGCTCTGGAGATATAAAAAAATGATAATAAATACTGAAATCAAAGACTTCAATCGCGTTCTAATTGTCAAACAGTTAGTCACCGAATAAAATAAAAAACATCAATCAACACGTGATTTCAGTGCCAATAATTTATGGAACACTATTTTTAATTCAGAGTTTTTGCTATTTACATTAAGATACATTTCCATAACGATTACACTTTACAATAATATGCCATAGCTAACACCTTCAATTTCGTTTTCGTAACTTTTCTAAAATATGAATGGTTGTAAAAGGGAAAATCCCATAAAAGTATGAGAACACTTATTCACAAGTAATTTACATATTTATGCTACTCAGAAAAGAGAAATCTAAGTATCAACTTCAAATTTAAGCGTTATTTTTAATGAAATACTAACTATGTTTTAGAAAAGAAAATTTATTTTTAAAAAAATGTGTGTGTGCTGCAGTATAGAAGGAGAAACACTATTTTGTATCCGCTACGATTTTACTCGCTGGAAACGAGGATTTTCTGTAATCCCAAGGCATGTGTTTGCTGTTTTAAATTTGAATTTACGTCTCCTCTGACATTTTCCACAAACTCTACTGTCGGAGAAAAAATAAATTCTTTCTAAAGTGAAGAAGCGCTTGAGTGTAAATGCAAGTTTTTTAGGGGTCATTTAGAACTCCTGAAAGCCTTTCTCGTTTAAGATTGGACTAGTTTTTGCAGAGGCGATAGCTTAAGTGTTCTCTGAATTTCATGTACGAGTATTTTCACTCCATAAATTTTATTTTTCGGGAACAAATTAACAACGTTTTGATACTTTCAGCTTATGAAACATTGATTTTAATTAAAAAATAATCTCTCTCTTAAAAATCGGCATTATGCAAACGATTTTGCTCCTTTCCGTTGAGAGGAGAAAGCTATGGAAAAATAAAGACTCCTCGATCATCTTTGCCAGGAAAAGTCGTTCAATTTCCGGAAAATCTGCTTCCAGCCATCAAGTCGGATGGTTTCCTGAACTTCGATGGAAAACAAATATTGTTCCATAGAAAGGCGGATCTTGGAAGATTAGGTCTTTGCTGGAAAAATAACGAAGCTATTACTTTCTCTGCCGCAGGGCTCCCGAGAAAGGTAAAGACTTCAAAAACAATTTGTTCCTTGGCGGATGATTACGAAAATGCAAATTCAACAAAATACTTATTCTGATTCCATGAAAGTTTTGTAGTCTGCCATAATATGGATGAGGAAAGCTTTGAGTTAGGAATATATTACTTTTTTTGAAAATAAAATATAAATATATTATTCAAAGCTGTAGAGATGAAAAATTTCGGTACAAAACTTCAGACAACAAAAATGAAAATTCCATGAGCTATCAATCTAAGGAAGGCTTCTTAGAATTCGTTGATAAACCTCATGAATCGCAGTAGGATTTCATGGTGATTATTTGGAATTTTTTGAATGCAGTTTTTTTTTTTTTTTTTTTTTTTTTTTGAGACGTTATATGTGTCAGTTTTCTTTCGTTTAAAGTTTCTTTAACGTGTTCAGTATCATTTATTCATGCTTTCAACAAACTGGCTTAAATCTTTGAAATATTTTTATCGTTTTTCTTTAATTGATTCCGCGAACTATAGATATTTGACAAAATTTAAATCTCGACAGCAATACATTATTTATAGGTATATTGTATCTTCGAAATCTGAGAAGGAAAATAAAAATTAAATTAAGTAACTTTTCAAAATTATCATCAACTCTGTGAAGCAAAAAGTTTTTTAAATAGTATCCAATACAAATTAAAAGCGTTGTTCTTTTTAATTTTGAAACTCATTGAGTTATTCAGAATGGAAAGTATAATTTAAATTTGAACTATGTTCTGAAGTTTATAAATTAATCAGAAAATTGCTTAAAATAGTTACGTAAAAGTAACTAGCTAAAGCAATTACTCATTTTGTCAATGCTGAAAGTTTACAGCATTTGAAATTATGCATCATTTCGTACTTCTCAAATAAAAGTAAATGTTAGTAGATTATAGTTGATAGATCATTGGACGAATGGTAACCTACTAGTCTATAATTGTAGAAACTTATACTTCTTTAAGTCTGTCCTTATTATATTATAAATAAGTTTCCTGCATTAAATTATTCCTCAAAGTGACGATTACTACTTTAAACTTTCACATGGGATGTACAGTCTGTAAATAGTTATGCTCTTTTTATGCTACATTTCAATATTTTACCCGCGTACCTATACAGCAAGTTGATTAACAGTCCACTTAATTTTCTATTAATGTCATTTACCGAGGTTTGTTGAAAACAAGGCAAAAAGTGTCAGATTTCAGAAATCCTACAAGTATCAAGAAATCACTTACGATTATTTTACTAATAAATTACAAAACTCGCATGCATTTTAATTTTTGCCAAAATTCGTGAAAAATTAATTATTTGTAATTAATACTTATCTTAAGAAAAACCTAATGAGTTCGTTTCTTATCGAGTTTAAAGTACGTCAGTTATAAATAGGAACAGCAAAGTGCCGGAAAGAAGATACATCATGAGGAAACTTTTTCTCTGCGTATTGCTCACCCTAGGATCTTTCTTAAATATTATCTTAAGCGTCACAGGCACAGCCTCAAAATGCACGTCCCTGTTAACGACCGAAAACTTGACTCTTATTTTCTTCCATCGACTCACGAAAAACCGTTTGAGTCTTAGTCCTAAATACTAAACGTCATCGGCAACACTGCAAAAAAAAAAAAAAAAAATTTTAACTATCAAAGGCATTCCTAATTTGTATCATGTTTTATCATGTCTTTGCTGTTTTCCGAAAAATTCTTTGGAAGCATTCTTTGCTCATCGACTGGAAACTAGAATGCGCGGCACATTCAACTTTCTGCCAAACTTGTCGCAACAGAATTTCACGTTTCAATTGTTTCAAACTTAAAAGTTCGGAAAAATTACAAGGGCATTTGCGATTCATTTCGAATAGTTTATATCCTTTGTGGTTCCAACTTGGAAAGATGTACTCATTTGCATCTCATCACAGAATAACATTCAAATGCAAGAAAAGATTTTGTTAGTCCAAGTGAGAAACTTGGATTATTTCCAGATTTTTCTTCTCGTATCTTTTTTTGAAGATAATGAATTGAAAGGATTCAAAACTGAGTGCGCCCTGAAAGTTTACTTTTCGGAAGAAGTTATGGAAGCTTATCTTCATTCTTCCTGGAAAGTGCTAATTCAGATTTTAAGTTCTACCATTTGGACCAATTAAAAGATTAAATTCCATTTCTTCACCAGCAGGTGCACGTTTCATTAATTGTTGTTAATTAAGAGGACATTAAAATTTACATTTAGTTGTGGGAAGAACACATTAAGATATTAGGCAAAAGCACCAAACTTAGGTAAAAGCACCGAAAGCCTTTGTTTTCATGACTAAAAAAACAATAATTTAAAAAAAAAAACAATAACATTGTGAATAAAATGTGTCATTTTATAAAAAATCGGGAAAATTTTGTTACACGGGATATGTTTTCTATTATGGGGTGGGGCAAAAATAAAACTGTAAAACAACTGTCTGCATACTGTACGAAATACTATGCTAATACTTTACCCCCCCCCCCCCCCATATAACGCATCTGTTCGGATTAAGCCTATGTAAACTGGGGTAACCTTACCGATAGAGTTACTGTCCAGTGCTAATGACATCATGTGTTTATGAATCTTTCGAAAAAATACCATGCTGTGTACCATCAGTACATTGAAAGTTTTCAGATGCTAATGAAAACAAATTTTGTCTTTTTATTTGATAACAAAGTTTACTTGGTAAGATGATTGAAGAAAAGCAAAGTATTTCCGATAAAAGCAAGTTTTCCCCAATATATCATCAATTTTTAAATATCTTAAAAATTGGTTGAAAAAGAAAGCTTTATTAACAGGATGTTTTTATCTGAATAATATTACTTTCTTAAAATTCAAATACAACATAATTTTATGCCTTTATTTTACTTACATATTTTTTGGAAAAAATTATAAATGTATTCCAATTACAAAGTACAAAATTATTATTATCATAAAACTAAGTATTACGTCTTTTTCCATAAATTTATATTGTTGTCTTTTTTAAATAAAGTTAAGTTATTTACAATATTCATCTTGAATATGTCAAATAACTTCCGAATCGCTAATACAATCATCAAGTGTTTTGCGTCATTGAAGTAAGTAACATTCAGATGAAAAACTTGAAATTACACTTCATTTGCATCTAAAAACTTCGAATTTCATTAATGCAGCTCAATTTTCCTTCATTTTTATGAAGGAACAATGAAACAACATATTCCATCCAAGAAATTTGCAAAACGCTGACATGATGAGCTGGTTAGTGGAGGTAAGGAAATACTAATAAAGGCACATTTGTACAGTTTTTAACTCTTTGTTTCATTACTGTATTTGTTGGAGTTCAATTTCTACCTCAAATGCGTTTGTCAATAATGTCATCTCCCTCCCATCTCATCCTCTGCTTTTTACTTCATCAAGCACGGAGATGTCTTATCGAACTATTGTAACAATGGCTGTAATCAGTTCAATAGGGTAGTCGGTAATAATTAAAGGTATGTAATTGAGCTGTGTAGCTTGCAATAAATTTTTGTGCTTTGCAACTATGTTTGATCTTGGCCACAGTATTTAGTTGAGTTTTCAATTTCGATTGATCAAAAAGCGAACGCAGCAAAGTTGAAGTGCCTTTTTAGAGGAGTGAAATATCTACATGAAAACAGTGATGGAGGTCAGTACTCTAATTAATTCCTCAAAAAGCCCATAAAAATCTTTCCAACAAGAATGAAATGAAAAATGGAAGGACAAATTTTTTTGTGTTTTGATTTTTTACGTTTAGAATTTCTGAGAAATAACAACACAATCAAATGTATATGTGTTCTAAAAATTCTACTTTTTATCTATATATCTGTATTTTCAGTGAAGCATTTTTCGTTTTTGAAGGGACTGCACGAAATAAGTACAAATGAAAAAACGTATAATGAATATACGTTAATGTGTATTAAACACTGTAGGGCCCAATTTAAATAAACGTATGATTGATAAAAACGTGTAAAAGACAAACGTATAAACAGTGCTTCATTGTATATATATACAGGGGCGGACTGGCAGACCTTTGCCCAGTCGGCAAAAGGATATTTTGGCCCACCTCTGTATAATAAAAAAAAAGTTAAATTAACCAGTATCGGATCTCGATTCTTCCGAATCGGGCATACATGAAACTACCCCTTGTTCCTATTTTCCTTTAAGTTCCTAAATCAAGTTTTAAGGTTCTAAAAAAAGAAAATTGTGAAACTTAAAATAAAGCTAACATTTACACATTTTTTATGTGCCTTCAACTTTTAAAGAAGGATACTAATGGTATACGTCTGCAAAGGCCCATCTTTAGGCTTCTTTACGAACAAAATAGGAAGGACACGAGGAAAGGGATGTCGGGGGTTCTTCTCAGAAATTCCCCGAAAGGGGAAGGTTTAGAAACGCAATTTTAAGCTACTCTTGGTAAAATTAATGGAACAGGGAAGCATCGGGAAGCTCTCTACAAAAACGTTTCGACTTTAAACTATTAGAAAAAGCAAAAACTATTATTGGTCTCGTTTGAAAGAGGAAAAGGCGGCTCAGTGATCTCATTTGGGAGCATTTAAAAACTGAAGTATATACTCTACACAGTTTTAAACCACATTTAGTTACTATAGGGAATTCGTCGACTCTACTTTGGAATTTTTAGACATCAAAATTTTAAAAACATAATCTTATAAAATGTTTGGAAACATTAAAAGGAAAGGAGACAGGTTCCCGAGTCCCCCCCCCCTCAAGAGTTTTT
Source organism: Uloborus diversus (assembly GCF_026930045.1). NCBI lineage: Eukaryota > Metazoa > Arthropoda > Arachnida > Araneae > Uloboridae > Uloborus > Uloborus diversus. Next base: position 134,932,596 of record NC_072731.1, read on the forward strand.
AAGAGAGTACCGTGCATTTCCGCTTTTAAGTTAACCTTTGGCCCTTAAATTAAACAATTCTCCTTGCCCCTTAAAAATGTAAACAAAACTTCACAAAAGCGAATTTTTTTTAAAAGGTAAAAATTCACACTAGCCTGTCCTTAAAACGTCACTTTCCAGTTTCAATCACTTATCCACAAGAATCTGATTAGAATATATCTGAATGTTTATATTTATTTTTTAAACTACTCATCAAAAAGCTTTTCAATATTTTAAAAATAATTACTATCAAAAACACTTGAGTTTGTATGTACCTAGAAAAACAAAAAGGAAAAGAAGCACCTTTTGTATTTTACAAAACTTCTCTTAAAAAGTACCCTTTTATCTGAAAGCGCACTGCCCCTTTTTTGGTCTGGGGGAAACACTAGTTCCCTTTGGGCATTTTTTTCTGAAACTGAAATCAATTTTAGGCCATAGTGCATATAAAAGGGTTACGGAGTTCTCCCATCAAAACTTCCATGAGTGAAATTTTAAGCTATCTTTAGCGACTTTGAGGGAATGGCGAAGATTCGAAGACTTTGGCAATTTTTCGATATTTAGACCTGAAAAACAGAATTGAGGTCCTTGATGCAAGAATCAAGAACCAGGTAAGTCAAGACTCATTCATTTTTGGTACAGACAAACAAAAAACATCACTTGTCTGGTAGAAAGGCACTGATCTGTTATCTTTTCCACATTATTTACTAGAAAGCAGAGGTCGGATCTTACATTTGTGTCCCGTTGTTGCACCAGTTGGAACTTCAATATTCTTCACACGCAAAAATTAATTTAAAAAAAAGTATGGACTTAACTGGTTCTTGCATTAAATTCCTCAATTGTAGACTTAAGACTGTCGTTGGTGACTTTAGGACTACAAAGGAACCTCATACTTGAAATGCCTTAAGGACCCTGTTAAGTATAAATCTGTCCCTGATTACAACTTACGTTGCGCAAAAAGAAAACCTTGCCCTCCCCCCCCCCAGAACTTAGTCCTAAATCCGCTTATGTTCAGGATCTCTCTCTTCTCAGTCGAAATTTTGTCCGATTTCAGATTCAGTTTATCGTAGTCCAGACTTGCTTTCTCGTATGCGATTCCGACGTGAAAATACTCGAAAAGCGATGATTTACAAAACCAAAGAATCTCCTGCCAACTTACAGCACTGAGTTGAATCTGTCACAACCATTGAATACCAGGAGTGTGCAGAGAAATTTTGGGGCCTGTCGCAAATGACTTTTTCGCATCCCCCCCCTTATCTTGTTTACCCCTACGTCTCTACACATATTTCATCACTCATTTAAAAAATCTCTAGCCTCCTGCAGACACGGAACCGGGCCAACAGGAGTCCCTCTGGGCACGCCCTTTCTCATGTATAAACACCCCAATGCATGACCCGTGCATTTATATCAGGGTCGGGGCCGCTTTGTCTGATGGAGCAGGCCCCTTCAATTTGTGTTAATAGAAATACAAATATAAGTTTTTAACGTTCTTTTTTCGTCACGGGCCCTATTTCAGGCCAAGTTATGCTCCAATCTCTCTGACCCTTCCTGTTTCCTCAATGTGGGAGCCATGGCTCCAGAGTTCTGAAAACTAGAGAGAAAGTTGGTAAAAGAGGTCGATCCCTGCTTAGGATGGGATAAAAAATGAACCTGTTTATGGAAAAAACGAATTGCATGTTTTTTTTAATGACACTTTAAATAATGTTAGGTGTTAATTTAAATGTATTGAGTTCAATAAAAAAATTGCTTGAAATGGCCCACCTCTGCGGTTGGCCCAGTCGGGAATTCCCGACTAGCCAACCTGGCCAGTCCGGCCTTGTATGTATATACTAGTCGACCCGTGCGGAACTCCGCACTGTGCTTCGAATCGTTTCATAAGGCATTTCGCTCTTTAAAAATTTCAAAGGAAGGACATTATGAAGAAGAACCAAAAAGAGTAAGCGCAGAAGAGAAGGCATGTAATTTAAAGACATCAGCAACAAAACCTCGTTAAATACAACGTTATAGTAATTTGATCATCGCTTACCTTTTGGTTGTACGTATTTTCAATGCAAACATAAATATCATTAAAAGAGTGGCTGAGTAGTGACTCGTGAAAAAGCAATAACTGTGCATGTAAAAAAACAGGTTGTGGCAAATACAGTCCTGCCCATGTGAGCATCTGAAGGGAAAAAAAAGGAACATTAAAGAGATATTTATTGGCACGGATTAGAATTGGCGCCATTCCGATTGAAACAAACATTCTAGAGAAGTAATAAATTAGATTGAAAATAAGTGTTTTTATCTTTGAATATTGAACTATTTCACATAGAAGGTTGCTTTAACCGTTACGGCTTCAATGCCCGCACATGTTTCTCTTTTAATCGAACATTTAAAATTCAAAACCAAAACCAGTTGAACTGAGTCCGGTTTTTAAGTGTAATTTTTCGAACGACAAAATGTATTTTTTTTTCAGCAGAAAGCAGAGGAGTAGAAAATGATTTCTTACTAATGAAGTTGATAATAATTTTTATGTTTTATGTCGTATTCGCGCGAATAAAAAAAAAAATAAAGGTTTACTGGACGAAACTCGTAGTTTTAATTTGGCGTAGTATTTTTTCATTTGTACAAAGGGTCGAACACTGCTATTAGAAACATCTACATTTCAGCATACAATGAAAATGCGTTTCTGCAGAAAAAGGATTTCATTGAGGTAAATCTAATATTTTTTTATGCTTACATTATGCTGAGTGGTCTGGATGTAGTTAAAGCTTAAGAAAAAGGAACATCACTCTTCGATTAACAGTCAATTTATCCGAATGATAACTGTAGCCTGCATAAAGGGGTCGAAACACCAAGTAGCATTCCCACTGCATTTATTTTATTACGTGTGTATGTTATGAGTACATATAATGCGTAATATTAATGTAAATTTGATATTACGTCGGATAGCCCAAGCTTGCTCGAAATTCAGATAGTTTATAGCCGAACACTCTACCGAAAAAAACCTTATCAATTTAACCGAAAAAGTTCAGTGCTTTTAAGCTTTATTAAAATATAAACACACACACACACGCAAGGCTATTATTATTATTATTTATTTATTTTTTTTTTTTTTTTTTGCCAAAAGCGACGTAAAAAATCGGAAAATTGTATTAGAACTTTGCTTAAAAAAAAAAAAAAAATCTGCATAAGAACTTCAAGCTGCATCAAGGTTTTGAAACAGCAAGAGGCGTTTCCGAAAACTTAATTTTTCGACCGTAAGTCTATTTTTCGTCATTAGCCAGCCTGACAAGTTTTAAAATGAGAGGGGAATAATATATAAGATAAGATATTAAAGAGAAATGTTTTTATTTTTGAAAATATTTACAATTTGTTACCGCAGGCTGCTTGAACCGTTATGACTTAGATGGTAGCACGTGTTCATCATTTAACAGCACGGTTAAAATACATAATAAATTAAACTATGCTCTTTTTTAAGCGTAGCTTTTCGAATGTAGTAAAAATGAGATAAGCTTTTTTTTTTTCTTTTTCTTTTTGCAAAAAGAAGAAAAAATATATATTTTATCCTTCAAATTGAGGTAGTAATTTTTCTATTTGTACAAAGAGTCAAAAACTCATTCAAAGAATATATATATCAATATACGATTTATTATTTTTTTCTAAACAAAAAAAAATTCTATTGTAGTCTGAAATCTTAAACCTGATACTTATATTTTCGCTTACATTGTGCTTTAATTTTCTTACCAGAGCCAAAGTTTTTTTTGAAAAAAAAACTTGCAATTCAAAAGTAATTTAGCACAATGTTACATCAAGTTTTCATTACAGCAAGAAGCGTTTCCTTCTCATTTATTCTATTCCCTCATATTTGTTAATCACTTAATTAAGCGTTCATGTAATGCGCGATATTTCTTTAATTTTTTTGATGCAGATTGTCCGGACGTGGGCCCGAACACGCATTCTCCTGGTTACGTAGAGAACGCTCTGCCGATCAAGCTATTCAGCTCTGTCGGTTATAGCGCAAATTAAAGTTATAAGTTAAACCGAAAAACTCATTCTGGTTCTTTAAAACAGGTTTTTCGGCTGAAAAAAACAATTTTTAGACCGTGGGTCTATTTTTCGTCAGTAGCCAGCACCATAAGCTTTAAAATAAGGCGTAAATCAAAGAAATCGATCAAGAATTGAGGAAAATCTGGCGTAGAAACCAAAAACAGGCTACAGAAATAATATATAAGGATATATATATATATATATATATATATATATATATATATATATATATATATATATATATATATATATATATATATATTTCCATTTTCATAGGGCTAATTTTTATTTAAATGCAAAGCATAAAAAATTTGACAAAGCTTGACAAAATTTTGAGGCTAGTTTTTTTCTATTTTCAGAACACGAAATAAACTCGTACAGGGGTTAAAAATATCTCGATTTGACCATACAAAATTGCTGTAGGCGTTGTGAATCATTCCCCCCCCCCCCTTCAAATTCTTATGCGGTTACTCTCATGTGGTAATGCTTGTGCATTTCTTACTGAAAATGCAAGGCTAAAATATATTTAACAGTTATTCAGAAGTAATATTAGAAAATCAGTTTCAATTATGCAGCACAGATCTCGTTGCCACGAAAATTAGAAAAAAAAAGAAATGAAAAAAAAAAAAAAAAAAACAGAAAGAATCTAAAGAGTACGTCAACGCTAAAACAGATCCAAGAATTACATAGATCTTCTGACACATCCAAATTTTATCTATTTAATGGCATAGTTCATTTGTTCGGTCTTTTTTTTTTCATTTTAATGTAACTCTTAGTCTTATTTAATGTATTGCTTTATTTACAAAAAATATTAAGGCCTCCTACACATCAGGTGGTTGGTTGAATCAATTTTTCAAATAAGTTCACTCGCGGTTTTTTTTTTTTTTTTTTTTTGTGTGTGTTTACACGAGGTAACTTAGTTGAATCAACTTCTCGAATAAGTTCACTGGTACTTTTGCTTTACGTTCATACGAGGCAACTTAGTCGAATCAAATTTTCGAATAAATTCAGTGGCGTTTTTCTTTGTGTTCATTCGAGGTAACTTAGTTGAATCAACTTTTCTAATAAGTTAGTTTACTGAAATTTTTCTTTGTGTTCACACGAGTTAATTGAATAACTCTTTCTTCTCGTTTCTTATCATTTACTTACAACGTTATGTAAATGTCAAGGCAAGCAATAATTTTTCTTATTGACCGACAATGTGGTCTAGTTGAATAATCTTTCGAACGGGTGGTTATCAAGAAGTGTAACCAGGTAGAAAAGTGAAGGAATAATCCGGTATCCTTCACACGACAGTCAACTTGCCCGGCATCCAGATACATGTGCCGCTATCATTCTCATAGCAATGAGTTGAATCTACTAAAAAGATATTGCCTTTACATTTACATCACGTTATAAATAAATGGTAAGAAAATTGTACTGATAGTTCTTTGAGAAGAATAGTTGATCCAGCTAAGTTGCCTCGCGTAAACACAATGAAAAACGCCAGCCAACGTTTTCGGAAGGTTGATTCAACTAACCGCTTCGTGTTCAAGAGTCCTGATACAATAAAACTTGCGAAATAATAACTTTGAAACGTTTTATGCGGTAAGATACATTAAATATGTGAGTTTTAAAAGTTTTTTTTTTTTTTTCAAATAACCTATTATAAGGATTTCATTATAAATTGCAAATATTGTATTAAGAATATTATGATTGGTGCTAATGTTGCTAAACTTCGGTAAAATTTGAAAGTTTTGCGTCGACGTTCAACTTTTGTGAACAAAATTAAAAACGTAAAAAAGGAAATAATAATTATTTCACACTGAATGTATATAGTATATTTCATACTTCACGTAAGTGATTCTTCTTTTTAAATTATATTTCTTATTTATATATTTGATTTAACGCTTAACGCTCCTTTAATTTGACTTTAAAAAACTAGGCTTTGATCTGAGTTTTTTTTTATGAAACATAAATATTAACGAATAATTTTTTAGAGTAAAATAAGTTCAAAAATAATCACCTTAAAATATGAAAACGGCAACTGCATCAGTGTTTTTATGCGTTTAATCAAGTTAGGCTAAATCTTTTTTTCTTTTCATATTAAAGGAATGATATTAAGCCATGTTACACGACTAACGACCATCAGTAATACACGATAAAGCATGGAAGAAGAAAGAAAAAAAGACATTCGGAGGAAAATTTTGCCTAGTCGTTTTCTGATCGAAAAAACGTAACCTCGTGACCCGAGTTGAGCTATTTTTAGTTTCTCAACATGATTTTCGTTATTCTCGGCGATAGCAGATGTCGGATGAAGGTATAAGTAACCACAAAAATCAATATTCTATTCGAGCGTTATCTGTCGACAGATTTGCGTTCGAAAAGAATAAAAAAGGTTTTTAATAAGTGGATTAAAATGCATTCTGACAAATACGTGAAATGAATATTTTTGAAATTGACGTTTGAGAAAATTCATATTTTATTTTTTCAAATACTTTGAGTAGTGCAATATTGCCATTTGCTCTGGAAAAAAACACTGCGGTTTTAACTCGTTGAATCGGCACACATTTATCTAGTGTTTTTAAGAAATTGTTTCATGTCTTTTCTAATCGCTTTTCAACTAAATTCTTTTTTCTCATTTAAAATTTTTAATATTGTTAGAATAAATGTTTAACATAATAAAAGCATAAAATTAGAGTAACTTATAGGTCGTACTGTAAGCTATGAATCCTTTTCAACGTTACGGAATCATTTTCTGCATAGCAAGTTGTAAAAAAACTGTCCTATTACAGTCTGACCACCGATTGGATGGAGAGGCAAACATCCGGTTTATAGGCAGAAATGGGCGCATCTACTATTTTCAGGGGGGTCGTGATGGCCTGATCTGTAAGGCATTGGATTTGTGACCGGAGGGTTTCGGGTTCGATCCTCGTTGGTCGAAGATCCACCGTCGTCATTATGGTGATTGGTCACAATGTCCTCCAAGTGAAACGATACCTCAGGGGGTGCTAGACCAGAAAGTTATTGGACTTCTGGTCTGGTTCTAAATTATCGAACTGTCCGTAGATGGTGCTGCCATCTATCGTGTTGTCTGAGCCAAATCGGACTTTCACCTAGAAATAGGCGCTCGATTAAAATGGAAGCGTAAACCCTCTGCCTTAAAATCGAGTAGCATCGCTACTCGGGCTCGGGTTCCCAAGTGGCATAAGTAACATCAACAACTATTTTCAGGGATGTCAGCTTTTTCAGATGTATGTTAGCCTCTTTTTTTTTCTTTTCCCCTTTATTCAGATAGATTCGCCTTAACTGGACGTTTGCCTATTCCATATAGCCCGTGAGCAGACTATAAATTGATTTACTGAATCGTGTGAATGGACATCAGCATTATCATTACTACAAATTGAAACTTGAATAGGTCATTTCGCTGATGTACTAACGAACCTTATGCAATAACAACATTCTAGATTTGCTTATATTGTTTTTTCAGCTCAACCGGATTTAAATTCTACTTTCACATACTAGATATTCATGCATTAGATTATTTCACATCATATGAAAACTTTGCCAGAATGCTGCATTAATGCGTATCATATTTATAGGTCAAACTATTTATGTTACTCATGATTTATGTAGACTCTCAATATCAAAACCAGATAAATCCATGAATATCCGAAGTTTATCCAGAATTTCATACTTCTTTATCAATACTATCACTCTAACAAGTGATTTGGAAGGATCCTTCTCAATCAGGTCGTAAATCGCCACCCAAAACCAATTTTATTTCAAAATCAGTTTAATCCATCCTTTTAATCTGTCACCACTGTAAAAACGTACGTGTGCCATTAGCAAAATTATTATGATAAATTGTTTAATCGACTCACATTAACTGTGTAGACTAGTACCAACACTCCCGTAATACTAAATGCCTCCCGTTTTCTTGTTTTTAACATAGAACAAAAAATAAACTCAAAACTGTTCGGCGATCGCTGCCATTTGTCAGAGATGTTAGAAGAAATTCACAAAAAATCTAACAGCTATGAAATGACTACATGGCGGGTAAAAGATAAGAGGGGTGTCATTTATTTCTTTTAAACTTTAGAAACATAATTTAAACATAATATATTATCTACTATTGTTATTATACATTTGTGTATTTATTTTGTTATTGTGTTTTCCTGTACTATACAATACTTTTTCGCCACCCCTGGAATGGCCGGACCTGGTTTGAATGGTTCTTTTCACTGGTAAAAACTACCTAATTACTTTACTTCTGCGCTAGCCTAAACTTATAAATGATACAAAGTCTTTCGAATGAATATGTTGCATACATCAATTAAATAAATTTATATTTATTACAAAACTAATGCCTATGAGTGCAGATCCCGAACTTAAATTTTTATGAGGGGAAAAATTCGGAAGTTACCGAATGACAAAATGCGACTTTGCACATTTACCTACATCTAATAGCTGGAGACAGATGACATTGTTAATGAGAAAAAACAATTTCAATTCTGAAATAGGGCCATCCTACGGAAAATGGTCATTTTGTCCCGCAAGTGACGCCTCATATATTTCATTAAAAACGAGCTGATGTGTGCATCACATGACTTCCTTTTACTCCAATTTAATGTCATTTTCCCATCATTGGCAATTTTAATGTGATTCAATAGTTTACTCTCTAAATATCACCACCATTGGCCAAATTGAAACCAGATTAAAAAGAAAAAAAGTCCGACAAATTTGTCGTCAAGTTGGCGACAAAACATGGCGACCAAAAGACTGGCGATATATCGTCAAGTGTCCGTCAACTTATAACACCAAGTGAGTATCCATCAAAATTAACAATGTTTTGCCCCCAAAAAGGGGCAAAAGACCCCTTTTGAAACACCCAAATGCAACCAAAATGGGAGGAGCACAATTAGACTTCACAAGGAGTCTACGTACCAAATTTCAACTTTCTAGAACACACCGTTCTTGAGTTATGTGACATACATACGCACACACGCACATACACACATACATACATATACATACGGACGTCACGAGAAAAGTCGTTGAAATTAACTCGGGGAATGTCAAAATGGATATTTCGGGTGTTTATACGTTCTTAGGCACTTATCCGCGTGTGGTCGGGTTGAAAAAAAAAACTCAGCATTAATTCGGGGGTGAGCAAAATGGAAATTAAGGCCGAATTTTGTGTGAAAATTTTTTCGCGAATACAATACTTCCTTTTTTGTAAAAGGAAGTAATAATACTTTAAAATATTAATCAGCAAAGTTTTCATGATTAACAAATTATAAATTCATACGCGATTTCTTAAGCAAAAAATTTCGTTATTACCCATTCAAATTATTACTTTTTAATAAAACATATGAACCATCACGTGCGGGACAAAGGGTTGACTTTTTCGTGGAATGGTCCAATACTGTCTTTTGATTTGCCTAATAATGAGTCAAAGTCACCAAAATGTGAAATTTTTAGGAAGTCATAATGACCTATTGTGATCTCCGAATCGAGATCCCCTAAGCTGATCCTTTCATTGTTTCCCTACGCATTTATTTGAAGAATATACAGTGGTACATTTCCTCAGAAAAGCAACTAACGGTATTCAAGATATCTAATAGAAAAAGACTAGGAATATTAGCAACAATATACCCCAGAGTGGAATCTTTAGTCAGACAATTATTTAAATTAGCAATTTTCTACTGCAGCGAATTAATGAAATATCTCCTTATTGGTCACCATATGATTAACCTTTCCCACGCTCATTTAGATGGTAATTTGCAATTGAATGGACGTTACGATAATGAGAAAATAGTTATAATATATTTTATTGGAAAGCAAATATTTAATAGCCTAGGTCTAGCAATCAAAGTATCCCGAAGCAATTTCAAATAATAAGGTAACGTTCTACGCCAAAAGTTTTCTTGCCATTACTAAAGAGGGGAATAATTAGTTAAAATTAAATATATTGCTTTAATAATGAATATTTCTCTTCTGGAATTCGAAGCAAATAATGGCTGCCAGCGATATGCATTCAGGAGCATGTTCTATGAGAAATCTCGGGATTTCTCATAGAATGTGCCTTTATTTTGAAAGTTTAAATGACGTTAGAGAATATTTAGGGTCGCTATATAAATGTCTTGGTAGGAAAAAATATACTACTCAAACAAATAAATTTCAGAAAGGGAATAAAGATTATGAAATTTTTTCGCACTTTCCAACGAACCATCTCCGCTGTCAGCTCTGAAGCTTATATTGCATTTAAAAAAACTCAAAAAACAAAATCATGTCATAATTTTATCTTTGTATTGTAATATAAACATTACTTGAAACTTGAAGAAGAAGTTCTGTCTAGAACTAAACGAGCCTACTTTCCCATATACCAATATCGACTTTCTAGTATCTGATCAGTATTCTCAAAATTAGCTGAAATCGTAAATTATTTCAAACATTTTTTTTTATAAATATTTTAAGCTGATTTCGAGAAATGAAGTATGCCTCACTCATCTAAAGAAGTAGATACGTAAAAAATAAATAAAAGAACAAAAAAATAGCAGCACCTTTTAAACAAAGCAGCTAAACACATTTTCTCCATCAAAAAAAATCTTCAACCGCTTTCAAAAAGAAAAAAAAAAGAATTCAAATTAAAAGCTCATTAAAATAATTATATCAAAAAAATTGTTTGTTTTTCCCCTGTTGGCCAAAAAATTTTTAAGAATGAATTAATGTACTTTCAAAAATAAATAAAAACAATAAAATGTCAACTTAAAAAAACAATTTTCAGTGTCAAAAAAAAAAAAAAAAAAAAAAAAATCGTCTGTTTATATCTTTATGTAGAAACATAAAGGACTCCGAATTTCTCCGCCAAAAACTGAATACATAAATTAAAACTTTAGCTTGAAAATTAAATCAAAATATATTTAAAACAATTATTTCACAGTAAAAACCATGGCTGTGGAGTCAGAGTCGGAGTCCATCTGAATTTGGGACAAAAGAGTTAGATTCGAGAGCCGAAAGTTTTGAATTCAAAGACTCGGAGTTGAAATCGGTCATTTCCCCAAAAAGTCCGCAAGTCTGCCAATATTTGCAGAGACGGAGTAGGACTTATTATTTGATACAGGAGTCAGTGTCGAACATCCAAGAGTCGGAGTAAGCCATTTTTCATCCGTTCATAAATTTTTGCCAAAGCTACGAAGTCAGATTCAAAGTCGGGAAATCGGAGTCCGAGTAATTTTCGGGCACAGGAGTTGGAGTCTGAGTCAGGAGCGCCAAAATTATCGGAGTCGAAGTCGGGAGTAGGTCGTAAAGAGCTATTTCCAACAAAGTTTGTTTGAAGTAAATCCGCCTTTAAGTTCGGAATCTATATTGATTTTCAGTTTCCCCTTAGGCTGTTGGAACTGTTCAAAATTGAACGAAAACTTGTTCAAATCAAAAAGATATTTTTGATACATGTTTTACATCAAAAGCTTTTCCCTACTAAGTTTGTTTGGAGCCACTTCGCCTCTAAGTTCAAGATTTATTTTTGATTTGAATTTCTCCGCAGTCGCTAATGTTAAGTTTTTTTGAACTGTTCAAAATTGAACGAAAAATTGTTCAAATCAAAAAATGAATTATGGGAATAAGATGTCCTCGCCGAGATCTTTCTAACAAAAATAAAATTTGTTCGAATCGGACTATTCATTCAAAAGTTATTAGGGGGGGGGGGGGGACAGACAGACCGACAGACAGACAGACCGACCGACAGACATTTTTCCCCATCTCAATACCCTACTTTCCAATTTTTAATTTTTCAATATTTATCTAACTATTTTATTTATTTCTGACTTTTTTTTTTTTCGGGACATTTTTAAGATGCATTAAGCCTTCTTTCATGCTTTTTTCTTCTTTCCGTGACTTTTGCTGGGAAAGTAGGCTAAAAAGAGAATCTTAAACCGCAATAGAACAAATCCAATCCAAATTTTTGCTCTCCAAAATTCCATTAATCTTATACACGTAATTTAGCGGATGTTCAGATTCAGAACTACATCGATAGTAAAAGAAAATCAACTAAGTGGGGTTGATTCCTTCAATCAAACGCACTACTTTTAGTCACTGAAATTGATGGAATAAGCAAAAAAAAAACATTTAGCCCAAAAAAACTTTTATTTTCCCAATAGATATTTTTATTGAATTTTGTTTTATCATGTCCTATCTTGGAAATAGGCGTGGTTTTTATGACATCACAAGCGATGTATTTTGAAGCGCTACTCCATTGGCACGATGAATATTTACGCATTGTTAAAAAAAGGTTGCCATTAAACAGAAAAAAAATGAGAATTTTGAATAAAATCATTTCTGAAACAAACGTGAAATTCATTGGTATTATTTGCGTGATAATATTTTTATCTTTATCCAATGCCAAAATATCGCGCTCTGGGCTGATGGCATCAGTGCATGGCATTATATCACTTGTAATGTCATAAACAGAAGCAAAAAAAAAAAAAAAAAAAAAAAAAAAACGAAATTGAATCTGCGCAATGATAAAATATTTTGTTTTTTTAAATACTAAACTTTGTCAAATCATTTAAAAAATAGTTAAGACCATGTTTTTAAGCGTGCTCTTTCAGAAAAAAATGCTGTTAAAGTTTCGGGAACAACCCAATTGCAATCTGCGATATCGTGTGCGGTATTGAAGTTCGTTCTATACCCTACGTTTTGTCAATGATTTTCCGTTATTGCTTGTGTAATATTTAATTAGATTATGTTTTAAACTGTGTATATGTATAGTTTTATAGTATGGTTCGTAAAGATAGTTGCATCGTATACTGCGTTATATTTTTGAATTTTGTACGGTGTTATGCGTAACCAGATTAAAATACATTCATCATTGACAGAAAGAAAAGGACGCGTTATATATTAAACATCATCATAACACATAAATCATTCAAAAATGTAATAGTTTGCGAAAGAGGGGCTTAGTTTCCTAGAAAATAAAATAGTAATACATTTTAGGATGCAGAAGTCTCTCATAATTGCGATTTTAGAGCTTGATAAGTCATACAATTCTCCAAACTGTGCTACCCACAATTTCAACTAGTTTGAAATAAAGGGTTTATTCTGTGTGTGTATATATCTATATTTTTTCATTTATTTAATACGTGTACTCATCATTTCGTTTTGAAGTTAGGAAAGATCTCACAATAATTAGTAAGAAAAAAAAAAGAATGCATTCAAACATTGAAAGAATCATTTTCGTTGTATGTATTTGTGAGTGAAAAAAAAAAAGAAGAAAACTATTATCATCTCTCCCCTGAAACAACATGCCGTTTCTTAAAGCGGAAAATAAGCGTGCATACGTTTTCAAAAAATGAAGACACAAAGTTCTTGTTTTCTTATCTAAAACAAAAACTCGATGAGCTGATATGCTCTATTTTTAGTTACGGAAAATGATTTTCTTTACTTCGAAAACGGCAGATGTTGGAGGAAAGTAAGAAGATATAATGATAAAAAGAAATCGATATCTTGCGATACTCTTCTTGTTATCTATCATCTGAATTGAATTTCTGATGAAGGTGAAAGTTAATAAGAAACTTTATATAATAGTAATACATAAAAATTCCTATTTTTACGCGGACTTCAATTTTCAAAGTACTGGACATGTGAATAGAACAAGTGAGTCTTTGCGTACAGAAGATCAAAAGTTAGTAAAATTATTAGTTATCAATATTGATTTGAAAACTGTTGCCCAGTTTTCTGAAAACGCCAAATGCGAAATCGTTAAAAATATTTAAAGATGAAAACATCAATCTGAGTGATACCGTGAATTTTTAGTTTTTAATTCAGCCAAATCTATGTCAGAACAGTTGAATATTTTTCAGAATTTTGTAGAATGAAATTAGTTTTCATGGTTGTTGTTTTTTTTTTATTTATTTATTTATTTTTTTTTATTGTAGAACGATATATTATCAAACTTCATAGTTGTTTTTTTGGGTGTTTTCACAAGTGAAGTTTTATAACAGGGAGTATCTCAGAGTATGGGTACCTTAAATTAAGAAAAAACAACGTTAAAAAAAGCACAAGTTTGCCAATTACAGCAGACACGTGTTTCGGCGTTACAGGGAACGCCTTTTTCAATGCAAAAAGTAATGAGCTCATGGATGAAAAGACATCCGACAAAAATTTGTGCTTTTTTAACGTTGTTATTTCTACTTTACTGTTCAGCACAAAAGTTATTTATTTATCTTATGGGTACCTTAGTTAGCAATTTATCCCTTTGAGAATAGCTAAAAACACTTTTTTTAAACGTTAAAAAATAACATTTAAAAACCATTTTTTGCGTGTGTGGTCGCCATCATAAACTAAGATGAAACATTCGTCATTTTCATTGTAGTCATTTTCAACAAAAAAAAAAAAAAAAACCTTACACCTGTAGACGATATAAATTTAAATATAGATTATGATACTTTCGAATTAAAAAAAAAACGTTTGTTTTTATCTGAGATTTGAAATTGCAATAACAAAAACTATACAAAAGGGAAAAAAAGCAAATAATAATGATAATAATAATAAATGTCTTAGAGTGAGAAGAGAACAATTTTTAATCAGTGGTTTCCAACTTTTTTTTACTTGAAAGCACAAGCTTCAGCTCATATTAAAATGAATCTCGCAGACAAGAAAACACATAACATTTACAGATTTTTTTTCTAAGTAAGAGGACAACAGACCGGACAGACAGAACGGTAAGAAAATTACAAACCGAGAATGTTTGTTATCATTATTACATGCTTATTTTGTTAATACCGAGTTTTCATCTGTTTTTTAGAAATCAATGTGTGACTATTTGACACAAATTTTCCAGCAGTTGTTCATAATACCGAATTAAGATGATTGGCTGTTTTGGAAGGTTACTGCAGAACGTAGTTTTCGATTCTTACATTGAATATAGCAACGAACCTCAAAAATACTTGCACTTCTAGTTTGTTTCGATTCGATGCAGAGAAGACTGTTTTACAGATTCATGTTACAGTCGACATTTTTAGCACTGCTTCTACGAGAATGTTGTAAAATATCTCCAATATCCCCAAACTGACACCAAAACTGAAATATGTAATTTTTTTTCTCAAAGTTTCTCACCAACTGAAATAAATACTATTTTTTAAAATTGGCTACAAAAATTCGGCAATTTATCACCAAGTGGCCACCAATTGATGAAATTACTTCAGTCTTTGACAAAGAAATTAACATTATTTTATTTGCCACAAAAAAATATCTAAAGAGACCTTTTTGAGCTTTGGATTGCAACAAAGGAGTATATATAACTTGTACATACAAAACTATTTAACGTTATCATCTACAAAAAAATTCAAAATACTTAATTTAAAAAAAAATATTCAGACTCAGAATTGTTTCTCTATTATTAAAAAATCGAGAAAGTTGAATTATTTTTAGTTTTTTTTTTACTTCTAGAAATTCCAAAAAAAAAGGTTATTTCCAAAGTTATTTCCCGTAGACTTAATCATTTACGCAAATTTGAGACTGATTTTTTGATTAAATGTGAAGGACAGTGACTACAAATTGAAAATAATTTTACTGTGTACACAAATGATTCTTGAAATTAAATTTGTTTATCTTCATTCCAAAGTTTTAATTCCATATGAGACAGAAAAAAGATGAAGTTTAAAGTGATTTATTTTTCATGTATTAAAAAAAAAAAAAAAAAAAACGATAGGAAAACGGCTGCAAACGGCTTTTTATGCTATAGTACTCATGAATATTTTTTTAATGTGTGCTTCTTTTTGTCCTATATTCTAATATTTTTCTTTCTTTTTATGTTTTTAGCAACGATTAAGAAAGTTTTCACATAAAAAACAAATTAGCTGTACAAAAATTTTTTGCATTCCATTCGCTTTTGCCCTTTATTTTTATGTGTTTAGACTCAAAATTTTACATTGAAAGAATTTTTTTTTTTTGTAACTTAGTTTCTCTTTTTGTTGTTTCTAGATTTCTACGCTTAAATGTTGAAAACATTTGCTTGAATTTTAAAAGCTTTCCAGAAAAAGTTCATTTTGTCAAAATTTACTGAAACGTGATGTCCAACAGCTTGTGAAAATGAATTTTATTTTAATTTCTTCTGAACAAAAAGTTTTATTTTCGCACCAAAAAATATGTTTTGTATTTAGAAATACGATTTCGTTGAAAAATATATATTTGAAATACTTTTCAGCATAGGATAATAGAAGTATATATTTAATAATGCTATAAAATCCATGCTGGTATAGGGAAAGGTTAGCTCGTTTAGTTCTAGATAGAAATTCATGCCTGGTTAAGTTTTAAATTCATTAACTTAGTTCAGAAACGTTACGAAGGACATATCTTAAAACTTGTAGGTGAGAGCTAGCTTTACCCTATTGTTTCATTAAGTATTTTTTGTGTCAGAAAAATAATATTATTACAATTAAATGGACATTACTACTCGTGAATATTTTTTCTCTTCATTACACTCTTGAAAAGAAATTTTCAAGTTAAAGGAAAAGAATCATCTAAATATTGTCACAATATACTTTCCAAGGTCATAAAATACATGCTTAAGATTATTGATTTACAAAAACGTTTTTGTTTTTTGGAAATGTGTTAAACTAGCGCATTAATCAATTTGTTACGTGCTTTCTGCTTTTGTTTTGACAATAAATATTCTTTTATATTTTCATTAATTCTGGTTAATCTCTCAAATTTATGCTAAAGTATAGTTATCACCTAAAAGGAACTCTTTGGAGCGTTTGGTCTTAGCTGGATTGGTTTCTGTGTTAGGTATAATTGGTCTGCATTCTTTACTTTTGGACACATTTGTTATTATTCTAACTCTTAGTTTTCCCCATTGATAACCCATGTTCTAGAGAGAAAAAAATATTACAAAGTAGGGTAACGACACCAGTAACAGACAAGGGTCGAGTAACAGACAGTCATAAGTTTGAATTTATATAACAAGAATTTTAGGCGGGCAAAACTGATGTTGCTGTGGCCCATGAATACAGCGAATACCAGTGTAGTGGTGAAAGGTTATGAACAGCTACCAAGAGGTCTGCCGGTGTTTCATAGTCATTTGAATTCAATAAGGTTTTAGATCTAAAAATAAAGAACTTTTGCACATTTGAAAAGGAAAGGGGAAAGCTGTCCATTATTCATCCTTTCCTCATCCTATCTGTTACTGGGTATTATCAGATTTTTCGATATCTGTTACTGAGGATCGGACGTTTTTTCGAAATTGAGCAAATAAAAATAGAATTAACTAATTCAGAGGATCCAGAAGCGTCCAAACGTTAGATGGGTTGTAGTTGCATGAGAGAAAAACAGTTTAAAAAGTCTAAATACACTAAAAGGCGCAGAAAATGGAGTTGGTGCCGTTACCCTAATACGGATAAAATAAACTTTCAAAAACTATTACTAAAGAAATCACCATTAGTATTCACAAAAGCTAAAATATTAAAAAAATACCTTTTTACTCTTGGATACCTGTGTTGTTACCTTTACTCTTAGTTTTGTTCGGTTATCTTTAAAAGACCTTTAACCTCGGTTAAAATCCTATATACTAGGGAGAATAAAAAAACAAATTACAAAATTATGCGGAAAAAGAAAGTCGTTCAAAAAGTCATTACTAATAAAATTAACATAAGTATTCCTAAAAGTAAAAATATGACCAAAAATCAGTTTCAAACGTTTTTAATTTGTAAAGCAAAAAATAATGTTTTAAAAACTAATTTCTCCTAATGATATTAAGTTCAAACTGAGTAAAAGAGAATAAATGAGTTACTCACTTTCAATCACGCTTATAAGTGGAAAATACATTCGATGTAACTTTTGTAAAAATAATGTATTATATATTGATGATAAACCGGCTTTGACTCCCTCTACTGCCGTAGAAAAGAAAAGGGCAGTATCTGCACATTTTTCATTTGTTTGCATTTTTGTCATCCATCGTATTTACCTATATGGTTTATGCTAAAATAAAGCACGAAAACAAACGTCAAATTCGAACATTTCAGTATTGTAAGTATGGAATCAAAAACGCGTTTCTTTCTCAAAAACTCATCTCTATAGATACTGCCTTTTACCTCTCTACGGCAGTAGAGCGCATTAAAGCTTTTTTATCATCACACTATAATGTATGGTCTTTATGACGTCACAAGCGATGAACTTTGGCGCGTTATTCCACTGGCGTCCTGAATGATTAGGCTTGCTGTCTGCCGCGTTTCCAGCTTATGATAATTCAGAAGGGAATTAAATATTGCGCTCTACGCTTGCTATCAACCATATCGTTCCCAGTACATGTGAGTAAAGATGCAAATTAAATATTGCTCTCTGCGCTAATGGCATCAATGAGTGGCATTTCGTCACTTGTGATGTCATGTGCAGAAGCGTAAAAAATGAAATTGAATCTGCGCACCGATTAAAATAATTGCTAAAAAATATTGAACTTTGTTAAATTATTTTAAAAATGGTCAAACCCAATGTTTGTAAGCATGCTCTTTAAGAAAAAAAAATAATTTTGGAAACGGCCCCATTATACACAAAATTCCCTGAATGTATTCTCTGCTTGTAAGTACGCTTAAAAGTAAGTTAGTTATATTAAATGTACCAATTTCAAAAAAAAAAAAAAGGTGAGGAGAAATTTTATGTTAATAAGGGAAACATTTTTATGTCACTTCAATATCATTGTTTTGATTCATCGTAAAAACTGAACACTAAAAGCCATCAAAGCAATTTTATTAGCTTTGAAAATAATCGTTTGCTAAGTAATTTCTTTGAAAAATGATGTTTAATCACATAGTAGGAACTTTCTTCTGAATAACGAAGTCATAATAAAAATTTAAATGGCCAGGCTGACGCATCCAAAAAAAAAAAAACATTTCGCGAATTACTTCTTCTTAAAAAATATGTCTTTAAATACTAGACCAAATAATTAGCTTTATTCTGGCAATTCAATAAAACTGTGCCTTAAGCACCAAAAAAAACTAATTAGTTCAACATTTTTCAACTTGACTTTTAAATTTGATAAAAAAAATCGATGGCGCAAACACCAAACTCTTTTTTATGTCGTTAATAATGAAAAGATGAAAAAAGATTTAATTTCACCCCCCCCCCTTTATTTTTCTTTAAACGAAAAATAGTAATTAAAGAAGAGAAAAATATTGAACATGGAAACATAAATAATTACTTATGACTCGCTTCACAATTTCTCCACTGATTAAAGAAGTACTTACATAAGTCTCATAAAAGTAAATAAAATCACCGTCCTTATCAATCTAAAGACAGACCCGTTATTTAGATCGGTTGGGGGGTGGAGAGGATCCCCTCTCCCGACTTTGAAAAGATTAATATTTTTACACATGGGATTGGTTTCTATAGTTTTCCGTTAAAATGTCATCGAGTACTCACCCCTTGTCCCCCCCCTGGAAAATTTCGAAATAATGAGTCTGCCTTAAGATATAAATTGTAAATCTAACATAAGTCCATTCAAATTTTACAATCCATGAAAAGCTAATGAATTTTAAACTAAACATTAAGGATAAAAGCATAAATTCCACATAGTTGCGTCGATTTGTTAGGCATTTTTCTTGAAGAAAATGCTTGTGTATGTTTCCTTATCTCTTCATCAGTGCGATTACAGTTTTGAAAGTGGAAAAATGCAATGTTATTGGAACTGAAAAAACAACCGTTACACTGTAAGTCTACCAGAAATTTGCCGAATTCAGTTGACTAAAATTTAATGTTTTTGCAAAAAAATCTTTGCAATTGGTTATTTATGGCAGTTTCTCAAAGTGGGGTCGTGAACTCTAACCAGGGGGTCTGCTGTGCTAACCTTCTTATACTATTGTACTTTTTAACATAAAAGAAATCGAATCATGCATTTTCAAACTTAAAGTTGAAGATCTCAATAATTCTTCTCAAAAACTCGAGACATAATCATATCCAAGAATTGATCCTTCATTGAATAAATTGTGCGTGGGAAGCCTGCAAATAAGAGTGACATAACTGGCATAATGTTTTGTGAAAGGAGGCGTGCTATAATTCAGAAGTGTGATGAATAAGTGTTTTCAGGGTCACCGAGAGCCAAGATGGTCCCTTGTCAATTCGGCCACCGGACCCCCTACCCACATAAAACTTAATAAAATTATGCTACTACGATTCTGAGCTAGGACCTCTTAAGGACCGAGCTCATAGTTTCCGATTACGCTGACATGGAATCTCGTCGGCCCTGATTTTTTTTTTTTTTACTTTTTGTGTAATTAAAAACATTTGTACACTTCTGTATCCTAAATCCTAATGCGTCATATGAAGAATGATGTCGCTTAGACAAGACAACCCCCCCCCCTTTTGCATTGTTAACTTACACTAATAAGCTCGTTACTACCAGGAAACTAGCAATATAAACAAGTTGATAACATTTATCCCTATAGTTGAGGTTAACCTAACCTAGCAGCTTCGTAATGCTGCGATTAGGATTTGCGAACCCTTCACAGCGCTGCCAGCTTAGTTTTGCCCCAACTATAGATACTGATTTTTTTTTAATTAATTATTACTAAGAGCCCAATTTAAAAATGTTATAAATAATGAAAACTAGACAATAGTTCCAGAAGATGCATAGAAGTGAATAATAAATAGACCAATATGTACATATATATTGGAAAATAAGGATTCAAACGTGTCATGTAAAGTTTTTTTTTTCTTGGGGGGGGGGGGGGATCGGATCTTCAAAGTTTGTACTTTTTTAGGACTTCGAGAGTATCGATTTTAAAGAAAACATGGTATTCAAATTTAGCACTAAGATATACATTCTGGTATGTTTTTGAGTAGCACTTCCATAAGCAATTGTAGTTTTTTTACCGAAAACAGTGTGCTGAAAAATGAATAAAAATTGCTTCCTCAATTCCATTAGATTATATTGCAGTTCAAAAAAAAAAAAAATATTTACCTGCCAATTATTGTAATATTTCAGAAAATTACACGCCACAAAATGTTTACCCTTACAAGGGTTATTTTTATTCATCACACTGCTTCAAGCAAAGAAGGAAATTTCTTTTTTAGTGATCGTTCCTCAATTTCAAAGAGAAAGCTAAGTAATCGCTCTTTGACATTAATAAGCACATTTTGTCATTCATCCTTCAATAGCATCTTTTGAAAATGGCTACTGAAAAATCTTCTTGATAATGACATCCGCTTCAGGACATAGTCGTTGGTATCCTTTTTATTATTCCTTAGTTCTTAACTCTTCATTTTATTTTTTGCTTATTAACAAAATGAGCAAACAACAGATAGGCTTCTTGATAAAAACAGCAGACTTGGAACAGTCAGGACTTTTTCTCGCTCATACTTGAAATAATTTCAAACGTTTTTTTCAAGTTTTTTTTTTTTTTTTTTTTTTGAAGGTTATAGCTAGAAAATGAAATTTTTTAACCCGCAGGTGAATTTTTTTTCTCTTTTTTTATGATGCAATAAAATATCATTGTATTTGCTATCAAAAGAAAAGTGAATATTTGTTGCATTAAATTAAAGACTTCATATTACCCAATTTTCACACGTAAAAAGTTCCGTTATTTTGTACTAATAAGTTACATTTAGCTTACAGCATTTTCGTCCCAACTTTATCATTTTCCTTCGTTTTGCTGTTCATTTTCTTTTTTTTTTTATGCCTTAAAACTTAAAGTGAAGAAAAAAAAAGCTGTTGATCACTGCTCATGCTTGGTATATTTGGTGATTTCACTCTCTGCGGAAAAAAAACTTTCTCATGAAAATGTGCGTTTTGATTTCACTGTAGATTTTTTTACAAACTTTAAATTCATAAACGGTTTTTAGTACAGCCCCACAAACTCCACCACATTCCACAATTTATATTTATTTTCTCATGAATGCTTTTGTTTAACTTTGTACATGAATTACAGAATTTGAACGAAATACGTTGTTCATTAATTTCTGTATTAACTGTATGCTCATATGCATTTGCATATGACCCGTGCTCTAATCATTAATATTCCTATTATTATTTTTATTACTACTGTTATTGTTTTTGATTTCTTGTTATCATCCTTGATTTATTCTTTTGTTATTATTATTATTATTATATTTATTTAGACAATTATTTACAGACGATAAATCTCAACTTATTGATTCTTTTTTTCCTATTTTTTTCAAAGGTGGGGGGGGGGGAGGTGACAACTTTGTTTGATTTTTTTATTTTATAATTAAATTTAATCACTAAAAAACATGAAAATTTCCAGTCAAATCACACGGATTGTAATTACCCTAGATGACTAAACCAGCTTTAATGTAATTTGATGATACTCATAGTTTACTTACCACAGGCTCTAAATGGTTAAAAAACTGCTGTTATCCAAAATAGAGTTCGAAAAGCTCAAAACAGCCGCCATAAACTTACAACTATTGTGTCGGATAACAGCTTCCGACTCCGAAGTATTTCGTGAATCCCTCGTTGCGTCTTAAACATCTCTGCTTTTCTTTCATACTTTTAGTTGAACTCAAACTTCTGAAAGAAGAACCATTACAGACTTATCAGATTTAGGCGATGATTCCAAAACGCATTTTTGATGGACAGAGGATTTTCATACGGTAAGAGAGCACATAAATGAATTTCAAATGCTCGGAAATACACAGCTAGATTTTGTTTAACTTTTTCTTTTCTCAAGGAAAATAGTAGATTCATTCATTTCTGCTTCGTACTTGGATGTAAAGCAACGTATTGTGACCAAATGAAGTGAACAAAACTAATAAACAAAACCGTTTGAGTAAACTTTATGAGATCTTTCGAAAATGATGAAGCACAATATTTTATATATATTTTATATGTATGTAAAATTTCCCGCTTTGGTCTTACTTTCCCGTTAGAGTGAATAAAGCATGTGACGTGTGGGTGTTCTAAATTTATTTTAGTATTTTTTTAAAATTATTTTCTTCTTCTTATTTCTTTTTTCAGATAAGAAACTGTTAATCGATGGTTGAACGTTAGTTGAACGTCGTTAGTTGAAACGCTTTATCAAAGTCTAATCGTGTAGTATCAAGTCCATGTCGACAATAGTGAAATAATTGAT
Source organism: Uloborus diversus (assembly GCF_026930045.1). NCBI lineage: Eukaryota > Metazoa > Arthropoda > Arachnida > Araneae > Uloboridae > Uloborus > Uloborus diversus. The sequence continues at coordinate 134,955,704 of NC_072731.1, forward strand.
TCATGTTTAAAACAACCGATCTGTAATATTTTTTGTACCGTATCCAAAATATTTTTATGTACTACTAAAAAAGGAAACTTTCCTGAGTGATTTTTTTTCCTGCCAATTTTATTGGCAATATCTTCACTGTTTTCTAAAAACTGTTTTGGCTTTTAGATTATGTATGATCCTTGTTTAAAATAACAGATGTTGTTTATGATGAAATTAGATAGTTCAGAAAACAACAATGTGACGTCGTTAGAGGGAGTTGAAAGAAGTAATGTTGAGAATTAAAAGACGTTCAATACGTACTTAACAAAAAAATTTATACGTTTATTTATTCAAGAAAATCATTTCACATGTGTCAAGGGAAAGACATTTCAGCAAAAATAGTCGACAGAAATATCATCAAACATATGACTCAATGCGGAGATCATTAAATTTCGCCAAATTATTGAACGTTTATGACGTCACTTTTATTTGCATTACATTTCCTTACTTCCATTTCATTTTGAAATTTTTACTACAGCATGACAAAAGAGAATTTTTCTCCAAAATCAGTTCTTCAGTAATGTAGATGCGCACATGCCGTGGTAAATGTATTTTATTCCATAGAGACTCAACACCTGTTTTCAATTTTCAAATCCATTCATTTTAAAATCTATTTTTCGACTTAATTTTGTTTTATGAACTTGACATTTGATATTTCATTTGCTCGTTTCTTTGGAAGTTTGACATTTTGCTGCTATGTTTGACATTTATTTAAAAAAAAAAACAAATCCATTCATAAAATGTTCCAAAGACAGCATTCTGGAAATACTTCGAGTCATTTCATCTATTTTGTTTGTTTCTGATTTACGTTTCGTACGGCAAAACATTTCTTTCGTCAAAGAGGCTCGAGCCTTTCTTATTTTAAAGTTTTCAGGTACTTTTTATTTGCAGTAGGATCTTGTTAATTTGAATTAATTGCGACTGGATATGATTCAACTAAATTAATTAGACTATAAAAAGTAAAATTGATAAGTTGGAAAAAATCGCTATTTGATGAGCTTGCTGAATAAGACAAATCTTTTGTTTTGTGGGCCCTCAATGTTTGTGTTTAACTTTTTAAAAACTCTTTTAAATTTTTAATTATTGAAACATATTTAAAACGTCACGCTTCTTTTCATGTCATCAATGCAGTTAGATCCGACAGTGCACAAATTAGTACAGTGCACATAGTCTAGACAACCCGAATTTAAATTTTTGAGTGGGCGGGAAGCCTCAATTTGCCGAATGGAACTCCAAATTTCGCCGACTGGTAATAATTTTGCCGAATTGAACTCGAAGTTCTACCTAATGATAATAATTTTGCCGGTCAGACAAAATTTGCCAAATATGAAAATTTTGGGGAGGTCACGATAACTTCCCGTGATTTCTTATCTAGACCCCCCTGCACATGGTTCAAAACAGTTGTAAAAAATCTAAGAAGAAAAATACAGAAACCCACGCAAACTAAGAATACTTATATAATATGTACTACAAAATCCCCTACATTACTGCACACATAGAGGTTAGACATCATTATCACAAGAACTAATATTGAACCTCACGCATATTAAGAGGAATCTCGTGGACCTGAAAACATATAAAATTTAAATATAGTCACCTCAGAACAACAGTAGGACAAATATATCAGCCAATTTTAAATGTCTGCATAACTTTCAGAAAAATTTGCCGCGTAACATAAGCATTGTTTGTCAGGGTTGCACAAATGTTACGTTAGTCACAATGCCTTTTTTGCTGAAAAAATACCTATCAGCGATAATTTTGCATCAGATTCTTGGTAGAAATGAAAAATAGTTATCTTTTACATTTTAAATCTGAATATTAAACCAAAGAAAGTTCTTTTTATTTCTAGTTTTAAGTAAAAAGAGTTAGAAAATCAGCCGCGAATGTTACGTTAGTCATTATGGAATGACCCTCGAGCTTTTTTTTTTTTTGGCTTGATCCATGGACATGGAAACAACAACAGCAACACGCTATTCGACTTTCGCAGAGAAAAAATGGGTGTAGCCATCCAAAAATTTTGAAATTATCTCACTAACTGTAGCCGTGCTTACTTCGTTGTCTAAATCATTAAAATTTCAAGCGCATACCTTCTAACAATCATGAGCGAAATATCATGGCTTATTAAAAAAAAAAAGTTTCTTTTAGAGCACTCTGTACATCGAAACCAAAGCATATGTACGATGTGCAACTCGCGTCGTTGTTTCAGAGTGTCCTAAAATAGACTATTTTCAAAAATTACAACAGGAAAACGGTTAATGATAACAAAATAATTCCTACAGAAAATTCATATGGTGGGCTGCAAGTTTTTTCTACCCAGGGTTGCTGTTTTTAGTTCAAAACTTTTCCAGAAGATGGCGCTGCAGATAGTAAGACTTTATATCAGAGAAAGATAAAATATTACATCATACTTTTCTAAAAATGTTTTTAATGAACAAAATCACATAAGAATCTTTTCAAAATATCTACCGTCGGCTATAATCACATGTCACAATCGGAGAAAAATTCGGTTAATTTCATTGCTTCCTTTTTGATTTATCGACTTACTATCTGACGTGCCATCTGTTGAAAAAATTTTGAACTAAAATTTGGAACTCATGTGGGGGGAGGGGAATTGCTGCCCATCACATGAATTTTCTGCAGGAATTATTTCAAGACACCCTGTAAATCATCCCTTATACAAATGCTGACACTATGATATTTTGACCAATCAATAATGTTCTTCAATGTTTAAAAACAATAAAAACATTTCTAGATTTAAAGAAACGTCAATTTTGACGAAGCTAATTTTCTAACGCATCACAAATCTTAAACTCGTCTAGTTTTACACCTGCAAAACAAAACGAGATCTGTTTACACCTTCAAAACAGAACTCAACCGCATAAATCTTGCCGCGTTCACAATGGCCTCATTCGAACACAGGATGAAATTAGCTACTCGCGGTCATCTGCAATGCAAATGATCAACTCTTTAGCACATTCACTTTTATGTTCCACTGCTGGCATTTCTCTGAACATTTCAGGGCTGTGTTTTAAAGTTGTTCCAGCCGTTACTGTAGTTTACTGACAGAATTGCTTGTCTGAGACTTTATCGGACTTCTAAATTTGTGTTGAGTACTCTGAAGTGGTAAATTGGAGGTTTACGATTATCTCTGACGTAATACAAGGGTGTAAACTGTGTCGGGGATAAATTACGATAACTTTCAATGTCAGAATGAATTACTGTCCTTGAACATTTTGAGCAAAGCTTAAGAAATGACGAAGATAGTGGTAGGAAATGAGATTTTCTTAAACTGAGTATATGTAAATTAATATGAAGAAAAATACCCCAAAAGGAATATTGCCAGAGCACAGTATATTTCTTAATAATGGTTAACAATGAGTGATAGGCATCAATCATGAAATTTACGTTATCTTGGTAAAATTGATTTGTTGGCTAAGTATTTTAATCTCTTTAAAGGGAGAAGGTAACAAAAGTATTTTTAAAAACATATTGTCAAAAAAGAAAACATTATCTTAAGATTAAAAGGAGCCTGCTTAAAAAAAATTTCAGATTTATGTGGAGTTGTAAAAAAAACTTTGGTTGATTTTTCACGTTCAGAATTCCAGAGTATTTCTGAAAAATGCAAAAACAAACCTGTAAAAACAAACGGGAAAATGTTGGTGGAAGACACTGACCATGAATCTGCAATGAAACTTTTCTGCAACATTGAAAATTTAGGTTTCTTATTATCATTATGTATTCAAAGGTATCAACAAAACGTTTCGTATCGATTGAAGTCTATGAATTCCTTTTCATATAACAGTTTCAAATTTAATACATGAGCCTTAGTCATTCTAGGAGTGAATAGTTGCTAATTGTTAGTGAATTCCTAAGCAATGAAAAACAGTGGTTTTTATCAAACACTTTTTTTTGTCTATTTAAAAAGTATCAAAATACACGCCCATTTTTAAACTTGAGAATGTAGATTGCTGATGGGCAATTCCACGGGTAATTGACTGACATTTACAGAGTAAAACGATAAGTATTATGAAACATAAACCACAAAATATTAATTTTAAAAGATATTTTCCCCTCGCTTATTGTACTTTTTAAGCTAAATTTCATGGCAAATTGAATTTCCAAAATACACATTGGGTGATTTTAGAAAAATTGTTAAAACTGACTGAAATGAATGCAATCTGTGTGAAAAGTAATACTGATTCAATAAGAGATTTTTCTGAAAGTAAAAGGAATTTTTATTAAATTCAAATCAGGATCAAAGAACAATGAATAAACTTTCGGCCTATGGCATTTGAGTTGGAAAATCTGGGGAATCATCCCGGTAAATGACTGACATTTCTAAAATTTTCTGAATATACTGAAGCAAATGTTCAAAATTAAGCAGCAAAACAAATAAATAAGTTTACATAAAAGGCAAGCAATGAAAATACATTTGTTAGATTTAATACAGTGGACGCCGGTTAATTGAATCAGTGGTTAATTGAATCAACCGCTTAAATGAATCAAATTGCCAAACAACTAGAGGTGGGCAATGTCGTTCTTTTTAATGATCATTTAATATTGGCATATTTAAAAAAAGCGTCTTGAAGCATTTTTGACTCAGTTTTGCACTACGAAAAGTGAAATAATATTTTTACATTGCAGTAACTGTGCTCAACTTGTGGCAGTGCGCCACGAAATTCTATCGGACGTTTTTAGTAACCTAGTAAAAGCAAAAACTTGTCAAGCAATGAAAAAAACTTTTTTTTTCTGGTACATCCTAAAAAAGCATTTTTCTATCTCTTCTTGAATAACTGCCGTTCGCTTTGGCCTTGTGAAAGGTAGCAGGCTCAAAACCCGACTCCAGTCCGTATATTTTAAAGTAACAGAAAATTGCCAGCTTCCATGTCGCCTGATTAAACGACAGATTCAAGATTCCTTGAGTATCTATTTGACTCTGACCTACTAAGCTATAACAAACTCCAAGTGCAATTTCGTGTAGTGAGAATCCAAGAAAACTGGGCATTAAAATTCTAAAGTGAACAATGCAATTCGTTTCTACAAGTGGTGTCACATGAAAAGATTTGATACTAGAAAATGGGGTTTGCACTTGTTCTGCATGAACGAGCCAATACGCAACCACAATAAAGCCAAAAATAATGCAAGTGATGAGGCCTCAATTTGGATGAACTGTAAAAGCAGCTTTTGTGCTTTTGGACCCTATGAAACTAAAGACTGAGCGCCATCATTATTTTTATTCATTTATTTTATTTTATTTTATTTTTTGTACAATCACGCTTGCTTATTGTTTTCACTTGACAGTAATTGACTTTCTTTGATTTTATTTTTCTATGCTTATAACGCAAACTCCTCTGGTGCACGGGGCACCACGAACATGTCCTTCCTCCTCGTAGGTGGCGTCCATGTCATCTGGTCCACGGGCCACCGCGAGCATGTCCTTTCCCCTGGGCACTGGTATCCATGTGCCTATAAATCGACTTATTCATGCACGACCATCTCGACTTTACACAATCCTTTTTCCGCAAAAACAGGATGCAGCGCACAATATCCAGCATCCAGAACATAATGTCCAGTACCCTGCTCCTGGCATTCATTTGAATTCTGACGTCTTGAATTTAAATTATGGTTGCGATAAAAGTCATTATTAGAAACAAGAACTTCAACGAGAAAGGTCCTATTTCGTGATTGCGAAAAACATAATTTGAATTCAAGATCTCAAAATTAATTTTTTTTCTTAAAGCTGCTTATATATTAACGATACAGAAAAAGGAAATACAAAAGACTATCGCATTGTTTTTTACTATACATTGATCGCGGTATATTAACATTATCATGAACCGAATATATAGTTATTGTAAGTTCAACTAGTTTGTTTTGTTTTGATTTCGGCATATTTCCTCATTTCTGCAAATTTATGACCATATAAACAAAAATCTACTCTTTGGATGTGCTTAAATCAAACTGCATAGGGTCATACAAAGTATTTAAGTGACAGAAAATTCCAGGTAAAGTAAAATATAATGTTAAATAAATCTCCACCCAATTCCTCTCGTAGACAGCCCCAAAAAAAGGCAAAGCAAAGAACCATCATTCAAGCAAAGCGCATCCGAGTAAATCTCATGTATTTTTAAAGCACATTGAGGATCTCATACAAAATGAAGCAAAGAGTTATAAAATGTAGATCTCTTGCGCTGATGGGATTTCGGAGGAATGTATTTTATCCTCAGAAGATATGTTTTCTGTACTTCTTTTTAGAAACAAGAATGGAACTCCGAATGTTCAACTCAAGAGGGTGCATATTTGATGCATAATAAACTGAAGATATAAGTCGTAGAGTTCAATGCTCAAGTACTTTATACTGAATATAAAATGAGAGAAATTCTCTTCGTTCGCCTTTAACGGATGTTTTTATACATATGCGTAGCAAAGTAAAATGAGAAGTTGTGAGTGCTACCGATATATGTGATTTGATAGAAGACATCACATTTATTACTGAGGGAGATAGATTACTAAATTAATAGAGTTATGCTCAGGAACCGTCGATGAATTTTAAGGACACTGGACACGATCTATATTATAGATGGTGAAGTAATCAAACATTTTTTAGCTTACGTGTTATCGCAGTCAGGCCAAAAGTTGAAGTCGGATTTGGAACCGGTCGTTTTCCCCTAAAGTTCGCAGCGCTGATTTTGAGGTAAATGAGCCGGAGTCGAAGTAGAAGGTTTTGCAATTTATGGAGTCGGAATCGGAGCTAGAGTTGATCATCTTCACTCCGATTTCACAGCTCTAGTAAAATATACACAATAATACAAGATACCGTCAAGTTTTTGTATGATTGTAATAAGACGTCAAAATTCAAAGCGTTTATTATGAAACTTGTACGTAGTAAATGCAGTGTTAAACCTGGAGTGACAATAAACATTGGAGCTTGCTAAAATTAATATAAATTCTGAGCAGAAATGTAGTTCTTATATTTATATTTTACATCTTGAAACAGGAAATTACTTGAATTTTTTTTAACTTTACCCACAGGTTTGATCTCCCAACCTCACGCTTTGAACTGCCTCTGGTTATAAAGGGTGTTTTTTTCTTTTAGAGGTAGAGAACTTTAGACACAGTTAAATGTTAAATTGCCATGAATGTTGCTTTGAATAAAGCAACATTCATGGCAATTTATTCAAAAGATGATTCTTTGCCATTTTTATTTAAATATGATTTCTGGCATATGGCCACCTCGGCTGGCTCGGAGAAAGGCTAATCGTAAAGTCCAATTTTCTCACTTTTTGCAGCAATAGAGGCCGTATGTCAGTAATAAGGTGGCGAATGTTCTCTTCCAAGACGTCAATCGTCTGTGGCTTACCGGTAGACCAGAAATTCCACTAAGCCCCACAAAAAGTAGTCCAACGCTGTTGAATCGTATGATCTTGCAGGCCAATTCACGGGTCCATTACGCGAAATTCGACATTCGAATTACGAAAAATGTATTGAAAGAAACGTTCACCGAACGTTTCTTTCAATAAATCAGTTGTAACGCGTGCTGTGTGGCATGTTGCACCGCCTTGTTGTCTATTCATAATGAAATGGCAAACCGAACTGAACACAAAACAAGTGAAAGCTATCAAAATGGCACAAAACAGTGTTGCCAACTTAAAGTTCTATACCTCTAAAAAAAACACCCTTTACTATGCTGGTTAAGCATAATCTGAGAAGACAACTTACTGTGTCACTTAAAATCTTTTTTCAGACATAATGTTTGCAAAAGCGTGAATAAAAATTAGAGTAACAAGTGTTTTTTTAATAAAATCATGAAGAAACTAATTGAAAATCTAAAATGAAATCTGTACCTCAGATTTAGAACAACGTAAATCACATAATCGTGATTTTACAAGAGAGAGGAAAAACTTTTTTTTTCTGGAGCATGCAAAGCATGCTACACGCGTTCTTTTAATCCTGGCAAAAAACTATAAAGGATCTTTTTTTAGGAATTACGCTCACATGACTTGATGTGGAATAGGCTCCTACATACAATGCAGTAATAAACGGAAAATCGCAACTCTTGGACTTTCGTCAGTTTGACTCTGAGGTACAGAAATGTATGTGTTCAAAAATCTCGGTGTCCTTTAATTTTTTGAGCAATTTATTTCTCTTTCATACAAATATATATTTTCAAGAGAATTGCTCAAGAAGCGTGGAAATGTTCGAAACCTCTCAAAAAATATTTCAGAGCAGATTACACACACACACAGCTATTGAGGCATTCATTTCACTTGATGAAAAATATCTTTCACGTTCGTAGTTCCTTAAGCAAGCTGAACTTATTATTTCCAGTTTATGAATATATTTGTAAAAATTAATTTCTCCATAAAAGCTCGCGTACTTTTAACAAGCCTTCCTCGTGAACAGTCTAGAATCTAGATTATTTCTGTAATAAATACGACATTAAATTAGAGGCCTAGTCTCTGCCCAATACGTAAAAATTTAACGCATGCAACGCCCACCCGTGACGTCACTTTTACGTACGCAACAAAATTCGCTAGTCTCTGCCCTTTCTTACCGGACGCAAAAGGCAGCTGCCAAAACGCGAACGTACGGTAAATTAACGCCATGATTTTTCTGGCGTAAACCTTTCGTACGTACGTTTAAGAGTCAAAACAAAGATGGCTGCTGTATTCGCCGCGCAATGAGTTTTATGAAACTTGCTGAACTATTGGAACTTATCGAAAGAAAAGTATTGAAGAATCATCACACGCGTTGGATATTTTTGATGCAAGGTTTGTCAAACTTTATAAATAGATCAAAAGTTAAGTGATTAACGCCACAGAAGTGAAACATTGCTTTCCCTCCTGTATATAGGGTTACCAGCTAATTTGCGAGTACATTCTTCGTCACTGTTCTACAAACACAACATCATTTTTAATTCTTAGCGTTCATTTATATTTATTGATAAGAGTGAAGTAAAAGATCTTGCACCATGGCCCTACGAAATTTGCTGTTGATTTTGTTTGTACAGATTAATTATTTTCCGACAGGTAAGTGGGTCATTCCATTTTAAACCAAGCAATAAAATAAACAAAATTCTCAAGCTGATCGTTTCAGATTTTCAAGAAACTTTGCGAAATCCTACTACTCTCTGACACCTCAAATGTATATAAACTTTAAAAAAAAATCTTTCTTACACAATTGATCAGTAACTAATGTCTGAGTTTGTTAAACACTATTTTCCCCGCAGTGTTTTGAAATGTTATACCTAACTCAAGTTCTATGGGAGCTTCAGAGTTGCATAATAGCTCATTTTAAAGAAAACTGCATATGCCTTACTTTGATGTGTAACAACACAAATATTTCAGATAAAAATATTTTTTCACAATTTTAAATTTTGACATTGTGTCTCAAAAATTCAGGGTTTTTTTTTTTTTGTAATGTATTATAATGAATGCATCCCAAATGTTCAGAGTGGGCTCAGAACAGTTGATACAAATATTGTAGGATAATTTTTACAAAAAATTGGCTTAAAAAAATCCTGACTAGTGTTATGCCGGATGTCTGAGGGAAGATAAAGATGTGTATCCTTATCTGTTTTTTCCAGATCTTAAACAAATCTTTTATATTCTTAAATTTCAACACATATTTGAATTCTAAATATAGATAGGCATGAAACACTCTTAAATTCTATGTAAGTTAAGTGTTTTCATTTTGTTAAATAAGGTATCATTTCAGAAATTGAAAAAGTTAATTTTTAAACCCCGACTCTATTAGGAAAGAGATAATAAGTTTGACATGTATATTTGTGTGTGTTTGTGGAATAGTAGCTTCCAAACAGATGAAACGATTTTGTTCATTCTTTTTTACGCTCAAAAAGTGACTTGACCTTTGTGTTCTTAGCTTGGTCTCATCTTTGTAACACTAATTACCCAGGGGTGTCCACCTCTTCCCCAAATACAACAGAGAAAAATACCCTTGAAAACAACCTTCCTAAAATTTTCAATGCCGTAGTCTGACCTTCCCTTGGTGGACACCTATGAATTAATGAAGATATTAATTAAAAACCAACGTAGTGTTTTTCGCAGTTTGAACAGTGAGATCATATATGTGCGTTTAAATATTGGGACTAGTTGAAAGAATGAAATTTTCTGCGTTGAATATTTGTTAGGAATTTCCAAGTAGGAGTTATAATCTTGTTTACACAATAAAAGAAAATTTTGAGTTCAATGTTAAACCTTTATGCTTGCGAGTAATAGCAATTTCTTTGTTGCTCCACGATTTAAAATTTATCTACTTTCAGTTTCTGGCGTGTACTGACCCACAAGTAGTTCTCACGGATCTAGACACTAGTGATCCCTATCCGCAGATCTGAACTTTTAACGATCCAGCACATCACTAGTTATAAGTTTTTTTTTGAACTACAGAGCTGTACAATAGCGCATTTTAAAGATAATTTCATTATCTTTCATCTCTGATTTGTAAGTTAAACATTTTTTTATTCCAATAATTTTAAAATTATGTACTTTTTAAAATTTTGTTGTAGTCCCACTCTGAAAATGTTTGGCCCTATTCACTAAAATACAGTAAAAATCATGCTCTTTTTTATAAAATGACACTATTCTCAATTTTTTTTTTAATTTGAAAATTTTGGGAAAGAGAATTTTTTTCCGAAAAGTATTTAAGTTACACATTCAACTGAAGTGCATGTCTTTCTCTTCAAAGTGAGTTATAATACAGCTCTGTAGCACTCATAAAGATTGAATTATAAAATTTTACTCACTGCCAGCAAGTTAGAAAGAAGTGCTGTGCTTTTTAACAACTTTCAGAAATTAATTACTAATCATGTATGAAAGTTTTTTAAAAATTATATACAGTAAAACCCTTCTAATACAGACACTAATGGGACAATTTTTTTGTCGGCAATAGAGGGATGTCCGCAGGACAGAGATTTAACAATGTTATTTTCTTTGAAATCGGAGAATAAAATATTGTTCACATCAGTGAGGTGGCCGTTTGGAGGGGTTTTACTGTTACATTTAAGATGTCAGAGAGTAGGGCTTCTGAAACTTTCATGAAATTTGAGACGGTCAGGTTGAGAATTTTATTTATTTATAGGTTTGATATATGATCCATTTGCGTGTCGAATAATATTAATTTGTACAAATAAAATAAACAACAATGTTTCTAGGGCCAAGCTGCAAGATCTTTTACTTCACTCCCATCAGTAAATATAAATGAATACCAGGAATTAAAAATGATGTTGTGTTTGCCGAATGATGAGGTAAATTAGTTGGTAATCCCATAATGATGAATGAGCAAATGAGCTGGTAATATTGCTGACGGAAAGCAATGTTTCATTGCTGTGAGGTTAATCTGAACATTTTGGTCAGAAAAAAAGTTTGACAAACTTTGCATCTAAACTATTCAACACATTGTATAAGACTCCTGAAATACTTGTCTTTTGATGCATTCCAATATTTCTGCTTCTTTTTGTTGAACACTCAAAGCAGCAAATTCATCACTCAGCAGCCATCATAGACTTTGCACATAATAGCTGTAAGCTCAGGTACACATGTATTCTTCCGTAGGACCCCCTTAAGCTACAGTAGGGTCTCATTTCACAATTTTCCATGGGTGGGGGGGGGTCTAAAGATTTGTGCGCAATAGATTATATAGGAAGAAAACAAACTGCGTACACACAATAATGCCAAATTTGATTGTTTCTAAAATTCAGAGGGTTCCCTTACCACCCAATTGATGAATCTGGAATTCCTGTTCTTCACTATACATATCATTCCCATAATACACATCACAAAATTTTACACAGTTGCGGAACCAATAAATGAACATTTACATCAATGTTCATTGTTGTTTCTTCAATATGCACTTTATTTGTATACCTTCGGCTGATTTCAAACAAATTTCTTTATTTAAGCTGTCATTTTATTATAAAAAGGAATATTAAAACATATTCTGTACAAACTGCAGTATAGTTGTAATGGAATTTTAGAGGCTCTGCCCCCTGCTCGTTTGGCTCGCCAACCCCCGGTTGCCACCTGTGGGCGCTCCAAGCCACTTGCAGCAGGTGACTATTAATGATTTTAGGGGTGTCGAGACATCCCAGAATATCCTCAGGAATGGAAGCCCCTAAAGGTTTAGAGGGGCGTTAAAGAGTGGAAATGGCTTCCCCTATTTGCCCTGTATCCAGTGGTACAGGTAGACACGGCCAATCCGGAGAAGATAGACACAGAAATAAATAGTTTAGACTAGGGGGCCCGACTCCCCTGCTCGCTTTGCACGCCATCCCCGTTTGCCATCCGCCTCAAAGATTTTATGCTTTTTAGGGTATCATGACATCCTTGGATATCCTCAAGACATAACTGGATATCTGGCCCCTCAAGGTTTAGAGGGGTGAGACAGGGTGCAATAAATACAGAGATTAACAACCCGTATCCAAAGGTGGGGTGTGTTGGCCGGATTCGTAAGGTGTCAGACTCTTAACTCAGGGGTGCCCACCTGGAAGGGGTCATGGTACAGACTGCGCCAATAGAATTTCTAAGGGAAGGGGGGGGGGGAAGAAAATTGAGAGGTATTTTTTGGGGGGTGCTTTTGCTCTTGGGGGAGGACCCCTGCTTACCCGAAGGGTCCAAGGTCCGATGCCAGCCGGTCAAAGATCTTCCATGTTTGTTAATGGTGACTGGGGGCAAGTTAAATATGTCGCAGTCAAAGTCCTTCAAAGAATTAATACCTCTGGGAGTGCTAGACCAGAGATTACTCGTCTTCTGACCTGGATCAAAAAACAGCTGTCTTCAGGCCCCCCATCCAACAGTTTAGAACAAAAATGGTAGGTACGGGGAATCCTAGAGTGTGATGTATTCAACAGTACCAGTATTGACTTGGCAGACATTTCCAGTTCAGAGGAGATGCGGTTAGGGACAGGCAGTCACAGAAATTAATATTATCGACTATTAGATAAACTGTTATGCAAATTGTTCTGAATGATGTTTTAATTTTCAAACTACAAATAGAAAGAAATTCACGAAAAAACATTTTAGCAATTATTTTTCTTTTCGTAATTGCATATGTAAAGCCTAATAAATACAAATTAAATTTCATTCATTGGATATTTAAAGAGAGATGGGTTTCTAAACTCCTTGGGCCTGGGCTCAGTTAGCCCCCGCTCCAGATCTACTTACCTGCAGCGCGGGGCGGCTCACTATACTAAATGGGCCCCCGGCTTTAAGTGGCTTAGAACTCCAGTAGCCAGTTAGGGGCTCTGCTAATTTTTTGCCAGGGGGGCCTAAAATTTATAGATCAGAGCCAGACAAGGGTGTCACCATCTCAACATGGAAGGGGAGGGCAGGCCCAGGAAAGTCCCAATGCAAAGTCGTTGTGACTTCCCAAAATTTTCCTTATTCGATAAATTTTTTTGCCGCTTCAGCAAAATTAGGAGTTTTATTAGGTAAAATTATCCTCATTAAGCGACAATATTTGTGGCATTCCATTCGGCAAATAATTGAAGACTTTTTTTCCTCCCAAAGATTAAAGTTCAGTGTCCTCCTGGGCAGGGCCATAATTTGGACAGTTTGGGGACTGGTCTTTTAGCCCCCCGCCTCCCCCCAAGATTTTGGAAGCAATGCAATTCTAAAATGATAGCAGTATTAACTCAACACCGGTAATTTTTCTTTTTTAATGTACTTGGAAGAAGATGTATACACTTTCAAACTCCCATTGACAAATGCCCCCCCCCCCCCCCCCGGTGAATATGTCCATGGTGCCAGAAATGCCTGTTTTTTATTTGAGAGTTGGCACAAAAGTACTTTGAGCCAAATTCTTAAAAAATATTATAGTGTTAAAGCTATTTTGATAATTTACAAAACAATTCAAAATAATGTTTCACAGAATGATATTTCGCTACATTAGGAATATTTTGTAATTTCATTATCATATTGACAGATCAATGAAGAAATATTAAAAATGAATTTAATTTGAACCTTCCATTGCTTTGTTTTCTTTGCTGGTTGATATTTTAAATTTTAGGAATTTGTTACTGAATGCTCCAAAAAAAAAAAAGGTAAAAACTCCAACAAAAATGCTTTTTTTTATTATCATTATGATTCTTAGGTCAAAAGGTTCTTCTTTTGTGCCCCTTTTCTTCTGATTTGGGTACCCGAGTGGTGTAAGTAATAACAAGAAATTTTTTTTTCCATCTTTCTATGATTGAGAGCAGACGTCAAAAGGAGAATCAAAACAAAACAACTGAGGCTAGCCTCGTCTCCTGAGCGTTCTCATGTCAACGATTCTAATTTTCCATTGGCTTACAGAGACAGGAAGAAAGGCGTGGTTTAATGCTTACCGTACGTTCGTTATCCCAGTGAGTATTAACGAACTTCCGGTATTTTTGGGCAGAGACTACCGCAGTTACCGTACGTACGGTGAGTGCGTAAGTTGCTAGCGTCCGATACGATGTGCTCGTGCGATGACGTCATGATTAACGTATGCTATTTACGTATGGGCAGAGACTAGACCTCTTAGTTTATTAGGAAGTAGATCTAGCTTCGGTGCAAAATAAAAACGCATTCTGGCATCATTCCAAGCTTCAGAGACTGAAGATAATAGGTCCGAGAGAGAGAGAGACTCATACGTGGCTACTTAAGATCTCCACAGATAACGTATCCCACGGAAATGAAAAGCTTTTTCGTGGAAAGAACACCCCTTTGTCTCTTGGCAAATAAAAATCATAATGGACATTCACTGCTGCCCTCTTTGCTTAAAGATTGAGTATCAGAGCGTGGTCAGATATCATCCCTCCGACAGGATGGTGAAGAATTTTGTCGTAAGAAATCCCTTGAAATCATTATCTTAAGATATGCAAGGTTGGATGCATTGATTACATTTTTGAGTTCTTTTGTGATTCGAGCATGCAAGTAAAAATAGCAACAGTCGATTAGCTGCATTCTTTCAAGATTCTTTCAATTGTTTTTTTTTTTTTTTTTTCATGATAGCGGGTTTTTTTTTCTTTTTAAATTTTAGTTCACTATTTTATTCTTCGCATTTTTTTAATATTTAGTCTCTAAAAGGAATGCATTTTTTTGGGGGGGGGGGGGAGCATATTAAATGAACATTTTGCGTTTAATCGAAAAGTCATTTATTACTGTAAAGGAATTTGAACAACCTTTGGTTTTCAGAATTGCACAGAAAGTTAACGCCAAAGGTGGAGGTTGAGGATAGGTCATGGGAGTTATGAACTCTTAACTTGAAATTTCGTTTTGCGGTCTTCAAAGAATTAGCAAGGGACAGCCCTAGACCATCTTTTTTACCCAAGAAATATTAGACTCATGTCCCCCATCTTTTTTCTATTAATGTGATCATATTTTAATAAAAAGACTCCTTCCAAAACGAATCCGCACTTGGCAGGGAAACAAGTGTTTATATCTTTGGTTACGATTCTGGGTTTAACCAATGAAAATACAGAAAAATTCAAGCAATGTATGACAACATACAGAAAATTCAAATAAAGGAAATACATTAACATGAGAAAGTCTACGTCGTGGTGGGCTGCAGTTAGCTTTAACCAATTGCAGTTATCTCAACAATTTTTACAATACCATAACCCACGTCATTAACTTAGTGTAATGAGAGTTAATTTCGCTATAGTAACTCATTTTAATTCAAAATCATTGGTGTTTAAAGAACCAAAATGCTTTCGTCAGAAATAGTTGATATACACATCTAGCGTAGTGCTGAAAAACTGAACCTTGGCATTGACAATGTTTACTTCTTTTTGGAGCAAGAGTGAAGAGTGATCAGTGCAAAGTTGAATTAGTTACTTTTGTAGTAGTATAAAAAAGTATTATGATTCAAATCCGATCCATTAACTCTTCCACTTTTCACTGAACTCATAAAAAAAAGTAAACAGTATCAAGGTCAAGCTTCACGTTAGCAAAGCCGCACTATATTAGGTATTTGTGCTTGATACGATAGTTTTTTAATTCAAAATGTTAGGTTCTCGTTCATAGCATCTGTCGAAAATTTTGACACAATTTCACTTTTTAGTTTAAATACATAATATGATTAAGTGAAATGCAGTGACTAAAATTTGAAAGAAATCAACGGACTGTTTATCTTATAAGTTTAAAAAAAAACTCTTACATTTGTTACTTTAGCTAATGATTTTCTCATTGGCGTCAAAAGCATAACTTTTAACTACTTTTTTATAAATATGAAAAAAAAAAAAAACCGAGCTGATCTGTACATCACATGACTTCTTTTTACTCCAGTTTAATGTCATTTTCTCATTAATGGCATTTTTAATGTGATTCAATAGTTTACTCTCTAAATATCACCAACAATGGCCAAATTGAAACCCGATTTAAAAAAAAAAAATCGCCACATTTTTCGCCAAGTTGGCGACAAAACACTGGCGATATATCGCCAAATGTCCGCCAAATTATAACACCACCTGAATTTATATCGAAATTAACAATGATTTCCCCCCAAAAAGGGGCAAAAGACCGCTTTAGAAACACCCGAATGCAACCAAAATGGGAGTGCACAACTAGACCCCACTAGGAGTCTACGTACCAAATTTCAGCTTTCTAGGACATACCGTGTTTGAGTTATGTGACATACATACGCACATACGTACACACAGACGTCACAAGAAAACTTGTTGTAATTAACTCGAAAATCGTCAAAAGGGATATTTCGCGTGTCTATACGCTCTTAGGCACTTATCCACGTGAGGTCGAGTCGGAAAAAAAAAAAAAACAAAAAAACTCAACATTCATTCGGATGTGAGCAAAATGGAAATTAAGGCAGGTTTTCGAGGGAGATTCTTTTCGCGAATACAATACTTCCTTTTTTGTAAAAGGAAGTAAAAAAGGAAACTTAACTGCGCCTTTTTGAGCGACTATTTAATTAAGGCTTAGATATAGTTTCTTTCCTTGATCTACATTTTCCCAAACGTGATATGGGATACTGAGTTTTGGTCATAAATAGAACAGGTGATAATATTTAGTGGTAGGTGATAAAAATCAAGCAAGTTTTAATCCGCTAGTTTAAAATTTATCGACAAATATGACGAAGCTTAAGCTGTAATGTGTACCATCAACCAAAAGATAAACAACATAATTTTTTTTATAAAGTGCAAATATTATGAAATTAAAGTTATCTGCTTTGCATGGATGAATAATTTCTTTTCAAACCTTCGCAAGTTATACTTAAAAAATCAAAGTTTCACATTTAAAGTTTAGTATTGCTACTACTCTGTTATACCTTTAGGAATCAATTTATTTCTTCCGGCAAAATATATTGGATAAATTATTAAATATCATAGTTTTAGATAAGATATGAATTATTATTCTATATAACCTTTTAGTAAAATAAACGGCTAAACGGCTCTAATCAGTTTTCAAATGAAGTAAAATAATTAAAAATTATTCTATATTAAAAGTAATTTTACTGCTCCTTGATGAAAAGGGCATTTTGAGACTACTGCTGAAAAAGTACTGCTGAAAAAAAAAAACGTAATCCACATTTTTAAAGTTGTATTTTGCAAACAATTTGGGTTTATTTTTTTTCTTTTTATTTATATCATCCAATTATTTTCAACCGCTTTTTTCTATTGAACTAAAACTATCTTTATTTTTCTTCTCTCTCTCTCTCTTTTTTGAAATTTATTCTTTTTACCCTAACTACACGAAAATGAACGTAGCAATCAGCGAAAATGAATCATTCCTAATAAAGCATTTTTGAGGCATTCTTAAAAATAACGAAGTTGAGTCACACTATCGGCATGATTTGCTGTCACCATCTTTTGAAGAAATTTTAAATTAGGTGCGGAGAAAGAAAGATGCAGCAAACCAATCAGTGCTCAAAAGGCTAACTCTATGCGACGAAGTATATTGAGAATTGAAAACACGCGCAGAGGTTTTTTTTTTTTATGTCAATAAAAAGATTTTTTTTAAATAAATAATACAATTAGTTTGTTAAATTTATTTCAAAAACAATTATTTATTTATAAAACTTTCAAATATATTCAAGTATTTGTTCAAAGTATTGGACCATATAAAGTTAGATAATTTAACCGATATCTTTCATATTTTTAAGTAAAAATGATTTTTTGTTTTGGGTTTACCATTTGGGATTGAAAGAACTGGCCAAAACTTCTCATCACTGTCAGAAATACATTATTCATCATAATGAATCTAGATTTATACTTTCTTTATTTTCCCAACTGTTCAATTTAAAAGTTGATTTAAATACTTACTGATTCAGGCATTTATCATTTATCATATGAAGAATACATTGCTTTTTTGTCAACCAACCCAGATTAGTTGAGATAATATTTTTATTTCTTTTGGGACTTGTGTACATTATAGCTCCTCGAGAAACATTTTTTAAATCAATTTTCCTATTATTGACCTTTGATTTTATAGTGGTCATCAAAAGTCATTCTCGTTGTCAAAAATGGGATTACACAGCTGCCACCTCTCCCTATTCATGCGAGAGGCTCCCGTTTTCGGTGAGTTTTTCCGAACTCACTTATGAAGTAAATATCTTCCGAATTTACACCAAAAAAGCAAACTCCCTCCAAAAGAGAGATTTTTCGGTGATTGGAATTTCAGGACAAATCCTTATCGCAAAATTATAGCGATCGCAGAAATGAAACCTATTGATACACAAGTATGAAAATTGCATATGTCCGATCATTTTTTATGCATATTTAACTTTTCTTCTTTTTACGTTTTTAATTTGCCAAAAAAGCGGTAAAACGTTCCCGATTTTTCTCTGAACTTACTAAATTTTTACTTGCTTGAAGGAATATCTATCATTAATTAGAAGAAAAAACGTATGCCTCTAACGAAACTTTTTTTTTCTTTTAACCTTTTCTTTTTTTTTAAACGTAAAAAATGAAAAATATTTATTTCAATTTCCGAGTATTGCATCCTGTGGAAATTCCGAAAGCTGAATTTTGGGTCATACACAGACTCTCTCTCTCTCTCTCAATTTAAGAAATCCTTACTTATATTTTAAAATTCTCTTCACACAAAAACTTTTGCCTCTAAATTTATTCATACTAAATATCCCTAATTTTACGCATAATTCTCTCTCATTTTCATGTTCCAACGTTGGCTGTTATGAGATTATTAGACCTTTACACCTTGACCAAAATCCATTTGAATTACTTTTATTACTGCTAACTTTACATTTTGGTTTTAAATTACATACGGTAATGATCTCACATGCGAATTTCTCTAACTTAATAAGTACAAATGTCAACATGATAAATTTTAACATTGTATTTTTACTAATTTCTCTACTACACTTGATAGCTCTCCCAAAACCAGAAGCGGAAATATCGCAAAAATTAACCAGTAGAATCACTTTGAGAAAATCTAATTGCAATTGTTTGGTTTGTAATCCTGGCAGTTTACACATTTTGAGGTATCAGATAGTTGCAAAAATAACATTTAAAGAGCCCCCAAATACTTGTTCAAAATGTCATCTTCTTACACCAAAAGAAGATGACATTTTGAACATATTCTTTGGCAATTTACTATTATATTAAAGTTGCATGCATGTTGTGTGTACTGTTTTGTGGTTCTAGTTTGTGAAAAATAAAAATAGTTGTTTAAAATTCTGTAATTTGGTTAGTCAACACGCACACTAAAACAGAAAGAAAAAACTGTCGCAAAAGATTTCGGAAGAGAATCCCCGGCCAACGTTGCGAAAAAATTTTAGAGAGCGGTCGGACTTCACTTTTGATGTCGTTAGGGCATCTCCTTAACATCACCACAGATAACCTACAACTGCGTTTTTATTACTTCAATGTGTTCAAAGTCACGAAAAGTGACCTAAAACTGACTTACATTTTGAAAAAATTTTAAAGATAACACCAGCCTCGAATTTCTTCTAACGTTGCAAAAAATTGTCTAAAATTCCGAATTTTTAAAACTTCTCCGGAATAGGAATCTGAACCTTTCTCCATCCTCTCCTAACACCACCAAAGATTGACTAAAGCTACTTTTCTAAAACTTCTTGTTTCGAAAAATCTCTATGGAAATCTCCTGACTCCTCACCTTTCTTCTAACGCCGCAAAGGACAACCTAAAATTGCACTTTTAAGACTAATAACATTGAATATCTGTCTTTCATCAAAGAAGTAAATTGCCCCGAATTTTCTTTTTTTTAAAATATCAGTATTAAACTCATTTTACGTTTTAACTGCTCACCCTCTTCATGTTTTCGTTTTCGTTTTTTTTTTTATATTTTTTAAAGAAAATGATATAGAAACTTTAAGTAATATTGTTATTAAGGGTGGCAGCCGTTTCAAGTCTTTACTTCGCTTCAGAAAAAATCAGGAAAAATGTTGGTCATGGCCTAAATGTTATTTGACAATTTGCACATCAATTGCTTCGTGTCAGAAAAATATACTAAAGATGAATTAATCAAAAACTAACTCTTCTAGACTAAATAATTGCCACGTTAGCAATTAAATCCGAGAAACCACATTTACCAGCTAGCATACAAGCCGTTCAAGTTGGAAAGAAAATATTTTGAAACTTACTTAAGTCGATGATTTTTATTTTCCATTTATTTAGTAACTTTAACCTTAATATTTTTATAGTGCTTGACGGATAGTAATGCGGCTTGATGATGAATGATTAATATATTTTTTTAACGTTTATGTAAATAAGTATCGTTTAAATTTATACTTCACGCTTGCATAATATTTTTGCTTTAGTTGAACTGATTTCACGGAATGACACCCTCTATATCCACTTTGAATGCCACCTATGCCAGTTACGCCACTACATGTGAGTATAAAAAAGATAAAAGGGTCGAGCAGAACATTTATAAGATATTCCATGAAATTATATTGAGTTTGGAATACTTTTCAAGTCTTGCTCTCCTTCGTGCACAAAAAAAAATGCCATTTTATTGTAATGAAGATATTTCGGGCTGTCAGGTCCCATGAAGTGTACAATGAAAGTGAGCGCTTTAAAAATAATCTATTATTTTTAAACACAAAAGCTTTAAATGAAGAAATAACTTTAGCAGTTCACATTTTCTCTCATTTAAATGGAAGAAAAATCACTCTAAATTAGCTTTTAAAAAGCCACCGTGGATTTTTAATGAATTCCGTGAGGCGCTCAGCATTGCCATTAATCAAAACAGTTTGAACTTTTTTATACTTTACTCTGCTTTTAGCATAAACATTTGTTTCGTTAATAACATGACACCAGCAGTTGTTGGAATTCCAAAACGGAAGCAAGAAAACTTTGTTTTAAAGACATTAGCTTTTTCTATTATGCCTAAATCGGCAGTTAAACATGCGTATATACATTTTTATTTGAAATCATATGTGTTTAAAAAACCAAGAAAATTTTCATTTGTTCAGAAAAATGAAGAATCAATAAAATTGTATCCACTAATAATGTCACCGTAAGCAATTGGTGCACTTTTTGACAAAGGTATGGATGAATGTGTGCCACTTTAGGTATAGTGTGTGAAATTTAAACAGAAAACGACGATTAATTTATATATATACTAGCTGTGTTGTCCGGCTTGCCCGGTCTGCCTTGAAAATAAAAATCATGCTAAGTGACGTATATTCAACAATCAGACCTAAATAAAAGAAAAAAAAAACATCATGCAAAATTTCCCTTCCAAACAATGACTGCAATATTAAAAATACTTTTAAGAAATTAAAATGAAAAAGATGGATTTAAAAAGCTTAACCATGGAAACACAAAACAAAATAAGTTTAAGAAGTTAAAACAAGAAAGAGGGAAAGAAACAATGGATTCAAAAAGCGTACGTAGAAACGCAAAATAAAATGGTTAACAACTTGAATGGAAAGAAGATTTTTCGAACTTTTTCTAACGATTTAAAAAATCTTGTAACTTTTTTTCCCTTTGGAGATAGAAGGTTAGTTTGTCGACCATGGGTTGAGATGTATTTGGAGTAAAAAATGTCACTTTTTCCAATGGTGTCAAAAAGAAAACTGTGGGACAATTCCTTCACTTTTTATTGATAAATTTAATGAAGAACACAATATATCAGCTAAGCCTTAAAAAATCGACCTGAAAACGCAAATAACTTCCGCTGTAAGTAAGTTAGAGCATTGAAACAAATTGCGTAGAACGCGAAAAATTCTACTCTGTCCAACGATGTATAATATCAATATGTGCAATTAATTTTTCATCCCTATATTCGGGAGTTTATGTGAAAATTGGGCCTTAATGGATGAAAAATTTCTCGCCAATTGGCTGTGTTAAATGGCTCGCCCGTGTTACGGTTTCACGTTATGATAATTTCGTAATTTACACTTCCACGTTATGATAATTTGCAACGTAAAATGTTCTTAAAACTAGAATAGAAAAAGAACAAAATAGAATTTTTGAAAAATCGCTTCGAGGTGCACACCCGCATGCTACAAACTAACTTTGTGCCAAATTTCATGAAAATCGGCCGAACGATCTAGACGCTGTGCGCGAAAGATCCAGACATCCTACAGACATCCAGACAGAGAGACTTTCAACTTTATTATTAGTAAAGAAGATAGGAAGGGAGGGAAGAGGAGTTCAAACACTAACACCATGACAGGAGATTTTTACACATATTATATATATATATATATATATATGTGGGGGGGGGGGGTTCCGAGAAAGGTTTTTGCCATTCTAAAAATTAATAACGCTAATAAACAGATTAGTGGAGAAGCAAATGGCCAAATTTTAGCTTCCGTGCGATTTTTGTGATACAATTATGGGAGTTAATTTTTCTGAAAGGTATTGGCACGAGAAAAAGAATTTGGATGTTGCCAACCTCGAAAATGGTGCAGGGGCAAGGGGGGACGATTATAACTGTGCTGGAGGGCAAATGGTTTTCCATTCAACTTTTGTAATGCAATTCCAGGAGTTAGTTTTTCTGAAAGGTATTGGAGCGGGGAAAACGAATTTGAATGTTGCCAACTCTGAAAATGTTGCAGGGGGGCAGGGGGCGATTGTAACTGTGCAAGGGGCGGCAAGGGGTTTTCCATTCAATTTTTGTGATACAATGAAGAGAGTAAATTTTTATGAAAGGTAATGGCACGAGGAAAACGAATTAGGATGTTGCTACCCCTGAAAATGGTGTAGGGGGTGGCAAGGGCGGAGGTGGTTATAACTGCGCTGGAAGGCAAGTGGATTTCCATCAGTTTTTGTGATACAATCAAGGAAGTTAGTTTTTATAAAAGCTGTTGACGCGAGGAAAACAAATATGGATGTTGCCAACCCCAAAAATGGTTTAGGGGGGCAGAGAGGTGGTTATAACTGCGCGGGGGGGGGGGGGGCAAGCGGTTTTCCGTTCTATTTTTGTGATACAATTATGGAAGTTAGTGTTTCTGAAAGGTATCGGCACGTGAAATATGAATCTGGATGTTGCCAACCCCGAAAATGTTGCAGGCGCAGGGGGGCGGTTATAACAGAGCTGGTGGCAAGTGGTTTTCCGTTAAATTTTTGTGATACTATTACCCTTTTGTGATACTAATTATAAAAATGTCCATTAAGCGTGAGCTAAGATATTAGAAATTGTCGTGCGCGTAAAAATTATGAAGAAATTGCTTATTTACTTTAGTTGGCTAGCAATAGCTTTTTTACTACCTTATTACTTGAGTTGGTTTTTCTGGAAGGTATTGGCACGAGGAAAGCGAATTTGGATGTTGCCAACCCCAAAAATGGTTCAGGGGGGCAGTGGGGAGCTTATACCTGCGCAGGGGCAAAAGTGGTTTTCCGATCAATTTTTCGATTTAAGATACGGGAGTTAGTTTTTCTGGAAGCTATTGGCACGAGAAAAACGAATTTAGGTATTGCCAACCCCGAAAATGGAACAGATGTGCAGGGAGTTTATAACTGGAATTGAGGGCAATCGGTTTCTGTTGAGATTTTTGTGATAACATTTTGGGAGTTAGTTTTTCTGATAGGTTTTGCACGAGGAGAAAGAGTTAGTGTTGAATTTGTACCCTTTTACCCAAGACCGTCATTTGGGGAAGGGACAGAGGGAACCCTCTGAAATTGAAACTCTAATATTTTTACTTATAGACATTATTTTCGACCCCCCTTCTCCGATCAGGGGGGATTCAATTGAATGATAACTTACTTCACTTAACCAGCAATTTCTTCATAATTTTTACGCGCACGAGAATTTCTAATATCTTAGCTCACACTTAATGGAAATTTTTATAATTACGTATATGTTGTGAATTATATAGGCCATTGATACTCAACTTGCGGGTCGTATTCGTTCTACCTTTCAATTGTGAGTGGCCTAGAACATGCTACCTCAATTTTCAAGTTACGAAAATAGAGTGCATGAAAGCAAGATAAAGCATTGCAGATTTTTTTGAGAGCAATTTTTCTTTTCCTTTTACCGCTCCCTAACAATGCACAATGTTCTGTTCTGCAGCATATTATGGGGTATTACCAAAGAGCCAATACAAGAACATCTGTATCTGGGTATCTGATGAGTGAATATGAATAGTAGAGGCACCTGGTAAAGTTGCATCAGCAGCATGTAGAATTAATTTTGTGTCAGTTACCTCGTGAGCTACGTAAGTGCTTTACTGGAGTATGATTTGCTGCCACTTCTCGCTGTGCCACAACGATAAGTAATTTCAAATCTGAAAACCGACAAATTATTAGAATTTCCGAATCGTAAAATAGTGGCCAGTACAAGCCACTCGCTTCCTCCTTCCCTTCGTTACGCCATTGGCTATCCCAAGCAGGCCAGTCATTTCAAATTTTTTCCAGGGAGCAAAGGCAAACCGTGGCAGTCATTTCTGAATTTTTTAGCGGGGACTAAGGAATATACTGAAAAAAGGAAAAAATTCAAAAATGTGCAATTGCATTAATTTTTCCAAAATCGGGGGAAGGGAAAAGAAGGGGCGTCCTCTCACATTATCGCCTAAATATGGTTTTGAGTACAAGGAACCGCTTATCAATGTAAAGGTCATCCTTAGCCAGATTCATTTTCCTTCATATATTCTAGGACTCGACCGATGCCTCAGCCTGGCCGATGCATCGGCGCCGATGGTTCAACAATTTAGCCATCGGCATCGGCGGCCGATGCTGACTTGCAGGAAAGATCGGCCCATCGGCCTTAAAAACGTCGAAAAGCCGATGGTATTGGCCGATGTTTTCGAAAAAAAAAATGAAAATTAACTTGAATTCGGAAATTTTGAATTCAAATTATGTTTTTCGCAATCACGAGCTGCGACAGGACCCTACTCATTGGGGGCTATTGTTTCTAGAAACGACTCCTGTCCCCCCCCAAGCCTGCCCCTCCTCCTGAGCGGTTACCTGTGTATAGTTGTGTGTGTGTGCCGGCGTGTGTGCATGTGTAGGCGCGCGTGTGTGCATGTGTAGGCTTGTGTGTACCCGTAGACCTGTGTGTATGCACGTAGGCGTGTGTGTATGTGTGTAAAGGCTTGCGTATGAGTGTGTGTGTGTGTATGAGCGTGTGTGTGTGTGTATGAGCGTGTGTGTGTGTATGAGCGTGTGTGTATGAGCATGCGTGTGTGTAGGACACGGATGCCACGGACCAGGAGAAACTGATTCCATCAGGAGGCAGTGCTCGGAGGGGCGCCTGCCGAGGCCGGTGGGCGGTGGTGCTGCTGGTACAAGCTGAAAAAGGCACGGACCTCAAAAATGGTCAAATGAGAACAATAAATAATCGTGACTGCTCAAAAAAGACCTTTGCTGTTTTACTTTTTAATGCAAAGTAAAGGGAGTTATTGTTTTCATATAAAATTGTTTTCTTAAACTTCAGTATGAATTTCTATTTTAGTCACCCCTGAAAGAGTTTTTAATACTGCATTGAGGTACCAAACAAGTTAATTATTGCGTTGTTTCTTGCGGCTGGATGTACGTATGTGTCTCTCATAAGTCATAACTCAAAAATGGAAAGCTGTAGAAGGTTAAAACTTCGCATGTTGGGTTTGCGTACGTTCTAGTTGTGCACTTCCCTTTTTGTTTTCGATCGGGTGTTCTAAAAAGCCTATTTACTCATTTTTTGTGGCTATTAACTACTTATTTCAATACAAAACTAATATAGCGTCTCAGACTGGCGATCATTTGGTGACACACACTATAACAAAAAAAATCGACGCACCAAGAAGGAGTGATCCAATTGAGACGAAAATTGGTGGATAGGAAGACAATGCACAGAATAGTAAATGATTAAATTCTTAGAGCGATTGAATAATTTATGTCAGAGTTACAGTAACAAGTTCAATGAAGTATTGATCCCCCTCTAGCCTAGATACAAGATGAAGCACGATTTGGGAAACACCGATAAAGCTGCCGGAGGTTGCCCTGCGGTATTTCCGGCCAAATTCGCTCCAATTGTCGGAGGAGGTTATCAACATTCCTTGTCAGATGCAATCGCCATCCCATCATATCCCAGACATGCTCGATGGGAGAGAGATCTGACGATCTTGCAGGCCACGGAAGAATTTGGCAAGCTTGCAGACAGTTCATAGCAACACATGCCGTATGTTATCTGGCATTGTCCTGCTGAACACCAGTCGAGGGTAAGGCAAAAGGAACGGCAACAAAACAGGTCTTCGGATGTCGTCGACGTACCACTGTAAATTAAGTGTACCTCTAATTACGACCAAAGGGGTCCAGTTATCAAAGGAAATGGCACCCCAGACCATAATGCCTTGTTAAGGGCCAGTGTGACGTGCAAAATTTAAACCAGGATCCCTCCTTTGCCCTGGGTGTCTCCAAACACGTCTTCGATGATCGTCATGACACAGTTGGAAGCGGGATTCGTTGCTAAAGACTATATATCCTCAGTCAGCACCATTGCAACCTGATTGAGCCCTGCACCACTGTAATCTGGCTCGGCAGTGTGTAGGCGTCAGTGGCAGGTGACGAAACGGTCGACGCGACCGTGGATTTTATTGTCCCAACCGTCTGTAAATGGTCATGATAGACACTAGTGTTTGGGTTGAATGTCTGATGGTTCTTAGGTATGAAGAAAGCGCGGTGACAGCTGATCTGACAATCACTCTGTCCTCACAATCTGTTGTGACCCTAGGTCGACCGCTATCATCCTGACGTTGAACTCTGACATTTTCCACCCATCCTTGCCAGCATCTTCGAATCGCCCCATCGCTTCGACTCAAATGACGAGCGATTCTCCGATTTGATCAACCGGCCTCTTTCAATCCAATGATACGACCTCTTTTAAACTCTGACAGTTTCTCGTAATAAGCACGAAGCATGCGGCCAGGCATTTTTAAGTTGTTGAAAGGTAAACTGAATCGCAATCAAACCGAAAGTTTTAACAACTGTTGAAGAACTGCTCTTTACATACATCTGCAGGATGCGCAGTTTCGATGCGCTGGATATCAAACTATTCATTCATTGGACACCAAATTTTAATTATTTGCTCATCTGGTCAAAACAATCATGCATACAAAATTTCAAAACAATCGAATGATAGCTTCTTGATGTCCGATTTCCGATTCCGAGTCACAACTGACTACAACTCTATTTATGTCAAGGACTGCATACTAAGTGCCTTGCCTCCATTATTTTTTATACCGATAGATGGCGCACCATCACCGGATCGTACAGTTAAAGAGAATTTAGAACTAGTCCAGGAGCTAATAGCTACCTGGTGCTAGCACCCCCAGAGGTATCGTTTCACTTGGAGGACATTGAGACCATATAGCTTCTTGATGCGTCGATTTTTTTGCTATCGAGTGTATATTGCCGAATCGGAGACCATGGAAACAAAGATGAGATGGCGAAACCGGTTTTTGTGTCATGTTGTTAGATTCCCATTGAACCGACGGTAATTTTTAGAATACTTGCGTGCCCCCCCCCCCCCTCCCTCTAATTCTGAAATTAAACTCTTGTTGCACTTCCGAGTTGTTTAAAACTAACACCATTCATAAAATTAGGGATTTTTTTTTTCAAACTTAATCTATTGTTTAGGAAGAATTTAGAGCATAATGTAAGAAATTGATTAAAGAAGTTTTGAATGGTGACATAATTCGGAAATCAAAGGGTCTTTTGAATTTTTTCTTCGAAAGTGCTGAAGTCGACTCAGAAACTCTTCCGAGGCGTTGGTGGTAGCGGTTGTGTACTAAACAAATGAGGCCGAAAATGGGAACGAAGTTTAATGTTGCGAGTTACTCGAAAATCAGCGGGTGATCCCCCCTCCCCGCACCTCCCTCGTCGTTTCAAGCATTTCTTAAATATTTAGCAATTATTTATTTTGCTCAAGAAATGTCATTTTGCGTATTTCTCATTCTTGCTTCATCTTGATTTCGTAATGCGCCATCTTTTTTGCATCATTTATAGCGATCGATTTTTTTTCTATTGTAAGTAACTATTTTCATGTATTGTTGTAAAATCAATGAACGAATTATTTTCATTTTCATCATATTTTTAATAATATGTTATAGAAAAGTTTCAAGGATTTTCTATTAAGCAATTTTTTTTTATTTCAGCAAATTAGTTAAATTGAAAAATTTGATTTGAACTTGTTTGTAGTGCTTCATAAAAGATTTTAAACAATCAAATTGTTCAATATTATGTGTGTAAACATCAGATCAAGTAGTATATGTATTCAGTTATTATTAACTTGGAGTAAATATCGAATTTGTTTATTGTAGCTATGTTTTAAGAACCTCACTCTTTTCATGGCTATTTCTTTTTTCAGAAAAAATTTTGTCACTCTTATAGCTTTTATGAAAATGCAAATTTTTCTATTCATAAATTTTAAATAACTATAAAAATATTCCTATTATGATTTAATATTTTAATTTATCTGTTACCTTTTTTGTTTAATTTCATGACTAAAAAAAGGCTACGTGCAATCTTTCCACTTTAATTGCGTAATTTGTTGACGGTTTCATATTTTTATTCTTAATTTTTTTTTGAATAATTAAACAACATAATTTAAAGTTTTTTAACTATGTATAGTGTACATAATCCATACATTATTACAATATTGCTGAAATCTTAGTTATATGTTCAATTAAAAAAAACAAATCAGTTGGTTATTAAACAGTGTCTGTTTTTCTTCCTTTTTTTTTTGGAGGAGGGGGAAGGTCAGTGGCGTAGCTACAGTGTTTGCCGCCCGGGGCGGTTCCTCAATTTGCCGCCCTTTCGTTGTGAAATAGCTAATACATTAAATTGTTAAAGGTGTTTAAATTAAAATTTGAAATTTTATTGAAGAAAACAAGACGTAATTAATTTCTATATACTTGCAAAAGAAAAAAAAAGGAGAGGAGAAAAGGGACCACATGAAGAAAATTGCTAAATGTACGCATAAAAAGCGTAATTCCAATCAATTTTTAGTAAAGTTCGGGGAGAGGGCGGGTTGGATTTGCTCCCTATTTTTTTCAAAACTGAAGCCTCTTTTAGTGTTTCTCGATTGACGTTAGGGGATCGGTGTGCACCGCAAGATAATTTTCCGAAATGAAAGTTTAAAATGCATCTTAGCTACTTTGGAGAGCTTAAGAAAATCGTTAATGGTTGAATTCGAAAATTTTAGTCACTGAAATAAGCAATTTTAGGCTATCTTTGGCAACGCAATTGCATGTGTAATTTAACTCAGTTGTAAGCGTTAGGGGAGAGATTGGCGCTGAGGTTTCTTACTAAAATATTTAAAAATTCAAATCAATTTCAAAGGTATCTTCGGTGGTTTGGTGAAGTTTCTGGTTCTTCCTTTGAAAATTTTTCGGCAGTGAAGTCTCAAAAACGCAATTCTAGGCTATCTTTGGTGGCGCTTTCAAAGGGGGCACCAAAAATGCTGTGAAGCCAAGCAGCTCTCTCGTGGAAAAGTTTCGTAATTGACGCCAGACTTTAGGCTTTGTTTGATAATGTTAGGAGCAAGAGGGAGCAGAGTTAGGTTTCCCTCTCAAAATCTTTCTTAAAGCTGAAGTTCATTTTACGCTATCTTTGAAAAGTAAGGGTTAGCGAGCTCTCCCACCCCCGCAAATTTCTAAGAAAGAAATTTTGGGCTATCTTTGGTGCCGTTAGGAAAAGGAGTGAGTAGTTCGGCTTTCTTTCCTCGGAAATTTTTCAAAATTGAGGTTTTCAAAACACAGTTTTTCTTTTGGAGACGTTAGGTAAAAGAAGGGGAGGGGAGGAGGGTTTAAGAACTCTCTCTCGGAAAAATTCCGAAATTGGAATCCTGAAAACGTATTTTAGGCTATCCTTGATCACTTTAGGAATTAAAGATATTCAAGGCTCAAATGCTTCACAAATTGGTATTGAAAAATTGAAGTTTCAAAAACGTAATTTTAGGCTATATGTAAAGGAGGGAGGGTGGGAATTTTCTCCATGAAAGTTTTCAGAATTGAAGGTCTATGTACTTTTTGGCTGTGTTTGCCAGGTTGGAGGAAAACACAGGGTTCAGGGCTCTGCCAAGAAATTTTGCAGCATTGAGGTCTATAAACCTAATTCTAAGCTATCTTCGGTGATATCAGGAAAGAGGATGAAATATTCGAGAGCTCTCCCACCTAAAAACATTTCGAAGCTATCTTTCCCGCTGTTAGATTACAAAATGGAGGTGGGAGAGGTTCCCAACCGGAATTATTTGAAGCTGAATGCGCTAAAACACAATTTTAGACTATGTTTGGCCAAGTTGAGGGATCAATGACCAAACCAAATATTGTCGCTTAACTTCGACAAGGAATAGACTAACATGTGATTCAAAGTTGTCGGATAGCTTTTCTGCTCTCAAAAGCGGGAAAACAGAAATCCCTTTTACTTCTTTTGAGAGAACTCTTATAATGAATGAGAAATTAAAGCGAACTCTGAAACATATTAAGCCACCATTATGATAAGCCAATGAATTGTTTCGTGTACCATTTTATACCTCCCCCTCCCCTTCTTACTCCTGTCACCATTTTCCTGAAGTTAAAAAAAAGAGAAAGTTTTTGTTTTACAAAGTGGTTTTTAAGAAACTCTTTTATAATCCAGTGTGAACTTTTTCTTATAACGAAAATTGGAAAACTTCATTGTATTCTCCCTCCAGGAGTTAACTTCTTCAGTATAAAAAACATTGGTCCCATGATTGTAAACCGCCGCCCCCTCAGAGAAAAACAAGGATTATACCGATATGCAATCAAGAAAGACTCTTGTTTTGTATCAAAGTATTTTTAATCCAGTAGTGATACAAAAGCCTTACATTTCGATTATTTTCTTTTTGCCTGCAGTAGCAAATTAAAACCATAATGGAAAATACGTTTTTATTCCACCACCGTTGATTTGCCGCCCCTAGAAAAGTGCCGCCCGGGGCGGACCGCCCCCTCCGCCCCTCCCTAGCTACACCACTGGGGAAGGTGTTGTTCTTTCTCTATCATCATACAACACTCAAAAAAGAGAAGCATAACTACACCCTCTACAAATTGTACGTAGTACGATCCAAAATTTCGGGGACAAGCTGTATAAAACTTTACTCAGAACAGTTCACATTACCGAAGCACATGCATCTTCAAAGGATCACCTTGCGGGACTATGTACTTCTGCCGCAGTGCTCATATAAGTTTTGGAAACACTCCTGGAAGCCTTTTTCACAACATACTATGATGCAGCTTTGTCTTCTCCTGACGAAAGAAAGCGGCGTCCATGCAAATGTTTTTTTGCTGGGAACAGGTAAGAATCACACGGAGCTAAGCCCGACGAAACGTTATGTTATTTGTTTGTCATATCAGAGCATTGATTAATCAAACCGTGCATCCTCAAAATGAAAGTCGCCTTCTTCCCCACGATAAAGTTAAAGCAGCAGCGCAAGAGGCCTAATCGGCCATTTAGAGGAAAACAATCGGCAATCGGCCATTGGCAAGCTTTGAACAATCGGCATCGGCCCATCGGCCAAAAAATGCCATCGGTCGAGCCCTAATATATTCACATCTTTTACATTAAAAAGCGAGCTAGCTCTTAATAACTCCGAAATGCAATTTAATTCGAATGTTTATCCGTTATGATGTTGTTATTAATGGATTTAAGAATTTTAAGCTTTGAAAACTTGTTGTAAACTAACAAATGTTAAAAACAAACTGTTTTACGTTTGCAGCTCTGTAGCGCTATATATACTGTTTATGCAAGTTAAAACGTAACACCCTGTATATAGTACAAAGTGTTCTATTAACACCGTGAAAGTTATGAAAAAAAAGTTTGAAGTTGTATCGGGTAAATATGGGCAAATGTCAAATAAGACACTTTACAGTGACATGTTTTTCTGGATATTTGCTCTTACTGTCAAATTGGTTCCAATCTCTTTAAACTGAGAATGAATTGATTACAAAATTGATATGGAAAGCTTTTCAATGTTCTTAATGTTTAATTTTCGTAATCACAAATGTTTTTGTGTTTAACACCAAACGTCAACAACCATAAAATTTTGGTATTCCTTGGGAAAAACAAAGTTCTTTCGGGGGTTGTTAGACGGTTGGAGCAGACCGCAACGCACCTCTCTATTGCTACTCCACTTAGTAAAACAGCTCAGTGTTAATACTAACTAGTAAGATTAAAAAAGCAAACATAATATTATTATTTGCTAAAATATGTCAATTTATTTAATAATTTTTGTTTGTTATTTCCTCACAGAATTTCTTGATCATCTGCACATAGCTAAATCAGCCTTTGACTTTTTTATTTTTTAAAACAATCATTCTACGCTTACTGTATGCACAAATTTCACACAGTATTTAAATTGAACTGTTTTTTACTCGGTTTAAAGTGATACAAAAACTAAGTAATATAGAAATTGTTTTTACAGAAGTTAGCATTTTACCTATTGTCAGATAAAATCTTTAACTTTATGTAATTGTTTAAACTTTTAGAAACCGTCCTGAATGAATTTTTTTATTCTACGCAGTAACTACACCGAATTCTACTTCGCTTGTGCATGATAAGACATCGCATGTGTTCCCTGCCATAGCGAACGCATTTAACAGAGTAACTCTTTCTTCGAAATCCAGCCAAAATCAACAAAACATTTGCCAATAAAGTTTCGTTCATTTTCATGAGACGCTTGATTTACCGTGGATCATTCCCAAATTTTAGGAAAAACGGAACGCTGAATCGGCCCCCCTCGGAATGAGGAGTCTAACCTACCGGTAGCCATGGCAACGAGAAATGTTGCTATGGTAATATCCACCTCTTAGATCTCGAAGGGCTCTAAATAAGTGAATAAGGCTCATCCTCTTTTACCTGCGCACGTGGAACTCCTTTTTTAACTGCAATTGTACTCCCTTCCGCACGGCGTGGGAACCACGGTGATGAAATATCGGGTAACGATTGGCATTTAAAACATTTGCGTCAACTGGAGTTACGAACAACAATGTTTACTTTTAAACGTTTTTAGCTCTTTTCTGAAAACAGCGCGTCCCGCTGCCTTTCAAATCATTTGTTGCAATTCTTCTTGTTGGGAAGTAAATTTATGTACGTATTAGTTACTTAATTTGTAAGAAAAAACTAATAAAAAAATATCACGATTTATTCTTTTGAAACTCACGACTCTTTTTCATCACTTAAAAATACATCATTTGCTTGAACTAGTCATGCGATCAACAATGATAGGAGTCCAAGAGACAAAAAAGCTATTAAGAAATTCTACTTTTCCTCACTTCAATGACAGTTTCATAGGAGTAATACTAGTAGTGCAACGTCATATCGAAGTAATAAAATTATTCAAAGTAAAAATACGGGGGAAAAGTTGAAACTTTCCTTTTTAGCTTCAAAATTGGTTGCTTGCTTTAAACTTTTTTTATGTATCTTATTTGTAGTTGTAATTACGCTGTCTTATTTTAATATACATATTTTAATTCAGATTTTCGACTTTTTATAAAATAAGTATAATATCTCCTTAGTTGTAATGGTTTAAAGTTTTGCCTTTGGGAAGAAATGAAGGAAAATTTCACCTATTTAGAAAATATTACTAAGTTGAGCTTTTGTCTCAGTCGTCATTTTCTCATATTATTCGCTCTTTACTCTTCTTCTCAGTCATATAAGTTACAAAAATGATTTCCATTCCTGCAAGAAAAGACTGAGTCTTGATTTAAGAAGAAAAAAAAACTTGCTTTCACGTTTCAAAAGATTTTACCGAAGCGATAATCTTTTCTCAACTCAAGCTGAGAAAAAAATCAACATAATTCAATCGATTGTTTCAGAAAAGGCATAAGTCACATTTTTTTCAATATTGAGTAAGCAGTGGTTTTCCCATATTTGTATGTAGAGACATCGAGTAGTGTAGTAGGGAAGTTAATCCTTGTACAACAAAGCACTTCATTTAGGGGTCACATTTTTCGTTAGTGCAGAAAGGGCATAAATACCGCAATTATGCCATTTCTGCACTAAACGCGAAAGAAGAAATAGTAAGACACAATGGCAAGATCATAGAAGAACTAGATTTTTTTGGCGTGATGAAGTAAAAACAAATAACTCCTTTGATCTAGCATAGTTTCGGTAATGGTAGGTTTGTCAGTTCGGGTGGTTATGTGAGGGGGATATTCGAAATCACGGAATCGGAATGAAATTTGCTAATTTCTCAGAGGTTTCATTAGCATCACTCCAGGAACTGCGAAAAAACTGTATGCTTTCAGTGAGATATAC
Source organism: Uloborus diversus (assembly GCF_026930045.1). Lineage (NCBI taxonomy): Eukaryota > Metazoa > Arthropoda > Arachnida > Araneae > Uloboridae > Uloborus > Uloborus diversus. Next base: position 134,990,346 of record NC_072731.1, read on the forward strand.
GCTGGTCAAAATAATAACACTGCAGGAGACTTTTTCTAGAAATAACACTGAAGAAATTTAATAAAATTGCTGATGACTTTCCCCTGAGAGGACATTCGTTTGTACTTTGCGACTGGGATTTTAGGACAGTAAAACGAATGTTAAACAAATATGACAGATTATTACCATGTGAAATCTAATCCCTTATAAGTGAAATTTTGAAATTACATCAAGATTCACCGTCATATCTGTCCAAAACAATGAAATCTGTAACTGCTAAAACAGGTACCCTTTATTTTTTTAAGAGGACTTGCCTCCCAAAATGAGATTTTGGAAAAAGATTCTACTGGACGACAAATGTTTTCAATTATCAACATTAATAATGTTTAAATATTCGATAGAACATCAAAGGAACGGTTTCAGGATAGCTATTTTATTGACGGTTTTCAAGAGAATATTGCAAATTAACGCTTGTCGGCTGAGCTACCTTTGCCAATATTGATAATAAAGGGAAAATTTTCATATTGTTGAAAGAAATAATAAACATCAGTATGATTATTCGGTGCAATTTTGTACATAACCATACTAATATGTACATCAAACTTTGCACACAAAACTAGACGAGGAAAAGAGAAAGGAAGGGAGAGAGGGATAGAAAAAAAGGTTTCCATGGAGGATGTATTTGATGAATATCAATGTGAATATAGTTTCATATACATGGAAAACTATTGCTTTTTATCTCAGTTAGTTAGGTTTTGTATTTTTTTACCCCAGACTTTATTATTTCACTAAAACAGGGCGAGCGAAGGAAGAAAATACACTATTAGTTCATTCAATGCACACACTGTAGCGTGCATGGAATATGCGATAATTTTTGACTTCAGAATATTGCTAGGGGTAGTTAGTAAGTAAACATAATAAAAGTCCCCGAGCCTGGGGAGTGAGCTAAAGGTGGGAGGGAGGGGGGAAGAAAAATATGGGTTTTTCGAGAAAATGTCGGAAACAGTGAAAAAAAATGCGTTTCAAATAAAAATTCAAGCTAAATAAACTTACTATGAAACTGTTTCTACACATATTTGTCGAATTTCCAATAATCTTCTGGGTATATGGTACGAAAAATCGATGATTTTCGGAAAAATTCTCTCTTTTTTTCAAACATTTGCTCCTAGTGCCTCCCACGATGAGTATTCATGAAAATTGTCAGCGATAAAGTTGTACAGCTTTAAATTTCCTTTAATTTGATATGCTATTTTGTTATATTTTATTCATCCAATGAAAAGTTACAGAATTTCAAACACGCACTTTCATGGCAAAAAATGGAACACTTGCCATTCACAAATTTCAAACTGATTCGAAAGGATCGCGCACTTCCTCTTTCTTCAATGAATTCGACAATCCTGAAGGACAATAAAGAAGTATTTGTGGATTACTACAACTCAAATAATAGGGGTTGGGAGGAGTGGGGGTCGTAAAATTGTGACTTTGTGACAAGGGGGAGGGAAAGAGTAAGAAGTTTGACATCAAGCATTTTTTAATACGAATATGTTTATGAAAAGTAGCTTGCAAAACGAACATTGTGACAAAGGGAAGGGGGAGGGGAGGGTAGAGGGTTAAAACTGTTGAAAAAAAAAGTGTGACATTATTTATATGGATAGCCTTTTACCAAGGAATCGGACGAAGATTTGCAAAATTACGAATATGCAGTATGAATTAGTGGACTGAGGACTTGCAGAAAGTCAGCACTATACATACTGTTTAAGGAAATTGATAATGACATTGATTTAATTAAATTTGAATTTGTTGTTATTGAGGATACCTAGTCTACAAAACTTTTAGGCAAAAAGAGACGACTGTATAAACCATGTGAACATCAACGTCAGTTAGAAAATTGAAACGACGGTCAAACAAGAAGGTTTCTGTCCAACTTTCATAATAACAGTCAGCTGACAAATCCGCTGATGATGAAGCTGCTGAAAAACGAGACAAATACGTTCCGAGCTTTAGGTGATGTTGACGTTGATATTGCGAAGACGGCTATCATTAGATGGTAAAATTCTTCGGTAGCTATATCATTTAAGAGGAAATCTTCCTGGTTGTCCTCTTGGTAAGCCAAATCCTCAACTGATCACAACATTCTGCCAGAAATCTAAAATCATACAACATGTATCTAAGGTATATATCAACAGTTGTTCTTCCCCTGAGTCCATTGGGGCTGCTGGGGTCATATCTATCTCTCATGGTATGGTGCTCTAGCCACAGAAAAGTCCCTCAATGAGTTCCGTTACAAATCATTTATCAAAGTAGCTGCAAACATCAAGACTGATCTCTAACTCTGCCGTACCACCAAGTTAACCTGTAGCTAGGAACTTAATGTTGAAGTACCGGAATGGGGGTTTGAGAAAGGAGGAATGACTAACTCGTGCTGGAAAGCCTCGGAATCGGATATTGTTCCTGACGGAATCTGGAAGATGATTTTGACAGATTGTTTTTCTACAAGTGACCTTCCTGTCACTTGTAGAAAATCAACGTTAGACTACTCTGTCGCAAGCTTGCATTGCAAGGGCAGTTGCAATAACGGAATCAAAATATTTATCCAGGACGAAGGAGACGATAATGACATCAATACGTTACCAATTTCTAAGAACACCTTTTCCACTGTTGGTGACATGACCCTTCCGCCTAAGAATAGAACCAAGATGTCACCTTAAAGATGATATTTTCATTTTCTAATTACTGTCAGTCCATATTCTATATAAACACTTTCAAAATATGATTAAAAATTATGTAATAAAAACTATAGTTACAAAAACGTAATGCCGGTCAGCCACATTCATCTTATTTCTATTATTTAAATTTTCATTATCCTGCTATAGCGTCACATATTTATTTCAATAAAAGTAACGAAATTGAGTACATGTAGTACATGCTGGAACTTCATAGTTTTTGATTGCTTGTCAGATGGGTGTCGCTGTGATTGGGTATAAGCTTCGTATTTCTTTGGTATCAGGTTTGAATTTGCAGTTCAAGTGTTCAGCCGGTGGATTTTCAAGATACAGAAAACCGTCAGGGTCCTTGTCACATGATTGCTGCACATGATCCCTTGAGCGTCTGCTTGGCACAGACACTCTGAAACAAAAGCACTAGATAAATTTTTTTTCGAAAAGTATTGGTTTTCAAGAACGCGTACCTAAAATAACACTGAAAAAGTGACATATATGTATGAAAACAATTTCACAATTAATTTAGTTTACTTTTACTTTTATTCGGAACACATTTTTTTTTTTTTTTTGCCGTTTCCGAGATATAACCGAAAATCACCAAATTTGGCTCCCACTTCCCAACTTTAACTTCCCTCCCCAGCGTCGGGGACTTTCAGCATATTTACTTATTAATTACTTCTAATAAATTTCTTGCTGAGGAAATGCTGGCTTTCTGGACTTCCTCAATTCACTTTCGTTAAATTATGCAATGGGTATGGAGCTAATTCATATTGCATAAACGTAGTTCTGCAAATCTTCGTAAGATTTCTTCGTCAGGGGCTGTTCATAAATGATGTTACACTTTTCCTCAACATTTTGACCCCCTCTCCATTTGTCACAAAGTACTTTTCATAAACTAATTTTTATAAACATATTCGTATTAAAAAATGCTTGTTGTCACACTTCGTACTCTTTCCTTCCGCCTTATCACAAAATCACAATTTTACGACCCCACTCCCCCCAACCCTTAAACATCACTTGAGTTGTAGTAATCCACAAATGCTTCTTTATTTTCCATCAGGATTGTCGAATTCATTAAAGAAAGAGGAAGTGCGCGATCCTTTCGAGTCAGTTTGGAATTTGTAAATGGCAAGTGTTCCATTTTTTTGCCATGAAAGTGCGTGTTTGAAATTCCGTAACTTTTCATTGGTTGAATTAAATATAACAAAGTAGCAAATCAAATTAAAGAAAATTTAAAGCTCTACAACTTTGCCATAATTTTCATGAATACTGAACCTGGGAAGCACTAGGAACAAATGTTTAACAAAAAGAGATAATTTTTCTGAAAGTCATCGATTTTTCATAACGTATACCCGGAAAATTATTGGAAATTTGACACATATGTGTACAAACAGTTTCATAGTAAATGTATTTAGCTTGAATTTTTATTTTAAACGCATTTTCTCCACCGTTTCCGACGCTTTCTCGAAAAACCCAAAAATTTTTCCCTGCTCCCTCCCACCTTTATAAGTCCCCAGGGTCGGGGACTTTTAGTATGTTTACTTACTAACTACCCCTAACAATATTGAAATCAAAAATTATCGCAAATTCCATGCACGCTACATTCCTGTTTTGAGCATTCATTGACTGGACTATATGTACTTTCTTAAGATAATGAATTTATGAATACGGTCTTCACTAATTATTTTTGTCACTTTGTTATATTATTTTTCATTATCATAAATCAGTTTGAAACAAATCTGTTTCATTTGATTTACATTTTCATCACTCTAAACTAGTCTTTCAGGAAATATATTGCAGAAAGGGCATAAGTCCAAATTAAACAAAAAATTTTAATTAATTTCTGTGACAAAATGAAACGTAATTATAAGTGAAGTAATGATCCTACTTGTGGCCATATAAGTCATAAAAATTTTCGTAGAATTTAGTTCATTTCTAAATGAAATAATCACTTTTTATTGATTCCTGAAAAGTTGCATTAGTTGGACTTATGCCCTTTCTGAAATAATCGATTCAATTATCACGATTGCATATGAATGTACCGTATTGGTTATTCCAAAATAATGAGAAAGTTTGTACTCCACACTAATGTTGTCATTCTGTTTACTATCTTTCTTTTGGGTATTTTTGTACTTATTTAGCACTAAAGCTTTAATACTTTGTTTTGTCAAAATTTATTAATTTTTTAATTTTCAAAATTAACAATTTTCAGTGAAATGTCATTCGTATGCTGTTTCACTGCTGTTATTCTCATATTCAAAAATATAGACAATACTGATAAGAGATTTTAGCTCTTTTTTTTTATTAAATGTATATGTTTTAAGAATATTTATCATAAAAAAATATCAAAACAATGGGAAAATATCACCGCAAAAAAAAAAAAAAGACAAGTGAAAACATTGCCCCAGGGATAGTCATTCATCCAAATGGCAAGAAATTAAACTTTTTTCTTTCTTCAGAATATTATGTCAAATAGTGGCAGCTTCACTGTAAAAAAAGCTTATTTTATTAAATACGAGGGCTGTTTTTTTATCAACTTCCGATGTGGTATAAAAATAAAACTAGTGAGAGTAATTAAATAAATTTATTATCAAAAGTTAGGTACATTATTAGTTACTTTTCAACATAATCGCCATTTAAATTGAGGCATTTTTCATCAGGGGCGGCTCGTCACTATGGGCCGGGTGGGCATGGCCCACCCAGACAAATTGTGCACAGTTAAATAAATTATTCAAAAATAACATTTTGTATTTCAGTTAAACAAAAACAAAGAATTGGGGGCGCGAAACAGATTTTAAATCTCAAGCACTTTGCATATTGCTAATAAAATATTACGAATTTTCCATGTGTTAGAGTTCGCGATTGCAAGCTTTGAGAATGATTCTTGGGCCATTTCGACTGTTGCCCCCTGCCACACCTCCGCTCCTAACCAATCACAACGATTCAACCAGACACCAAAACGGCAAGTCCGTGTCACCCCGACTCCTGCTGTATGGGCCATTGAGCTCTATATAGTATCCTGGAGAGAAGCTACAATAGTGGAAACTTGAGCTCGCTTGGCGGGAGAAGGGGTAGAGTGAAAGACTAGATTTGTAAGATTATCGCTGTTTCGCTGGCATTACGATTTTTGCTGATGCACTGTGCGATCGCTGATCTCATTGGATGCAACCAGTGGTGCAATAGCTGCGCTTTTTGGGAGGATGGCAGTTTTGTTTTTCTCTTGAAAGGAAATAATTGATGCAATTGAAACTTAAATGAAGTAGTGTTGTGTTGTGTACCGTATCCTGTTGTAAAACCATAAAGGGTGGAGTTGACACTTATATTTTATGTGAAATATGTTACAGTAGTTACATTACAGTAGTTAGTACAAGTACTTATATTAAATTAAAAAAATAAAATAATCGCGACCTCGATTACCTCAACTCATTTTAAGATGAATCTCGCGGGGAAAAGCGCGCATCTTAAATTCAAATATTTTTTACAAGAAATGAGAAAACAAGCAAAAAGAAAGATAATCACAACTACTGAGTTTTGCTAGTCGTAAAAACAGAATCATGAGAGAAAATTGAAAATTCCTTACTAAAATCAATTACAAGTGTTTTGTTTGTTAACTCATAAGAATTGACAGTAGATAAGAATTTTAAATGATTAAGCTTTCTACTATTGTGTGCCAATAATGAAATCGTTACCAATCGCGTATATAAAGGCTTACAATTGTTCTTAAAACTTACTTCAGAAAGGTTATTTATACCTTCAGTTCAATATGAATCAAAAGCCCCAAACGAATTCTTTTGTAAGCAAGAAAAATGTGTTCTTTCGATTACTATCAACGGGTCAGTCCGAACACATATAAAATAGAATACTTTTTTTTTTTTTGAGTAATCACGAATTGCGTACTATTCTCACTTATTTCCCAAGTTTGATGTTGCTCTGATTTTTCAGATTACCATGACGATGGTTGTTTTTAGTACTTATTTAAGAGCGAAATTTTCGCCTTCATAGTTACAAATCATTACCATGACGACGGTTGTCATTAGTATTTATTTAGAGAGCGAAATTGTCGTCATCATAGTTGGAAATCGTCAGCGGATTGGTTTTATTCATATTTATTTATTTTATTTTATTTTCAGAGCCCAACTCAATCAGACTTTACATTTAAAAAAGAAGGTTTTTCTGGGTAAAATTACGTTTTTTCAGGCGAAAACACCTGTATGGATGAATTTAAACAGTAAAACTCTATCTGAATTCAAAATTTCCCGATTACTCATTTCCATCAGTTAACACTGATAAGAAATAAAAAATACATAACGTAATACGCTGTAAATAATCTTTATGATAACTGTACTGGTGGACATCGGCCATAAAATCACAATCTTAATTACTGCATCCTTATCGCTATTTTATTTTTCATGGATATGCCTCGCATTATCTATTCTGGAAAATCATGAGTCATTCTTGAACGGGTGCAGATTTCTTTGCCATTTACATTCCATTTCTTCTGTAGAAACATGAACTTCAACGAGTATGGTCCTATCGCAATTCGTGTTTGCGAAAAACTCAAGATGTCAAAATTCGAATGATTTTTTTTTCTCTAAATAACAGAGAACAGCACGGAAAAGGAAACGTAACTAAACTTCCAAGTGTTGCTACCCCCAAAAGTAGGATCAAGGGAAAATTTTAAATCTTTTTCAAAGCCTTTCTTGCTGAAATAAATGAGAAGTATTTTGTTTATTTAACAGAAACTGGCCGAACAGATAAAACTTTTAAATCAATGATCTTTCCCTCGTCACCAATCGCATACATGAATAAAAGCTTAGGATTAAAATGGATGATAAGGCTTATGACTGAAAAGACATCCGAAAAAAGCTTTTGTTGAATGTCTTTTCATCCATAAGCCCATTTCTTTTGCATTGATGAAGGCGTTCCTTATAACACCGAAACACGTGTCTGCAGTAATCTGCAATTTGTGCTTTCTGACGTTGTTACTTCTTACTTTACTTTTCAGCACAAAGATATTTATTTATCTTATGTCATGGTTTTGAAAAACTGTTAGATTTATCAATGTGGTATATTTTCGTGCTATAATAAATCACCTTTTACTATGTCTGTAAAGTTAATGTAACAGTTTTAGACACAATGCAGATATTTTAGTTCGATGGGGTCAAATTATGATGACATAGTCATTTCCTTTGCATCAGGTTTGAAAGCAACCTTTTATTTAAATATTGTTCACAGACAGTAGCGTAACTAGGGGTTGACAGGAGTGGCATATTTTTTTTAACAAATGTATTGAGTTGAAATTTCATTCTTTCTTTCATCTTCATTTTTAGGAACAATTGGAAGTAATTGTACTATTATACATAGCATACAAGAACATGGACTTGATTGAAATAATGAGTTTCAATTCAGTCACAAACCTATTTTAGAAATATAAAAAAATATTTCACAAACAAAAATCCCCCATACGTGCAAGGGCGGACACAGAAATAATTTTTGGGAGGGGCACCGAAAGGTAACCCCCCCCCCCCCCCCGATACAATTAAAAAATAAAATAAACAATATCATGGGTTTTTTAATAATGTTTTCAAAAAGCCTTTAAGCCAATAAATCTTCTTTAAAGAGCAGAAATATTGTACAGTAAATTATTTCTAACCTGGACACTTATGGAATGGAACAAAAATATTCTGATTGGGGGGGGGGGGTGCACCATAAAGGGGGATTGGATAAAACATTGTCGCCGCAAAAGCAACAGCAGGATATCGTACTATATGGATTCGCCCTCAAAATGTGTTCAGAATACGGGGGTGTTCACATTACGGAGTGTTCAGAGAGAAAGTCAATATTAATTTCTTCCAATGTGGTCGCAAAATCTTTTCTTTTTTTTTTTTTGTTGAAATTTTATACCTATAAAATGTTTAACCTTATATAATTTCACCATAATTGTATAAAAATACACGGTATTACTTAGAAACATTTTCATAATGATTAAACCAAGAGGATATTCATACATAATTTGTACTTTTTTCTATCAATGAAGAATGAATGAATAAACGATTTAAAATAATTAATAATAAAGTTGGGAATTTAGACATATTTTTTTTTTCCAACTATTTCTTTACATTGCAAAAGAAATAGTTCTCAAAAAGATGAAAATATAATGCGATACGTCACAAATCTGTAAAAAAAAACTGGGAATTGTGTAAAAGGAAAATTGATAAGTTCTTTTCTTCAATAAATTCTTTTCTAACGATAAAAAAAAAAAATCTGTGATTCAAAAATTAGTATGTACCTCATAATTATAGCTAAAAGCCAAATTAAGAGGGTTTTTGTTTTAATGCTTTTGAAAAAAAAATTTTTTTTTAAATAAATATTATGAAGACAACACAATACTTACAAAATATCTGCTGAATATTTGAGAAAGAAAACCTAAAACTTCCCTGCAGAAAAGAGATAAACATACAAAAACAATATTGTGAATGTGAAAACCCTTGTTTTCGTTTTACTTTAATTTTCGCTAGCTCATCATTATCGCGAAATATTTAAACTTTCTGTTCTATTCACATACAATTCACTAAATTTTTTATCTCGCAAAGTCACCGATACGTTCATTTTCGCAAAAATTACGACTCGTGTAACTGTTTTTACAGAAGGTAAATGGTTAATAAATTGAAATAAATCTGCATTTGTTTAAAAAGTACTGTGTTACTGTGTTAAATAATCCTACATTCTCGATGAAAAATACTAAAATTTTTAATTATACAATTAAAATTTGAATTAACAAATTATCTGTTAATTCTTACTCTTATTAAGCGAAACAAACAAAAAACGAAGGAAAAGAAAAACATATCTCCGAGCGCTCCGAGCCGATGGAAGTTCCCTCCCTCTCCTTCTACGTCATCTCACGTCACCCTGAGTCTTGGCAATAATGGTTGCCGAAAAAGAGCCAAATTTTTATTCTTTTACTAAATAAAAGTAAAGAATTGTTTTGTTTAGTGATGTATATATTCAGCAGACCGACAACGTGATGTAGTTAAAAACCGGTCATTTGATAACAAAAAGCAAATGGGTTATTTTTAAATATTTTTTAAAGCTTGCGAACTTCCTCGTAGACTCCAATGCTAAGACCATCTCCTAAGCCTAACGAGGGGAACATTGGCGAGATTCGAAGGTTACACTCTACCCCAATCCGATTCGACCCCATCCGCTCTCCAGGGTTACTATACAGCTCAATGGTATGGGCAACAGCTTCCCTGCCCCTTGGAAAAGTATCTTCACCCAGAAGAGCAAAGAAGGAGGGAAATATTTTACGCGCGCATCCTTGTACGAAAAACAGCTCGGAGGGCAAAAAAAAGCGAGCCCATGTGAATGAAAAAAAGGGTTTCTCACGCGCTCCGACCCTCTTTTTTCATTAATATAAAACGGCTGTTGATATCTGAAAAAGGGATTTACAATTTTATGGATTTATCGCAACTCATGCATATTTTATTTATTTAATTTTCTGCTTGGAACTAATATGAGCGGAATTTTCGGAATTTCTGAATAGAGATTTCATTTTCGAGCAGCACACAGCACAGACTAATTGGTTTTGATTGTGGTGTTAATAAAAGTTCTGAATTTGTCCGAAACTTTTACAAAACAGCTTCAATTGGGTGAGATCTATTCAATTTTCTTCTTTGTTCTGATAAGTGGTTAAAGTACTAATAAGTATTAATCGTAAGATAGGCTTTATTTATTTATTTTCTATGTTAAAGTATTCAGTCGAGCAAAAACTTGAATTATTTCAGTTTGACCCGGTACATCGCTTTAAGTCCTTAAAGGCCTATAGCGGCTACATTACCTCAAAAGTGTCCAAACTATTGATTTTAATTTTTTTTAAAACTTCAGATTGTTTCAAAAATTATGGGAGTTTCAACACTTTAGCTTAGTTATTAAAAAAATTATTGGTTTTAGGTCACTCACGCAGGTGTGCGTTTTCTCGGTGAACTTCTTTTTGAGCAATCACGAATTGCTTATCGTTTTCACTTGACCGTTGAATGACATCCGTCCTTTGATTTTATTTTTCTATGCTTATAATGCAGGTGTCCCTGTGCTTCGTAATCGAATTATTTATTAACGACCCTTCTCGACTTCACACAATCCTTTTTACATGAAAATAGAATCCAGCACACAACATCCAACCCCTGACATTCGTTTGAATTTTGACATCTTGAATTCAAAATATCGTTGCGATAAAAGTCATTAGTAGAAACAAGAAACCCAACGAGTAGGGTCCTATCGCAATTCGCGATTGAGAAAAGCACAGTTCAATTCAAGATCTCAAAATTCAAACTTTTTTGTTGTTATTGTGTGTGCGTGTTTCCATGTTATTGTATTAGCTAAAGATTTTTTTTATATTAAAGAAACAGCTTAAAAGTAATACGCTTTGAAGGTCAGTACAATATGTTTAACAGAATTGTGCCTCCCATTGGGTAAGAACATTATAAATTACTAAAATGTCGAAAGTTTTGTATATCCTTATAAACAAAATTTACTATGGAAGTTTCATGATTTTTTACATAATTAACGACAGAATATTTTTAACTAATAGGATAAGCAAACGAATGTACAGCTTTTTAGAAATGATCATCATTTAGCAAAAAGATTTCTGAAATATGTGCAGAAACAAAAAATGCCTTATCTATATTTTTTTAAGTTGAAATATTTTCAAGTGTTTTGATTTTTTAATGGCATTTGAAAAATTATTGATTTATCAGTAAGCGCATACAAAGATTTCAAAAAATTACATATTTTATTAAAATGCAAAAAAAAAAAAGAACTCTGAATGAGATGTGACCAGTAGGTATTGTGATGTGGTTCCACACAATAAAACTTAAAGATAATTCTAATTTTGAAAAAGAAGAATATATAGGCAATTAAAGAAACTTTGTTTCTAGAAAAAGTATTGTTACGTTCGTAATTTGCTCTAAGGAAGCATGGCTAAATCGAAATTAATGCTGCTGCGTGATCAACTGATCGTGTTGATATTAAGAGTGTAGTAGTAGTTTGATTAATGCTGTGTGTTGTTTATTACTAGTTGCATGGGTTGGATGTCATTAAATTTAGATCGTTTAACTTGAAATTTAAAAAAATAATCAAGTAGACAATTTTCTAAAACTACCAATTTCAACTTTGACGCTTGAAGAGAAGCACGAAATAAAGAAACTGCAAACGAACGTATTTTATTGCTCAGCATTACTAACTATAGTTCTCTTCATTTTATCTGTATAAATATTATTGTGAAAACTTTATACAGGCGGGCCCACCCGCTAAATTAAGGCACGAGCCGCCACTGTTTTTCATACCTGGGTACAAGCTTCTTAATACCTTCTTCATAGAAGTTTGCCGCCAGTGATTTGAGATGGGTTTTCACGGCGTTTTTTGTAGCCTAACTTGTCCGTTACGATAGTGTATAGAGCTGACCTTGAAATCTCAGGAAATTGATCGGATAGGTCCGTAATCGTAAACTTCCGATTGCTTCTTACAGTTTAGTCAACTCGATCAACGAGGTCCTCGTTTGCGACCGACTTTCGTCCTGCCCCCTTCATCATGACTGTCACCTCGACCATCTTTAAATTTCCTACACCAATCACGTACTGCACTGTCACTCATAAAGCTTTCACCGTATACTCGTTTCATTCTACAGTAAATTTCTGTTGCGGATAACCCTTCATCTTGCAAGAAGCGAATGACACTTGGCGGGAGATTCTATCATGGTAGCCATGTATATGTGTCGCTAGATAAACTGGTAATGGCGTCGGACGCCCGAAAACGAGTGAGGTTGTAGTGGGAGAGGTGCGCAGTCGACTGCCGCACATTACTGGCCGATGCCGCTCGCCCTGCCGTCTAGCGGCACGATCGGAAGTTGAAAAAAAAAACAACCCTCGTATAATACAAGTTGCATTTTGACGTTCTTCCAAACATTTTGTTTATTCTTGACAATTTTACTTTATTTCAAGGTAAGTATTTTTCCCCTCATTGATGTGGCTTATGGAAAACCAGTAAAATATATATAATTTAATTTTGACAATAAACAGTGATAAATCTTGAAGTTCTAAGATTTTTGATAATAAACAGTGATAAACCTTCAAGTTCTAAGTTCTCGACAGAAGTGAAGCCTAAAAAGTTTCTAAAATAATTTCTTTAGACAAAATTTAATACTAGCAATAAATAAATACTTTTGTGCCTAGGAATAATAGGAAACATCCAAAGTTGCTTCGTACAACTAACCAGATTACCGAATACACGTGTTTCGGGGTTTCCATAAACAGTTTTTTAATTCAAAGGTGTGAGCTTTTGGATGTAAAGACATCCAGTATATGAATGGTTGCCACACTGCAGAAAAATACGGAATGGCTTTCAAATCGTTAACTAGATTAAAAAGATTCTTCAGAATGTGAAAAGCTTTTACTGGATGTCTTTACATCCAAAAGTTTACACCTTTGAATTAAAAAGGGGTTCCTGGAAACCCCGAAACACGTGTATTCTGTGATCTGTTTATGACAATGTGTGCATATCATTTTCCCACTTTTAAACAAGTCAGTGACTCTGTTTTTCCTCACTGGAAAGAAAGATGGACATTGCTGCACAGTTCCTTCCAAAATGCTAAGATAAAATATAAAAATCGATGCTTCAGAAGAATATCACTGTAATGTGTTCAAACTTTAATATCTAACAACAATGCCTGCAATTCCAGCTACTAATGGAACAAACCACGGCTTTGAAATAGGATGACGGTTAATGGTGAGTTACGGAAAATCTACAGTCGAAACAATTGTACTGTACAGCTTTGCTATTTTTTAACTATCCAGAGAAAGAGTTTTCTTCTATCTTAACGTACAGAGCAAAAAGAGAAATCAATTCAGCTGTTAGGATTTCGCAGCGAAATCGAAGAAATTCAGGGGAAACGAGAGAAATACCTTTAAAAACTGAAATATTATGTTCACGGATATTGATAAAACTGATTTCAGGCGTGTATTTGGTTATATTTCATCCTTGGTCTCTCAGCTCATATTCGTTAGAAAATAGCGTGTATCCTTTTCCTTTTACTAATTATCGGGAATGATATATGATGTTGTTTCCGCTGTCTAGGCACTTAGTTGGAATCCTAACACATTTAACCCCATAGAATACATCATTAATCGGGAAACAAATTATCTGTTTAATGAGGGCAAAAAATACGTGTTGCGCTTCCGTCTCAGTCCTGCTTTCAAAGCAATTTATAAAATCATCGATCCTGTGACGTAATTTGAATTAAATTCTAAAGAGCCCTGCGATTCTCGCCTCCAGGAAATTCGATATCTAGATATGTTGTCCGCCTTATTAGGCTGCTCATACCCGGATGCGTGAAATGACGTCACTTCGATAGGATTATTACGCCTTTCCATCATTTTACTCTTATTTTCTTTTCTTTGAAATCTCGTCAGACAAATTTTACTTTATACGTCTGGCGTTAATACTCATTTTGTTTTGGAATGTAACGGTTTATGATGTTGTGTGAGTCTATGACGTTTAACTTAAAATAGGCTTCCGATATATTAAACTAAGAGACACTAGCTATCCCGTGTGAAACATTCACGTTCGACAGAAGAAATACGAAAACTCGGTTTTAACTTTTTTTTTTTTAATATATAACAGCAAAAATGTGATTTGTTTGTTTGTTTTTCGATGATCCTGAAATTCGAAGGGGTTTTAAGGAAGTTATGACATACTCACAAAAATACAACTTTCAGAAGTAATATATATGACACTGCGATTTGCTTTAAAATAATGTTGTTGTTTTTTCGGATTTCAATGTAACAACACAACTGTGGTTTGGAATCCTGCTTCCAATGAATTTTGAGGTTTTTATTCATGGAAATCTGGATCAGAATTCAGTTGAGGAAAATTGGTCTTTCAAGAACTGCATGTTCCGGCCCAAGGGAGGACCTTCGTTTACTCTCTCACCAACTGAGCGAGCTACTGATCCTCCATCTCGAGATACTATCCACTATGCGTCATAAAACAACAGAAACAATTGAAATCCATGCCTCTATTTTTTTTTTTTTCAAAATTATACAATTCCCATGTTAAAGTTAATGTCATGTTTTCCTGATTTTAACAGAAACAGAACTTTACGTCAGAATCCAGCAAAACGTTTAGATCATATTAGGGTGAGTCAATAAATAACGAAGCAGAGGCTATAAAAGAGATTTTATTCGATATTATTCAAAAACACTAAAAGAAATTGTTTAATCACTTATTGCTCTGGGAAATTAGTCCAATGATTCCGTGATAAAAGTATTTTGGCTGCTGCTGAAACCAATTACTCACGCACCCCCTTACTTCATCGTCCGAATGAAAGCGTTATCCCCGAAGTGCCTTCTTGAGTTTCCCAAAGATCTGAGAGCATATGGGGATAGATCTGGACTATAAGGGGGGTAGTTCAAGACTTCCCACTTAAATTTCTGCTAAAAGTCCTTTTTGCCAATGCAGAAAAGGAACTTTTGCGGAAATTAAAGTGAAGTCTCGAACCACGCCCCTTATAGTCCAGATCTATCCCTATATGATCCCACATCTTTGGGAAACTCAAGAAGGCATTTCGGTGACAACAAATTCATTCGGACGAGGAAATAAAGGAGTGCGTGCGTGATGGTTCCAGTTGCAGTCAAAGGACTTTTATGAGCACGGAATTATGCGACTAATTTCCGAATGGGATAAGTGTTTAAACAATTTCGGTCAGTATTTTTGAAGAAAGTCGAATAAAGTCTGTTTTATAGCCTCTGACTCGTTATTTATTGACTGACCCTCATATATTCATAGAAATTTGGACCAGATTTCTGCAAGAAAATAAATAAGTTATTGATGTTTTTCGGCCTTCAGCCATGGTGATTCTAACTCACAACCTTCGCATTATTAGTGCAACTCTCTAACCAATTGAGCCAATGAGTCGTCATTCCGGATGCTATGTATTAAAGCAATACGTGGGGGAAAAAACAGAATAACGGTTTTTTCGACAAAGTTTATTTTTCCCCGATAGCCGTAAGAAGAATTTTTAAATTAATGCCTTACTTATGAAATTTGATGAAGTATTGAGGAAATTATGGCGTTCTTCACAAAGGAAGCACCGCTGATAAACATTTCATGTGGTAAACTCCCGATTATCCGTGAAATAGGGCGGCATGGTAACCGCGGATAAGCGAAAACCTCGGATAATCCGAATAATATGTAAAAAACGATACTTAGTGTATACAATATCTAAAAAATACATTTAAATTGCTACTAAAAATATTGCTACATTGCATCTGCTAACATTGGATGTAAAAAAATATGTGTAAAAACCTTTTTTTGTTGTTGCAAAAACACTTAATTTTACATCTTGGGCCTTCATGTATCGCAGATACATGAGATTGGAGCTAAAAATTGAAATAAAAAACTATGATAACAAATTTTAAAATGCATAAAAAAGTAAAATTATCAACAACAAAACATTAATAAAGAAATGTACAGCATTTCAAAGGAGAAAATTAAGTATAAATACGTGAAATACAAAATAATTCAGTCACTGAAGGTCAGCAACATTATCTCCCTGGCACGCCAATATCGGTCGCAAAGATTTTCTTCGTTCCAAGAAGAGCAATCGAGTAGATGTTCTTTGTCCATCTCTATCTTTCTGTGTAAAAGGTAAAAACGAACAGTAACACAACCATAAGTTTAAAAAACATTTAATGACAGTTAAAAGAAAAAAAATGTGAAAAGACCCGCTGATAATCCGACCTTTTGATAATCAGGAGCTTACTACATATGTACGATTCTATGCTAACAGTGGCGTTAACCTTTGTAGTTTGATTCTCTCTCATTGTACTGATGTACACTTCCCGCGGCATGTAAATGGTATTTTTAAGAAGTTTTTTTTTTTTTTTTTTTTTGCATCATTGTCATCTCTTTAGTTTTATTGTACAACCTATTGTGAAACTTTGTTGTTCGATTCTCTCTCATTGTTCTGACATACACTGCCCGCGGCAGGTAAATGAAAGTCTCAAGAAATGTTTCGTCTTTCTTTCTTCCTTTTTTTTTTTTTGCATTATTGTCACCTCTTTACATTCTACATATATGCCTATTTTGCTTACGTTAAAAATAACAAGTCCTTTCGCATCAAAATTCAATGTTTTATTGACGTTTGAACGTGTATTTTTTGAAACTGTCATTGAACCTGCTCACAGTAATGCAGAAGACAAAAAAGGGGGAATGTAAGACCCCCGAAAACCTTAATTCTAAGGCATTTTGTTCCTAGACCCTAAGCATGTTCATATGTATGTAAGTGTGTGCGTGTGTGTAAAGACTAAAGAAAAGAAAGTTTTGATTGCGGACTACTTTCCTTTCTTAAGCTACTAAAAATCGACGCAAGATGCAATTTAGTTTATGTAGAATAGTTCTTTCACTTATGTATCTCAGTCTCTTTTTCAATAAGAAAACTATTGCTATTTTTCTTTTGTACCATGAAAAAAAAATGAAAAATCCAACATTCATAAAATTTTCCAACATCCTTTTCTATTCTTAAGAACAATAATCACCATCATTTTACGTAATAAAAACAGCAAGTGCCCTAAATGAAAGCTGTGCGTGTTATCACGATAGAATGTTAAAAATATTTCGAAACCAAAAATAGAAAAATATCCTTTCAAATATTTAATCCTTTTCAATCTTTCAACTTTCGTATTATTTAGCATCTTGATGGAATTTTAGTGAAATTGCTTTATTTTCTAAAAGCTAATCAAATGGTAAGAATGCAGTTAAATTAAAATTTAAAAAGTAGTGAAATGAAAAAGTGAATTTTAATGCATTTTTCAATAGAGTTTTCATGTTTTTCTCTTTATTTCCCTGGACTTAATTAATTTTCTTCATGAATTCGAGGAAATATGCATTCTTCTATTCATCGTTTTCTGTTTTTAACAGCACATTTATTCAGTCTTTTAAAGACGTTGTCTTCCTTATCAAAAGGAATTAAAATTTAAAACTTGTTGGTTTAGGATGCCAATATGTCAAAGAATTTTTAAATAAAATGTATGCAATTTTTTTTTACTTATTTAACTTTTATTTTATCAGGTATTTAAAAAAGTCGGATTCATTAGAAAGGTTTGGCACATTCAACATAAAGAGAAAAACAATTGAAAGCCTCAAGAGGGTAAATAAAACTTCAAATTTTCGTAATTTGTTTTACGTCGATAAAAATTTAAATTTCACAAATATTTTTGAAAACTTGATTTAACACTCTTTTTTGTCAAGCGTATGCGATGAGTGAGATTTGGTACATAATATTATCAGAAAGGATTCAGGAAATATTTCTTAAATTTCGCTGATTAGAAATTGAAATATTTGTGGTCAAAAGAAAGGTTTAAGACGAAAACTTGCAGAAACATTGAATAATTTGCAAAATAAAAAGATCGGATGGCAGCAGTGCTGATTTTTTGCAGAAATTCTCAGAATGATATCCGGGTAATTAAAAATTGGTGCATCTTAAAAATCTTCGCATGGGCTGTAAATTGAAAATGAACTAAGTAAAGATAAATAAACTGCAAAAATGTGTACTTGTGTTTCGGAGAAAGAAAAAGAGTTTTTTGATGCCTACTCAGAAATAGGAACTAACAGTAGACATATTACTTCAAAACGGATGAGAAAATACAAAATTACACATTTAAAGTTACAAAGCTGGGAAAAAACGACATAAATAAATTCTAAGTTCAATTCAATTCAATTTTTTTTCAATTTATTTCAATCAGGGAAATATATATACATATATATACACACACACACATATATACATACATATATATACACATATATATATATATATACACATATATATACATATATACACACACACATATATATATTTTACAAATATGCATTTCACATATAAAATAAAAAGAAATTACAAACAGAAATATATTTCTCTCAGTCGAATTGAGAATCCCTGATTGAGTAGATGGGAGTAAAGGCTATACAATAGCCTGACTATCTCCCTCCACTCAGAGAAGAGCTTAATTTAGAGCCAGTTTATAACATAATATAAAATTAACAAAAAATAAATGCATAATCATACAAAGAACACATAAACACAACACAAGTAATTCAATTAAAGTACGTCTAATTTTATAACAGAACCGAGGCATACTATTACGAATATGCTGCTTTATTCTAAATTGACTGCAGTAGAATTGAGTATAAAATTTTTTAGCCTATTCTTAAACAAATTTCGATTATTAATGGTTTTTAAACAATTGGGTAAGGTGTTCCACAATCTTGGTCCGTAGGAGTTAATGCCATTAAACAATAGATTTGTTTTTGCGTTTATAGGTATAATATTTTCACGGTTTCTAGTGGGGTAGTTATGAACCAATTCACGGATTGTTACTATTTCTGAATTCAAACCATTTGTTACTAAATCATGCATAAAAATACCAACATTATATTTATAAATTTGTTCCACGGTCTTTAAAAAGCTCCTATTACTGTTACCCACAATATTATCTCTATTAATTATTCTGTGAAATCTTTTTAATAAAATATTTATTAAGTTGAAGGGGAAAAAGCATCAGACGTTGAATCACCACCTGAACCGAAAAGTACTGGTCAAAACGAGGATGACAACCACACAGTCAAAAGTGAAAACAATATTTACAACATTTATATTTTAGAAATCATTTGTATTTAATACATTGGTGATTCCATCGAAACATTTGGGACATTTGAACGAAAGTTTTTGTAATATTTGCATTCATATGCCAGGCCATCTTTTGGTGGCCTTACAGAAATACTTATATAAAAATGATTTTCTGCATTAACTAAATATAAAATAAAAGTAGGGGAGACTATTGTACCTTGGACCACTTCTAAAACTTTTTGGTTTAAAAAAAAAAAGAATGTTTGATTTTTATGGTTTTTAGTTAATAAAACTTAACTTCAAGCCTTTTTGCACAAGTAAAAAAATATTTCGGATTATAAAATAATATTTTTCTATTTTTGTATATTTTTCACAAATTTTATGTAATTTGGTCCATGGTACATGATGCTCGTGTACCTTGAGACAGACCTCTTAGACTTGCTTAACTGCATAACTTACGTTGTATTCAAGTTTATTGGATCCACTTTCATTCAACTTTCTTAAATGCCTAGTAATGGTTGACCGGCTCACTTTGAATACTTTTCCGGCCTCTCTAAAAATCATTCTTTTGTCAGGATCATTACTTCTTACAGCTTCAATGGTATTTTGCAATGCCTCAACATCTACTGGATCCCTCTTGATTCCAGTTTTACTTCGAAGCATGATGAAATCCTACCTAAAAAAACAAAAAAAATCACTACAACCTACTGTACCTTGATCCAGTGGTTCAAGGTACAAGAGGGAACTTGGATTCAAGGTACACGAGGGTGCATGTTTATACAAAAGTGACTACCCTAACTTAACAGCTAAGTAAAAATTAAAGACTAAATGTTGAATACATTTACCGAGAGATAGGCAATAGATATAACGGTCAATCAGTTGGGTAACACTAGTCTTTAAAAGACCAATTTCATTTAAGTAACACTGGAATTATTTACTTTTGTTTGCACAAATCACAAAACAATCACTGTCCACATAAAAGCTGGAGTTTCAACCTACAACTCACTCTGGCAGGTGGAGAGATTGTCATGGCTGACATAGTGCCGTGATTCCTCACTAGGCGTTAGCTGATTAGAGTGCATGTTGCAAGGTACACCATGGCTAAGGTACAACAGTCTCCCCTACCAATTGGAAACGTAACGTCGTATGTATTGAACGTAAAATTAAACGTAGAAGCATGGATGCGTTAAGTATTAAACTGCACGACCAAACAGAAACATTCCTGGATAACTTCATGTATATTAAATGGAAAATTAAGTTGCCAAACAGAAGTTTTCCTGCAACAATGTATGTTGGCCATTCCACGAAAAAGCAGACATTTCGTCCTGCACGCAACAGCTCTATATTTCATTCAAAATGCGTAATAATAGAAATTTTTTTCTGCCAAAGAAATTATACATATTATGTGATTCCTTCAGAATTTTTTTTATTGGTTACATTATTTTAAAATAAATTTTGAAATAAAATTTAGATCTCTAACGTGCAAGACAAGATGTCCAATTTCCTATGGAGTAGCAAACTATTTTTTTCTTCTTTTTTTTTTTCGAAATGAAAAAATATTTAGTAGGTTTTATGTATTTCAAAACTTGCAACAATAGATTCGGAGGATATTTTGCTAAACTTGAGAGGTTAAAACGGATGTCCGAAAGTGTTCCAGCGTGTGATAGCTAAACTTCATTTGGAAGTAATAGTTTAAAAAGATATTGGGGAAAAAAATCTACTTAGAAAATCACACAAGTAAAGTACTTTCGTTAGGTCAACAAATTTTTAACTTTTTCCTGGTAAATAATGTGCATGTGGATAAAAACGTTACAAAAACGTTTGCCCAACTGTCCCGCATGTGACGGTTTAATCAGCCATGCATAAATATAAGAAACTTTTTAATAATAAACGTTCAAACAATTATTCTTCATTTTTGGGGCTCCAGCCGCATATTTGATATTTTTAGCACCTCTTCTATTTCTGTTTAGGTCAATCTTTCTGACAACCATTCCGGAAAAATTTGATCTTTAAATATCTAAAAAAGCTAAATCGAAACACACTGGATTGTTTTTAAAATTCATGCGCTAAAGTAAAGACTAGTTTCTTCTGAGAATATCAATGGAAATGCATTAGTATGCATTTCCATTGATATATGGATTGATGATATATTCACCATTCCATGATGATATATTGATGTACATATATATTTCCATGATTTCCTTTGCATTAGTTTGCAAAGGCAGTTACTGTCTCGAGATCTTAATTTACTTAGTACGTCAAAGATGCTGGATTAAGGTAAAAAACTCTAACCAAGGACGGATTTAGGCACATGTAAGACTTGCCAGGGGCAGTAAATATAGAGAGTGGCAAAATTTGAATTAATAAATTATATTTTTAGGTTCAAGAAGTTTATAACTATAAAAACTATTTTAATTAAGCACATAGGAATGTAATTAAAATGCCTCTGCTTTTATTTTATACAAAATAATTCACCAGAAAGTAATAAGGCAGACAATTAGTTTAGGTTTTAAAAAAATGCGAAGTTGATGAAGGAAAGTTTTTGGGAAGGGTAATTACTACTTGACAGTGCCCAGAGGCATCATTTCAGCATATCCCACTTCTTTCTCCGATGATAATTGAGTAAACGTGATTTTAACTACAAAAAATTAATTTTTAATTCCTAGAAAAATAATTATTACTCATTTGTTTTCTTTCACTTTTGTGCTTGACAAGATTCGCAACTGGTACAATTGTAATGTTTGTGCTTCTATTTATATATTATTGTACATCTCGGAGTTATCTTTCGTTATTAATCTAATATATGTGTCTTTCATTGAAAAAGTGGTCTATTTCCATATTTTAAAAATGCGTACTTGTTTGCTAAATGATGTCACATTTGGTTATATCTTTTACTTTTAAATCGAAGCAAAGAACTTTTCGAAGAATAACTATCCAAGACTAATAGTAGCTGTTTTTTCCGAAGGAAATATTTGCATAAGGCTTTATGCAATTTTTCATAGTAAAATAATTTACAAGGAGGTACGCCATCTTTTACAACGAAAGACATAAATATGCCTCAACATTTTTCTCAGTAGTTCGTGAATTAGTAGGATAGACTGGGGCACCTTTACGCGGATGTATTTTAATGAATTTTCTAATTTTTATGTTTTAACTTAGGGAATTTTAGACATTGCGGTTTTATGAAGCAGATAATGGAGTTAAAATTCGTATGTTCAGTTGTTGCTCATCTTGTGTTTTTAACCGTTAAAAAAATTATTTTTGAGTTCAACTCGGTTGCGTAAATTTGCGCCGGACACGGGGCACGTTTACGCACACTTACAACACCTAATGTGGCTCTGTTTGTGTTTTGAACATAATGTCTTACCATCGCTAAAATAAAGCTACTTTATTACAGATTGAATAGTGCATCAAATTGAAGCTGAAGGGGCATGAAGACAGCACTATATGATTGTAAGCTATAAGATACGAATGTATAACTTAATTAAAAATTAAATAATAACTTTCAAAACTAAATAGCCGAAAAATACTAAAAATGTTTGAGACGGTTTGGAGCAAAAAAAGTGTCAGGGGCACGTTTAAGTAAGACACAGTAAGAACGATCGTAAAGGTGCTCCGACGTGCAATGCGTTAACTTGCCCCATCTTAAAGTTTGGATTCATTTTTAACATACAAAAAGAAAATAATGATAATAATAACATTTTAGTTTATACAAATACAATTTTCGAAAAAGGATATAATTCTGCTATTTTTTACATGTTTATTTTTTCTTAACTAATTATTATTTATTCACAATAAGCTTCAAAGAGTTCAACACAAAATTTACTCAACTTAGTAGAAAACAGATTAGTCTCTCTGCATGCTGGATCGAAGCTCGACTAATGCTCAAAAACTTGTGAAAATATTTGCATCAATTTGTTATGACTTTTGGCTCGCCTGTTATTATTTGTTTCGAAAAAAAGATACTGCGTTAACGTACCCTAGTCTACACTATGAAAATCTCAGTGGACCTTTTTCTCTCTTTGTTTTTTGTGGAGGAAAGGGGGGGCGGGGAGGATAATACGAAAATTAAAAATCCGAAACGTTTATTTAGATCTAAGTTTTTATTTTTATCTTATTAACTAGAAAATCTCCCGTCAAGATATCACGGGTTTAAATTGCTTCTATATTTGAACAACGAAGCAATTGCCTGTTTGGTGATATTTTGATTGTTGAAATTTTAACCCTAACACCAGTGGATTAACTGTAAACTACAGTAGAACAGTTAAGTTACCGGATCCAGTTCAGCTTTGTCACAATAAACCCTTCCTTGTATGTAAAACATTACAAAAACACATTATCAAATTATCATGCCGTATTGCGAGTTTCATTGTTGATGATGCCAGGAGTGTTACTCAATCAATGGCTGTTATATACACTGGTGTGCAAAAATTAAGGACAAGACGGTTTTTTCAATATAACATGGTACAAAAGCTTTCCAAACCAACACATTTAATACCGTAAGATCCCCAATACGTAAGGACATGTGTAATGTAAGCAACACTTACTAAAAGAGGAATCAGAGGGATAAAAAGAAGCTTTTTTGAAAAAGTAGCATGGAGCGCAATGCGACTGAAGGCTGAAACATTCCTGTGATGGGTGTCCAGCAAGAAACATCCGGTCTTTAGTAGGGGATATGATCTCCCCCGATGCTAGGCAGGTTTCACAGCGTCTTGCAGCGTCAATCGAAGCTCCCGAATCGTTACTGGTGGTAAGGTACGAGCTTCCAAGCGTCTGCCTAGAAAATCCCATACATGCTCGATAGGATTGAGATCCGGAGATCGTGCCGGCCAATCCATGCGTTCAATATCCTCACTCTCTAAGAGCTGTTCGGCAGCTACTGTGCGATAACATGGTGCATTGTCGTCCATGAAAAGGAAATGCGGACCCATAGCGCCTCTAAAAAGACACACATATGGAAGAAGAATCTCGTTACAATAACGGGTCCCGTTGACTGAACCTGCGTCAAAGATGTGAAGGTCTGTACGACTACCAAGCATGATGCCTCCCCAAACGAGAACACCGCGACCTCCATACCTGTTTCTTTCAATGATGTTCAAGGGATGATTGCGGCTTCCCCGCTCTCTCCAGATGAGTATGCGATGAAAATCGCTACTCAGACTGAATCTGCTCTCATCTGTAAAGAGTACTCGTCCCCATTCATTGTCTCTCCAATTCCGGTGTTCCCAGCCCCACAGAGAACGCCTTCTCCGATGGGCAGGCGTTAGAGGTACACACCGTATAGGGCGTCGTGCAAACAGACCACCACCATGCAGTCTTCTGGCCACGGTAAAACGCGATATCGGTCGTCCAGTCGCCGATGTCGAGTGTCTAGCGATTTCTCCCGCTGTCTGCCGCCTGTTTCTTCTGGCCTGTAAGACAATATAACGGTCATCTGCGGGTGTGGTTCCTCGTGGACGACCACTACGGAACCCTCGGATAGCTGTTCCTGTAGTTTGAAATTGTCTCCAAAGTCGTAAAACGATGCTGTGAGCAATTCTGAACTCTGCAGCCACACTTGTCACACTGCGGCCTTTCTCCAACTTCCCAATGATTCGACCTCGGGTAAAAGCATCCAGATGTCGTCTAACAGATTGATTATTCGCTATTTCTCGCTGAGGCAACAACTCGGTGTGATTTTAACTGCTATACGGCGTGCAATCTCTTTGCCAGAAATACTGATCTTACACCGACAACATGCTTTATACTACTCAGACACTCCCCCATTACGTCTGCCTGCATATCTGCGCATGTGCTACCGTACATCACCTTACTTAATCTCCTGATTGGTCTTTCTGTCCGCTCTGCCTCTTCGTTCAGCTGATATGCTAATTTTTCGACTTCGTCCTTAATTTTTGCATACCAGTGTATATGAGGATTGTTTTGGATCTGCCATCTACTTATATTTTGTATGCTATACCTTAAAATATCTAAATACAATCGTCGACTGAATACTAAGAGTAGATAACTGCAAATATGGGGGGGGGATGCTATGTTTCACCTTCGTTCATAATTTTTGTTCAAAAAATGGCATAAATAATGGAATAAAATTTATAAATGGTAGCTTCATAACATTTAAATCAAGTCTTCACGCAGGGGCGTATACAAGGGGAGGTTATGAAGGTCATGACCCCAAATACCCCTTTCCTAAACCGCCGACAATATTATCCGTCCTTTGTGTTAAAAAAACTTTATGAATAAAATGTAACAGACTTCAGTACTCTCTTTTTTTTTCAATTCATTAACTTGTTTTAAAGTAAATTTTGCAAAAGCTACTTCTTTTAATTGTTGATAAAATTGGTTAGTAACGTTTGTGTCCATTATGTGCGTTATTTTTGATCGATTCGGTGCTTTTTATCGACACCGAAGTAGCTTCATAAATTTTTCGTACTTAAAACCGTAGGTTCGTTCCTGGAAGGGGGAGGGGGTGCGGTCATTCTCTAACATGCCCCCCTAAAAAGACGTCTGTATCTGCCCCTCTCTTCATGTTCCAAAATATCAGGGGAAATATTAATTTGTTCAGTTGTCCTCAAAACCGTACGAGAAAAGCCGAAATGTAGTTATCTTTTTATAACATCCATGCAAGTTGACAAAGCTCATTTTTAGTCAAATCTTTGACCAGATTTTATTTAATTTGCAATGCTCTACCACAGAGGGGGAAAAAAAGTAAATGTCATTTTTCACGTCTTGTGAACCTAATCTATACTATTGCTGAAAGCCAAGAAATCAATCACCTCAGAGAATGGTGACAAAACAAAGGAAGCATCCCCCATCCTGTTCCGGCGGGGCAGAAGGGGCGTTACATTTCCTTCGACGCCCCTGACGTTAGAACCGATAATGGAGGGGACACGAAAAAGCTGGGGCAAAGGCCACAATGACGCTTTGATTTAAGATGAGAAAGAGAAGGGAGCCTGCTGGCGTCATCCACTTTTTCCTGGGACAAAAAATTTTTGTAACTGTAAGTCGAAAAATTTTTGCTCTGAAGAAGTGGAGAACCTGTTTCATAGTTTTCACTGGTAGATTGAAATACATTTAATGTTTTTTTTATGTAACATGTATAATGCTATTGCCAAAATAACAAGTTAGAGAATTATTAAAATTTTGAATAAAAATCTTATTTGGGGGAAAATGCAACGAACATTTTATTTCGAGGTTGGGTTTTTTTCTTGGCAGTAAACTCCGTTAAAATATTTGACGTATTGAGGATCTGAAGAACAAGATTGGACATTCAATGAAGTAGCTCTGAACCTTTAGAACCGATTTTAAAAAAATCCTAAAAAATATAAGAGATGGCGTTTGTAAAGTTGCTTGTAGTTAAGGGCTTTTTACCAAAAATAAGAAATAAAATAAAAAAACATACTAAACATCTTTTATTGTAAAATTATGAATAAAGTTTGCCTAAACATTACATTATATATTAAGTAGAAAAATTGGCCATTCTTTAATTTCCCTCAACGAAGTTTATGAATGAAAACCTCAAATTCCTACAGCTAAAGCTATTTTGTGGGGTTTTTTCAATATTTTACATCATAAGAATCACAGAACTAAGCTTCCGAAAATCCACTACCCATTCTACACTTAGAGTACTAGTAAACGTTTTCACTATGACAGATTTCCTAAATTGCCATTGAATGTAAGTATGCCCAGTTTAAATTAAATATTTTTATAAGCAATAAGTTTACTACTTTTTTTAAACTTCTTACTCAAATACAACTTTTTTTTACGTCCTTTGAACTGGAATGTTTGAAACTTTATTGTGATGTGTCAGAACACTTTATTGTTGATTTACCTTTCACTTTTTCTAAAAAATAAATACTGTATTTCAGTGCTAAATGGTAGACGCATCTTCATTCAATATCAGTCTCAAAATTTAAATTTTCAGCTTCATTTACTTCTTTTGTTATATCATAAAAGGTAGAATATTTTATTTACTTATTAATTTGTTACAGTTTTGTAACGTTTAATATAATGTAAATGTCAAAAAAGCATTTTAGATTTCCTAAATGTTTTAGAATCAAAGTTTTAGTATTTTTAAACATCATGAATGGTTTTAGAAATAACTAAAAAAATGTGATTCGTGTTTCTCCCAGTCACAAAAATTACCTCAATCAATGGCTCCCCTTCCCTCCTCTCAAATACATCTGTATTTGAATTATTTTTTTCTTAAGTATCTCAAACTTTACAAAAAGAAACGATTTTTTTGCAGATCTAAGCAAATTTGTTTTGACTTAATCAACCGTCAAATATGTTTTATTTCAAAGGCGTGTTTTTCACTCCTTGAGAGAAAAAGATGCGTTAAGACTGTATTAGAAACGAAGAAGAAAATAAAGTCTCTGGTTTGAAGAAAACGCTTTGTACTGAATTGGGAAACCGAGTGAATTAAATGTCCCTGTCAAACGATACTGCTGTAGCGATAAATTGTGGTGGATTCGTTTTAGTGAAAAATTGTCTTCTGACAGTTAGAGGGATCCATATTTTGATTCATTTTAGTTGAAAACTACAGGTTAGTAAAGAATGTTGTTCAAACAGTTAAACAACAATTATTATTATTATTATTATTATTATTATTTTGCACAGGCAGTGATTTTATGAAAACTGGATAGAGTTTCGATCATTTGACATCAGTTTGACCTATGTTCTATTTGATTAGACTTGTACTTCAAAAATTTTAAAATTATTTGAAAAACCATTCTAAATGCGATGATGGCTTTCAAACTGTTATACAACTTATAAATTCAGGAAATAGGATTTTGGAGCTAGTATTAAAAAAT
The DNA here is from genome assembly GCF_026930045.1 of Uloborus diversus. NCBI lineage: Eukaryota > Metazoa > Arthropoda > Arachnida > Araneae > Uloboridae > Uloborus > Uloborus diversus. The sequence continues at coordinate 135,018,533 of NC_072731.1, forward strand.
TCTATGTTCAACAGTAGTTAAACTACTAACTGTTAAAGTAAAAATTGTTAACTTTCAGTTAATCTCGGTAAATTTTTCACCAATGCAAGTAATCTTTTTCTTTCATTAAGTATTACAAAAGTTTTTGAAGCTTATGTACACAAAGCCTATTTCGTTCATAAATGAAAAATATATTTAAATAATATTTTATTACAATTAAATAGTAGAGTAGCAGCACTGCGGCACAAAATCACTCTCTGTCTTCGTTCGACTTTGAAATGATCATTAGAACGCTAGAGTACTAAAGACTGTAATACTTTAAGTACTACACTAAAACTATATGAAACAAACGTAGCAGAGCGTGTTGCCATCTATACACCTTTCTTGAGGTTTTTGCAGATCTGAACTCGTGGGAATGTTTTTCTCAGTGACGACAGTGGTTCTGACGTCACTACGATTAAGATGATGAAAGTTCGATAAGTTCAACCACACATGTGAGCCATGTAACCAGTAGGAAATACAGTAACATATTTTTGAAAAGCAAAAATACACCGGCAACACGAATGTAAAACAATATTGATGACGTTGTCTGCGATCGAACCTTAGTGGCCGAGTAGCCTGAGATATGGCTCTCGTTCAAGATGAACTTTTTCTTCCTTTTGGATGAAAATTCTTCCGTGTAAATATGTATTGATAAAAGTGATATTACTGTATGTAATGGAGGTGTAACTCTAGTACTTTTTATACTCGTGTTCAGCTGTTCAGTGAGCTGTTTAGAACCAGCACATTGTGAAAGTTACAGAAAAACTTGCTGGCAACCACAGTGCCAGCAATTTTTGCTGTAAAATGGATAAAATGTTATTTAGTGTAATGCATAATAAGACAAATCTAAGTAATAAATGTTTGCTCTTGTTCATGTTCTTTTTTTTTTCTGCTTACTGTTTTCTTCGTAAAAATATCAACTGGGAGCTTCAACCAGAAAGAAAACCACGCTTTTTTTTCCAGCCATGAGATATTTTCTCTCCTAATATTCAACACGCAACCCTTCATTCATCTCGCGTCTATTTTGCCGCCGTTTTCAAAGAAAAGAGACAGGCGAAATCAAAAACATCTTCGATATTTTGACGGGAGGCATACACCCTTACAGAGAAATTTTCCTCTTTGTGAAAGTTCACTCACGGACAAACCTGATTACAGGATGAAGAGAGGAGAAATAAAATACAATTTGCTGGGAATATGTTTTCCGGATAGTAGGAAAAATCTTTCCATCCTTCCATGACACATATTCCAGTCAGCAATGCTCCGGGGGCGGAGAGATGGAAGGCGTTCAACTATCTCTGTCCATTCTTTTCCCTTTCTGCTGAAATCGATTATTTGTGAAGTGACACCCCTCTTTTATTTCAGTAAACGTCAACTGAAGGGCGCCGATTCACTATGATAGTTCCAAATCCGAAACGTTTCTTTGAAATCGAAGGTTTTTAACCCTTCCACTTTTTTTTCCTTGTCTATTTTTTGATGCAAACAAAAGATTTTCATCGCAGTGAAAGGAAATAAGTGCGCGTACTCTCTATGGAGGTTATTGTTTGGTTGAATTTAATTTTGCTGCCTATTTTATTTATTTTTACAGAAAGACTAAACTTTAAAAACAATCACGGTATCGTTCTACATTTGTCTAGCTGTTATTTATTTTGCCCTTTTTAACTCATTAAGCCGTTGCTTGTATTCATCTGCTGCAATTTTTAAGCTGTCATTAGATTTTTTCCTGCTTCATATTTATTCAGATGTTTTATTAATTTTTCATGTATTAGATTCACGTGTATGCTATACGCACTAAGGTTTCACTTACTTTTCATGGGCCGTGGTGGAGGTAAGGTGTTGGACTCGTAACTGGAGATTTCCGGGTTCGATGCCAGCCAGTCGAAAATCCTCCTTGTTTGATAATGTTGCCTGGGAAACGTTAAATATCTCGCGGCAAAAAGAACTAAAAAATCCCATTCCAAATGAATACCTCTGAAATAACGTAACCAGGAGTTTTTCGGTTTCTGGTTTTGATCAAAATTGTAGAAATGTTGATAGATGGTGCTTTTATCTATCGTATGCTGTTTGAGCTAAGTCGGACTTAAATCTCAATGGGAATTTGTAAACGGAAGCAGTACTTTTCAGCTTTAATCAGGGAATATTATCTACTTAGGTAAACCCGAGGCGTTTAAACAACAACATTTTTTTTAGTGCGAAAAGTATTTATCTAATGAAACAACGTTTAAAATGCTCAAATACCAATCAATTTTCAGACTTTTTGCCAAGTGTTTTTTCATTCATAGGATTGTTTAGTTTGCATTGAAAAAGAGATTTCTTGCAACACTTGAAAAACTAACTGGCCTGCAATTTGATTGGTTCATTTTAAATTTTGTTTCAAAATTTTCTCTCTTGTTTCACAAAGGTTTTTAAGGTAATTTTTAATATATAAGCCTTTTTTAAAACATTTTTATGCATAGTATCAGTTTCAAGAATCAGTTTTTTCAAGCATCAGTTTCGACTGCTTTCAAAACACAGAACTACTAAACACTAAAAGCAACTTCCATTTTACTCTAAATTAAAAAAAAAAAAAAAAAAAAACATGGGAAATATTTCTAGTTGATAATGTAAACTGGTTAATATCCTATTTCTGAAGAAAGATGGGAGTTGTGTAAATTAACTAATAATGGTTACGAAGAAATAAATCAATTTTGGGCAATTCTATCTTATTAATAGGAGTCGGAATCAAAAACGGACGATATCAATATAATACTATTTTGAGTTACATATTAAAAAATGAAATGAAACTTAGTTTAGTTTTCCAAGTCAAGGCTGTGAACTTCTTGAATCGAAATCTGCCTCGCTAATTGCTCTATAAAGCATGGAAGTCACCTGACGCAGAACTTGATGAATTTCGCTTCACAAAATCAGTGACTGAGAATTCGAAAGATATGTTATTAAATTAGTTAAATTTGAGTGAAAGATTTCGATGTCATAGAGTTATAATTGTAATCATAATCTCTACCATTTTTTATTATTGTAATAGCAATCGTAATCGATTACGGTTTCTTGTAATGGACTCCGAGCCTGTTCCTGAGTAGTAACACTGAGGCTTACGTTTAGTCTGGCTTTGAGACACAGATAATAAGGCCGTTTCCATGGACACTTTCGACCCCGGAAAAACCTGCTTTTTACCGCATTCCGGTTATTTGTGGGGTTTATGCGTAATCTTTCTCCTCCTGCTCGCTTCTGGAGGGAAAGCGTGTTATTACCCAAAATGCATTACGCGAAACAATATTATCTACTAGCTGCTAAGGATACTGGGTGAAAACCGCTTTCTCTGGTACAATGGGAAACCTCATTTTACATGGAAACGGGGAATTTCTCAGTCGGTTTTTTGCGGAGCCAGGGCGAGGATTTACCGGGTCGAAAAGTGTGTTGTGAACACGGCAAATGTAACACAAGTATGATTGGTAATTTATCAAGCGGAAGTTGATGCTTCATTTTAGCCTCAAACTTTTTCAACCTCACTCATTTAGAAACATCATGGAGAAAAATGCCTGCTATTTTTTAAAAAAAGGAAACATTTTACCTTTCGTACTGAACCAAGCATTTTCCACTTTAGTTCTGATCTGCAGTGGAGAAAATTACATTTTATTGTAAAAGTCTTCAAAATAAAATACAAAAGTAATTAACTTGCGGAAAATCGATTTAACTACCTGATGCGAAGAATAAAATTCACGAGAAAAGCTTTATTCCAATTACATGTTTTCTAACTGAAGTATGAAATTTTAAATGCCTGACAGTCATAGCCAGTCGTTTCTTCGAAATAAATATTGACAGGATATTAAACAAGTGCATATATTTTAAATGAACTTCTAGAACTTTCGGATATTTTAAATACTTTTATCACCGGTTTGAGAGAAATCAACTGCATCGTTACCAAAGAGAAATGTGCTCATTACTATTATTGTCGTTAGGAAAACAATGAGCGGAAAAAGAAATCTTGTGCTTAATTTCCGCTCTTTCTTCGCTATTCTCAAAGTTATGGAATGCCGAAATTACTTCCATGAATTGGAGTTATGTGTTTTTTAGTTGAATGAATAATTGAGTTATTTCTGAAAAGAGGGTTGTGTGCAATTTCTATAGTTTCAAAATTGTTTGACATTCAAAAATTCGTAAATTTTTAAAGAAATATCACTTCTTCTTAAAATTAATGTGTGTATGAGAGAGTGTGTGTGTGTTTGAAAGATGGTCGGAAATCAAGTTTAAAATTACTCAGTATGATTAACTGAGGTCGAACTTGGTATATGTTTCGACACTGGTGCCAGGGGCGGCTCTAGTAGTTTTGCCGCCCTAGGGGAGGTTGACAAGTGCCACCCCCCTTCCTTCCATTGCTTTTTCTAAAGTGAAATATTCAAATACAAATCGGTAATAAACAAAGAAATAAAATCCTGACTTATATTCCAGCCTTAACACTGTTTTCCACGATCAAATACTCCAGATAGACTGGTACATTAAAAGTAATTCTATAACTTCAAACTGTTTCTTTTCTCCCATTTGTCATTTAAAACTAAATAAATAAAAATCTATCATTTTTTAAAGAATGGTGGGACGGATTTGAAATCTCTGAACAAGTCGCAATCAGTGGCATAGGAACTTTGTAAAACAAGGGGAGAAGGTGCTCATAGTGGGAAGTGTCTGGGATCCAAGAGGCAGAAGCAATAGCGAAACCATAAAACAAGGGCGTCCATATAGGGGGCAAGGGGGGGGGCTCGAGCCCCCCCCCCTTGGAAATTAGAACTTTCTTGCTTTTAGTACTTTCTTTGCAAAAATATAAAAATATTTCTTTTCCAGCCATTAATGAATACATAATTAAAAATGTCAAATTTTAATGACTCGAATCTGTCCTGAAATCTGCCTCTATGGGGAAAATATCCTGCTAAAACATGGTTAAAATTTCTGAGCCCCCCCCCCCCCTTACAATTTTGCATATGGGCGCCCATGCCATAAAATATTTTTAGGGGGGGGGGAGGGGCACTTAATAAGATTTTCTAATTTGAAATGGACGTCCATAACTCTCTCTCTCTCTTTCCCAGCAATTTTTTCAATCACATCTAATGTATACATTGTATGTGGAGTGAATGAGGTGATTAAAACTTCTGGTTTTGGAAAGGGGTCGGTCTGTACTAGAAGATGAAGCACGTAGAAATAGAAGTTTCCTGGGGTTCTCTCCGGAAACATTTTTGAAATTCTAGTCCTAATAACTAAGTTTTTAACGATTTATGGTAATGTTAAAAGGGAGAAAAGGTTTTAATACTCTCCCTAGAAATTGTTTGGAATTGATGTCATTAAAACGCGATTACTTACCATATTTGTGGCTGTTATGGAAAATGGTATTACTCAGAGATTGTACTTGATCGATTTTTCAATTTGATTTATATCTCCCTTACATCATTTCGAAATTGAAGTTCCAAAAACGTAAATGTAGACAATCTTTAGTGATGTCAGGGAAAAACGAGATAGGGCCCTCCACTGGAAACTTTTCGAAATTTAAGTCCTAGATAGCGTTCCTCAATGATGGTATCGGAAGAGATTCAGAGATTCCTTCTCCCTAAATTTTCGAAATTATAGTACTAAAAATTCAATTTTCATCGTCCTTTTGGTGATATCAGAGAGATGAGTTTCGGGGGTCGTTATAAAACTTTCTTATTTTCTGAGAACTAGAGAAAGGGGAATAAATGAAAGAGGAGGGCAGAGAACCACTATGCCTGAAATGTGTTTAAATGAAATGTTTGATGTTACATTTTTCAGATACGTTTTAGTAGAAGTGCTTGATGGAAACTATAAAACATTGTTGATACTTTTTTTACAATAATAAGTAAAAAGTAACACTTTTAATCGTAAAAATGTATATGAAAAAGTGTTTCCCGGAATCTCACAAACATTTTGTGGGGCAAAATGACATTAAATGGCACTTTCTACCCGAAATAATGATCCCATTTTCTTGACTTAGGTCTTATTCGAAAGCCCGCGAAAAATACACCTCACGTTGATTTACTTCCTTCGAATTTCAAAAAAAAAACCAAGGCTGTAAATCTCTAGGAAAAGAGTTATAAGCATTTTTAAGCCAAATATCAAGTCGGAAATTTATCGTTTGCCAACAAGCTCAGTTTAAATCCTTTTCGATCTGTTGCCATTTTATACTCGACTGTGAACAAACAAAATTCTTGCTTTTGCTTTGAGGTAAAAATTTCCCCTTTTGAACATTTTTGGGCTTTTTTTTTTTTTTTTTGAACTGCCACTATAAGATAATCAAGGATTTTAGTTGCATTAATGGAGGTTTGCGTTTAATTTATTCAGAACTTAAAGAATAACCGTTAAAAAAAATTAAGAATCATTTTTTGACGGGAAATTTTACAGTATATTTATTCTTCTATTATTTGAGCCCAGTTGTTGAACACGCGTGACTTGATCTAACTTTTATTTTCGAGGTAGACCGTGCAAAGTCGCTAGTAGATAAATAAATCAAGTAATTTGCCACCCTTAAAATTAAAGTGAGTTTCTAATTAAGTTCCAAACTGATTTTTGCATATCGAAACACTGATACACACTTTAAACTATTTTTTTAACATTAAAGCAGCGCATCTTGTGGCACTTAAACATGTATTAATATTTTCCAAAGACTTTTAACTCGCATAACTTGCCGCCTCTCAAATTAAACTGAATTTCTAGTTGAATTCCGAACTATGTTTTGCATATTCAAACACTGGTACAAACTCTAAATTATTTTTTTTAACATTAAGGCTGTTTATCTTTTGGCACTGAAACAGATATTAAAAACTTTTTAAAGAAAGTTTCAATTTCGAAATTTGCCGCCCCCTAAAATATGCCGCCCTAGGCGTCTGCCTAGGTCGCCTACCCCTAGAGTCGGACCTGACTGGTGCATAAATATTGACTAATGTTAACTCAACTGGATATTACTAATTGTGTGTGACTATTTTCTTTCTATTAGTTATAATAAAGTTATCACAAAAGATTGAGCTCAAATGAAGTGTTATAAAATGTATACCAAATTAGATTGAGCATGTTAAAAAGAAGTCGATGTTCATCATTAATAGCATTTCTTCATACTTTTGATTGATATAGATTTATTTGAAATATACCACTCACTAAACATTCCATTTCTTGATGCTATAATTTCTGATTACAAAGCAATTTTTTTAAACAAATTTGTATTTTTTCTCTAGATTGCTACCAGGGGAGAAAACCACAGTACGCGGCATGCGACAAAGGAAGCCAATGAATTGAAAAACAGTTACAAGAAAATGATTCCTTGTAAGTACCACAATGGGGTTGTTTCCTTCAGTCAAAAGTACTAATTTTAGTCACTGAAATTGATAGAATGAGTAAAAAAAATAACATGGACCCAGAAAATACTTTCATTTTCCCAACAGTTATTTTTTAATTAATATTTTTAAATGTTCGATTTTAAAAACAAGGCGTGGTCTTTATGACGTCACAAATGATGCAATTTTGCGCATCTTTCTTCCACGTTTCCACGTTATGATAATCAAGAAGCGAACTAAATATTGCACTTTACGCTTGCTATCAACCATACCGTTTGCCAATACACGTGAGTAGAGATGCGAATTAAATATATTTCTCCGTGAATGGCAACACTGAATGGCATTTCATCATTTGTGATGTCACCCGACAGAAGCGTAAACAATGAAAGCGCACCGATTTAAGTAATTTTTTTTAAATATTAAACTTGAACAAATTATTTTAAAAATGGTCAGATCCTATATTTTTTAAGCATACTCTTTCAGAAAAAAATACTTTTAAAATTTTGGAAACGACCCCATTGCAATTTTTAATAAACATTACTAAAACATGCTTCTTATGTAGGCATATCCGAGAATTAAATTTAATGGCCTCGAGATCCCTCTTATGACAGCGAGCTTAACAACAAAATGTCCTCTGGCAAGTCATCAAGTTATTCTCTTAATTTACGAATGATTTGACCTCCTTGCCTTAATTCATTGTGTTCGGATTAGATTTCCATTACTAGAAGTACGATACTTTAATGATATGAATCACGCACCTTTGCTCCATGAAAACTTCGTACATAAGTAGAAGTTCATCGGTTTACATAAGTTCAGTTTCACTTAATTTCATTTTTTTTTTTTTTGTAAATTTTTTTTAAACTCTTATTATATTATTCTTGGACCATTATCAAAAAAGGATAAGATATTTTTTTATGCAGTCTCAAAGCCTCGAAACCGTTTTGTCTTATATATTTTTTGGAATGAAAATGGCTTCCTTTAGCGTATTTGTAATCTATTTCGATCAAAACATAGAGACTTAGCAATAACTTGTAGCAATTTGTACTTATTTTGTTTTGTAGTCTCTCTAAGGAATGGTTTGTTGCATATTACACTGGTGTAAGAAATTAAGAGAATTTTCAGATTTGTTCAATTATCTCCAGAACTACTGTACCAATTTTAATGAAATTTGGTATGTGCATACATTGAAACAATACAAAACAAATAACCAACCAAAATTTTAAAATACTCACGCATGATCATAAATAACACTCATTAGAGTCGGATGGCAAGAAACAGCGGTTGCAAAATTGAACAAAAAATGGGTTTAGTAGGGGGTATGGTCTCCTCTAACAGACATATAGGCCTCGCAGTGTGACTCCGTACTTGAAATAAAGCAGTTTATGAGATCCTTAAGCAATTATTTTCACTCATTCAACAACGCCGTTCTCAGGCTATGGATGGTCCCCGAAGGGGTGTTGCGAGTTGCTATTGCCCTCCCGAGAGCGTTCCAAACATGTTTTACAGAATTAGAGTCTAGAGATCTGCTTGGCCAACCCATCGAACGAATATCCTCCCCTTTTAGAAATTTGTCGACCAGAAGAGCTGTATGTGACCTTGTGTTAACATCCATTAAAATTAACTCAGGGATAACAGCGCCCTTCAAGAGGTGAGCATAGGGCTCCAAGACCACATCCCTATACCTGGCAATTGTCACAGAGACTCTCTCAAGGACTTGGAGGGGTGTGCGGCCATCTAACATGATGTCGGCCCAGAACGTCAAACCACTACCACCATAATGGTCGATTTCGCCGATATTGGAGGGTAGGTAGCAGGTTCCTGCTTCTATCCATGTAAACGTGGGACAAGAATAAACGTTTAAGCTGAAACGGGACTTGCTATTTGCCTTCCGATATCCGCGAAATCGACCATTATGGAGGAGGAGGTTTGACGGTCCGGGCTGACATCATGTTGGATGGCTGCACAGAGAGGGTCTGTGACAAGTGCGAGGTATAGGGATATGGTCTTGGAGCCCTATGACAACCTCTTGAGGGGCGCTATTAGCCCCGAGTTAATTTTAATGGATGTTAACACAAGACTACATACAGCTCTTCTGGTCGACGAATTTCCTGAAGGGGAGGATATTTACCGGATGGATCAATCAAGCAGAACTTTAGACTCCAATTCTATAGAGCATGTCTGGGACCTTTTTGGAGGGTAATAGACACTCGCAACAGCCCTCCGAGGACTTTCCATAGCCTGAGTACAGCGTAGTTGAACGAGTGGAAACAATTGTCTCCCCCCCCCCCCCCGGATCTTATAAACTGCTTCATTTTAAGTATGGAGTCACACTGCAAGGCTTATATGCCTGCTAGAGGGGATCGTAACCCCTATTACACCCCCGCTTTTTTTTTTAATTTGCAATTGCTGTTTCATACCATCCGACTCTAACGAGTGTTATTTATGATCATTCATATACATTTTAAGTTTTAGATGGTTATTTGTTTTGTATTGTTTCAATGTATGTACATACCAAATTTCATTAAAATCGGTCCTGTGTATCTGTAAATAATTAATCAAATCAAAAAAAATCTCTTAATTTCTTACACCAGTGTATCATTAAACATTTATGGGTGAAACCTACTTGTGCTATTCGTAAAATCATTACATCTTTCTACAGGAAAATAAAATTTATCACAATGAAGATTGAAGAATTCGGTAAAGTAAAGCGATAGTTTTTAGATGATTTAAAAGAAATTTTCGCAAGCTTTACTTTTTCGACAGACAAAATTTTAAATTATGGCCGAATATGGTAAATTTCTAACTAATTGAAGATTAACTCATTCCGTTTATCCAGTGTTCCGGTTTTTGAACTTCAAGATAAATGGACGGAAATATATTTTCATCCTCAGTGGTATATGTCATGAAAGCAATTTTAAACCTGCATTTAAAAAATACACTTTTGAATGCTCTGCACAGACGTTAATTATGTTGATGCTTTAAATATCGGTAATGCTCTCAGTAATCCTCAGGGCTTAACTTCTAACAACAGAAGTGCGAGAGCATTATACTTTCATTTTTTATACTAGAGGGCTCCGCATCCTGCTCACTGATGCTCACCAACCCCTAAAGATTGCTTCGCAAAGATTTAAATCGTCAATCAGAAAGAATCAGATTTAAAACACGTTACGAGTTCCGTTTGGAACAAAAAACACCCCTTTCCTGGGTTTTAAACTAACTTGTACTAACTTGCAGAGCTATAGGTTAGGGTGTATCGAAAAAAACTTTTTTTCGAAATTCAATTTGTCAAGTTGATAAAAAGTTGTCCCTACTGACTCACATCTTACATAAAAAATTTTATCCGAATCAAAAAATATTTAGGTGTCCCGCACGAGGCCTAAAAAGTTTATAATTTTCTTTAAAAAATCAATTTTTTTTTCTGAAGAAAAAATTAAATAACAGAAAAAACCTTAAAATATTTTCAAATTGAAAATTGTGTGTAATATAGCTGGAAATTATCGTCAAATTAAAGGTTTTGCTCTCATGCGGCATTTAAGTTCCCGCATAGTACTCAAAAATAAGGAGTTTTTAAAAGTTATGGTTAGTACTTTCAATATAAATGCAAGTTCTAAGCTCAAAAGTTCTAAAGCTCAAAAAAAAAAAATTTAAGCTTTAAAATTTTTTTTGCAAATGTGGGTTTAAAAATCTTTTTGCTAATAAAGAATTTTTGATACATTTATTTATGTTTTATAGATGAAAATTATTTGAACTTATCTTCCGATTAAATTGTAAGATTAGTTTTGAGAAGTTTAAAAAAAAGTTAAAGGTTATAAAACAATCTTGCTAACATTGCTCTCATTTTATTGCATAGAAGTTATGTTATTGCATGAATTAAGTATAATAAACTAATCACCAAAATATGCGTAGAATATTATGTGTATCATCATGTATAATATCAAGCTTTTTGCATACTACTGTTTTTCAACAGTTCAAAAAGGATGCGTGAGTTTTGCTGGAGGCTTTTTCAGTACACCATTTTCAGAGTACTGCTAACTTACATAATAATAAGCAACGAACGTTTGATACACAAAAGTGTGCCTTTCGCATCACATGGGATGGAAAGGGATTTTTGCCTAAAAAGTAATACGATTGATGAAAACGCGGGCCGCATTTAGCAAAATAACTCCACAAACCTCATGATCTTCTAATAATTTTCAATTTTTTTTTTCTTATGGGACGAATTTTGGACGAATACGATGTCTTTGATTTGTGTACTGCTGTATCCAATTTAACTACATTAACGTTGGTCATTGCATCAGTGTATTTGATTCATTACAGCAGTGAAAGAACGCTAATTGGTTTCACCAAATCATATAGTCTCAGTAAAACAATTTTTATAATTTGTCTAATTTTAAATCTCACTTAAATTTTATGTTTATATTTATATATAAATATTAATCGTTAAATTTTAGTGATGTTTTTTGAAAATGTCTATAATTTTTACGCATTTTCTCAATTGCTGAACGTAGGAAACTGAAACCTCCAATAAGAATACAAATTCATTTTCATCGTTCATCATATGAGACACAAAGTTTTTCTCGCTCTTCTTGCAGAAATACGGTAATTCAAACTTCAAATGATGATTGAGAAAATATTCGTTTTATGAGCCGCAAAAATTAGAAAACGTTTGCATAGGAAAGTTTTGCGGGATTGGAAATCTTGCGGGATTTTTCTCTCAATGCTGCGGGATTAATCCCGCAAAATATCAGGCTGGATCCTGCAGAATTCGGGATCGGGATCGGAAACCCTATTTCTAACTAAGCCACATGGCCTTGTAAAATGCTTTTTTTTTTTTTTTTGTGAAAATCACGGAAGTTTACAGTAAATTCGGGATATCTATAAATTGTTTATGATAGCTTGTTCCCCTCACTTTTTTTTCCAACTTTGCTGTGTACATTTTTCAACTTGTAAAAAATTGAACATTTTTTCTGTTATTCAAAAAAGAAAAAAGAAAAAATGATTTTTTTGAAAAAAATTATAATTTTTAGGCCTCCTGCAGAACAGCTAAATATTTTTTGATTCGGGTAAAATTTCTTTTGTGATATGTGGGTCGGTAGGGGAAACTTTTTATCCACTTGACAAATTGAATTTCGAAAAAAAGTTCTTTTCGATACACCCTACTATAGGTGCTAAGGGGATCCTGAGCATTGCAAAACTTAAGTTTTGCACGCTTGAAAAGTGGTTTTCAAATTCATGGTCTCTAGGAATATATTTTGCTCGTTAGTTGAGGGCTTGAATTGAGTTGAGCCTAGGATTTTCCGTAAAAATAGAAACCCTTATATCTGTTGTTTGAAGAAGCTTTATTTGATGCTGAAAAAAAATTCCTTTCGAGCGACATAGAATGTTAAGGGGTTTAGGAAATCTTTCAATACTTTAAGAGGCAATTTAGGTGAAATTTATTTGAAAAAAATAATTATAAAAAAACTAATTATAAATTTTAAATAAAACACCCCAGGTGAAAACCCCCGGGGCTCAAATCAATTTCCTACCAAACTTCAAGGCTGTAGGTGCTATGGGATTTCCTGGAAGTAGACCCGACACAGACTTCCTTTCACAATTTCTTTGACGTTACTTCTTTTTAATGCATAGAGATAAAAAACATAAATTCCACTAATATGTAAAAACAACACGAAAAATAAAACAAACGTACAAGAACTCAGCTCCCCTGAGTTCCCGTGCAAATTAAGCCATAATAATCATAATAAAAACAAGCACATATTACTATAAAATGAGGGAAAGTTTTATAAGTGATTTTTAATGTGTAACGAGGATGGGTTTTTAATTTTTTGGATTTTTAGCTTTTAGATTATTATAATCGCTCTGTTTTACTTTAATAAGGACAATTTAACAGCAATGTTGAAACTATCAGTTCATGTTTGATTTGAAATTTGACCTTTGAGGCAGTGAGAAGCAAAATGATGTAAGTGGACTATTTAAAGTTTCGAGTAAATCGCGTTTTAAGTTCAGATTCTTGGAAGGTTTTCATTAAAATAATTCAAAATCGTGCTGTTCAGCGGCACCTACTAGAACTATTTCGTGCCCAAAAGCAGAGGAGAAGTTCTCCTCCTATCATTTGTACTAGTTATCTCCAAATATTTAATTTTGTCATTTACATCCCTTTGCTTCTCACTGCCTTATTTGATACCCTCAGAGACCCCCGCATCTACCAACTGCTTAATTCATCGATTGTAAATACTCAGATAAATCTGAGCAAGCGGATATTTGAGGAATTTTATTTAATTATAAAAAATGTATAATACTCACACAAAAATGATTATCGGTTACAAGTTTGATTCAATGCTGAATTGTCTCATCTCTTTTCAGATGATTACAACCGCGTAGTTATGGAAGCCTTACCCGGAGTTCCCGATTCCGATTACATCAATGCATCATTCATCGACGTAAGTTATAGAACTCCATTTTCACAGTTTTATCCTTTTTTTTTTCTTTTTTTTTCGTTCCTTTAGGGGGAAAAAAGCGCTATAAAGAGAAATACTCGGATTGCACTTCAGTTGGATAGACAACTCAGGGACAACAACTAATCAAAATATTTCTTGCTGACTCAGGGATTTGAAGTGTATTTTTTCGTAAAGAGAATTGCAGAAGAGTCACGAAAACGTTACACTCAGAACTACAAAAATCTCAGAAACACTCAGAAACCCGATCGAATCTAGAAAACTCGGCCAAACCTCAGAAAAATGAAAACAGCCCTCATGAAAGACTTGTTGCGTACGAATTCCGGCACTTTCAAACTTGGCGACTTTTTGCTCCTCATTAGGTCGAGTTTTCGAGAATACTGTATCCGAATTTTTTTTTACAAATGTACTGGCTGGTAACTAAAATTGAGGATGAACTAAAATGATTACATTATCAAATTTGAGGTCAACAATAAAAATACAAAAAAGTTATTAAGTAAATTATCTGTTTTTTTTTTTTTCTCAAGGGAAAAAAACTGGGGAAACTTCTTTTTCTGGAAAACTTTATAAGGTATTAGTTTTCTGCGTTTGATAACGTTATTTTGAATAATCTAATGCCAGCTTCTCATTTAATCTGTACGTCAAAAGTCTTTTGCATTTTCGACACATCAAAACGGAAGTCCAGGGGAATATTAAATCGTATTTCAAGTACCTTTAAGATAAGAGATGAACGTATGGCGAACTTATCGGTTAACTTAAGTAACCACAACGTATGAGCCTTATATTAATGTTTCCCAGAAACGTCCTAATCTCGAAATTCATGACATAAGTGTGACAATCCATTTGTAACTTTGACAGCTCCTTACTCGGGAAAGATATTGCATCGCCTTATGGCGTGTCAGAGCCAAGACTTCAATAGGAAGAATATAAAGTATGGAGAGATGTCGCAAAGGTGCTTTTCTATGAAGAACTTTTACCAAACATGTCTGTGTTTTCCGTTGCTTCATCACTTTAGGTTGCTTCATTTCGGCAGCAACTTTTTGTTTTATTTTGTATAAGCAGACATCAGGTCTTGTCCCTTAACGACGGTCCATTGTTCGAATTCTTTGATGACTTCATCTAACCAAATGATGAAATTTTCAAGTGGCACCTTTTCACAAAAAGAAAAGCTGATGTGGACAACCAGTACCGAAAAAAGTTCGGAAAAAATATTTGGGGGAATGTACTTTGAGGTTTGAGGGGACTCGCCAGAAGAAAAGGTGTTTTGAAGCCAATTTACATTGCATTTGTATTATTTTTAGAATAAAAGACTAAATACTTCGGAAAACGGCTTCACCCCCCCTTCCTGCCTCACCCCCGTTAACCCCTCCCTCACCATCCTACAACAGTATGGACGCCCCCCATGACTGCCTTTTACATATATCAAAAATTTATATATCTTCGAAAACTAAAACAAGTGGGTTCGGGCACTAATATACGCGAGTTAGAAGTCATGTTTCCTGAATCCGTAATTTTTCATGAGTTATTTTGTTTTTACATCAACTTTTAGACATTTTCTTACAGCAGTCAAGTATAGTAAACATAGAGCGGGGCACTTTTAAACTTAAAAATAAGGGCTGCTGTTTTTTTGAACATCTAATGTCTGAAATTTCTATAATGAGGAATCGGGTTTGTTACGATTCGGCGCGGCCGTTTCGGCGCTGGCCGTTTCGGCGCTGGCCGATTCGGCACTGACCGTTTCGGCGCCGGTCGTTTCGGCGCCAGATTTTTGCATTCTGAACTTTATGAATTTCAGATATTTTAGTTCAAAGAAGGAAAAAGATTTCTGGAAGAAGAATGTGAATTTAGCGCTCTAGAAGCTAGTTAAAATTTATTTTAAAATTTACAGTGGGGGAAAAGAGGGGGCATATGTGATCCACGTGTGTTTTACTGCGATAACATAAAAGAAAAATATCTTGAAAAAATAGCAAATAATGCCAGTACCAGTCCTACCTCTTTGTCGATTTTTTTAATTTTTTTATCAATGCTGAACCGTTTTGTGTTTCTGTGGTGATTACTTCTTTGTTGCTGCAGCTATTGGAAATAATTTCATAAGTCTTCTTCACGTGAAAACACGTTTCAAACTAACCAAAAAGCTCGACTTAACTATTACAAACCCATGTACGGACATCAAGGTAAATTTAGGGCATTGTTTGATTTTTTTTTATTGACTAAAAAATCATTTATTTTTTAAAGTTAGTTCTAAACACTTATTTTTCTGTACTCAATTTATAAATTTTTTGTAAATTACTTTTTTTTTAATTTTTATTATTATTATTATTTTTCATTATTGCCTTTTTTTTGTTACGAAATAGTCAGTTGACAGTTTAGTGCTATAGAACAGTTACAGGAACTAAAAAGACACAAAATATTTTATTTTTATTTAAAAAAAAAATTTAAAATATTTTTTGTTCATTATATTAGTCTTTATGAAACTTAAAAGCAATAAATAATAATAATCTTTACATAATAAAGTTTTTTCTTGTCTATCCTGTGTTCAAAGCACTTTACACAACTTAACTTTGTAGATAGCAGGGTTACACGTGTGAGTTTCTCAACACGTTAACTTTTTCCAATAAAAAATATAAAAAATTCATCTTATTATTAGTTGACATTTTTAAATTTTTTACAGAGAAGATATTTAAGTAAGTGCACAAATTAATGATCAGCAACGGAAAAAAAATCAATTTAAATTGAATGAGTTTTATATTTACATTTCATAGAAAAATGTCAATGCTGTTTCCTAACTTATCTACTTCGAAAAATTATGAAGATGTTTTTAAACTTACATGTTATCAACTAATCATAAAAAAGAAAACAAAATACACCTTTAAAAATATTACTTCATAAAACTTTTTACAAAACTTTTAAAAAACAAATGATATCTTGAATTTTGAAGCAATGTTTGGCAGATTTACATGCTGACAATTTCGATTTTTGAACAGGTCGTATTGAAATGGGCCGCGTCGAAACGGTCGCGCCGAAACGGCAGCGCCGAAATGGGTTTCGCGCCGAAACGGCCGCGCCGAATAGTCCCATTCCGTGAGGAATCATAGAACAAGTAAAATAAACAAACCAAATGTTTGTAAAACGTCCGATTTTTGAAGAATTTCAAAATTCAAGTTTCCGGATTTGAGACTACAGTAAACTTAACAGTTTTAGGCGCAGTGGTTTCATTTGAAACCACTTTTTTTTTTCTGCCAGCTGACACAGTGACTTCAGCAATTAGCTAAAAATAATGACAAGTTGAGTCCTATAATGAGTCCTTGCGTCCCGAAATGAAGCCAGCGTGAATAAAAGAATAAACAAACACAGTCGAAAAGGGACAAGCAGTAAATGAAACAAAATAAATGCTGGATAATAGTGTTGAATCTCCAGTTTCACTCCTTTTGGCTATAGAAAATACCGCTGCTGTTACAGTAAGCCATTCAATGAATTTAAACCTTTTTTTTTTTTTACTGCTTATTTTGATTTTGAGCTAAGAAAAAGTATACTGAGCTTTTGGGTACCAGCAAAATCGTTTATGATCATCTTAATAAGTTGAGTCTTTACAAGATTCGTCTTAATGATCATCTTAATAAGTCTTATTTCGTCACCAAATATAGTTGTAAATCTGTTGTTATGCTCCAGGTTATGTATCTTTATTCGTCTAAATTGATTTAGTTTTGACTCAAACAAGTCGAAATAAGTTTTGAAAATCGCTACATCTTGGAACCTGCAGTTTTCGTAAAATGATTTCCTTCAAATAGAAAAAAAAATATATATGGTTTGCGTAGAGTACTAGGCTAGTATTATTGAACAATATACAGACAGTAGATGGGTAGTAAAAATATAATAAATATTAGTGTAGAAGAAGTTTAGTTAATCATGAGATATTTAGAAGTTAAATCATGAGGCTCAGAATCAATGGCAGTACCAAGGCTTCATAATTAATAAATGTAGCAAAATAATGCAATATAAATAATTTCATTTCATATAATGTTTCTGTTATTTGAAGATTTCTGTATCATGCTCATAGCATAAGTAGAATACTAACAAACATTTTAATGGACATTCACTAATTTTGATCAAATATCTCCCAAGGTACCGTTTAAAGAAAACAAATAAAGTCAATACCTTCTGAACAGAGCAAGCATCATTAAACTATTTACATTCCATCAGAACCTCCCTAAAAGCTTCTTCACAATAACACGCCAGATATTGCGTAAACGCTTAAACCTATTTCTCTGACGGTAATGACTTTCAATAATGTTTTTCTTAGAACGAAGATGTGTATCTTTAGTTCTCTATAGAAGATTACTATTCTTTTAGATTCATCAAAAAAAGAACATTTTTTCTTTCTTCGTATTTTTTGGAACTTATTTACTAACGTCGTTTTAACGACGACAGTAAATAGTCGACTTCGACTTACGATCTCGTTAAAAAAGATGTAAAAAAAATGCGCGAAAAGATTAATTGTGCTGCTTGTACTCCAAACTTATCTTTACCTCTAGGTAAGAGTGTAGGCTTTATTTTCCTTTTTTTTATTTGATAAACATACGCCCGTTTACAAGTTTAAATTTCTTCGCTCTGCTATAAACAAAAGAAAGTAGTTAATGTGAAGAAACAAAAAAAAAAAAAAAAAAAATGTCGTATTGCTATAGAGAACTTCAGAAACTATTCATGTTTAAATAGGTCTAAACTAATGCTCATTTTTAAAAGCTATTACCTCGAATATTTTTTTCCAACCCATATCACATTCATAAATCACTTCGCAAAGTTTCGTTGGAAAATTCGTTATTACAATATTAGAAGAAGTGATCGATTGCGCAATTACTCAGATTTTGTACGTTTATGAAATGTTCACCTCAACCTTTTCCGAACCTTTTCTTTTGATAACACAGGGGAACAAAAAAAAAGTTCTTCTTTTTTTTTTTCTTTTTTTGGTGTCCAGAGTTTGAGAACGTTTTTAGATATGTTTGTGACTCTAAATCGAAATATGAAGTTAGTTTCTCTATAGCTGTTCTACTTTTTCACATAAGTGCAGCTGTTTCACCCAAAATATGTAGTTTTAACTCCATTTTGCGCGTTTATATAGCAAGTATAAGCTTCTGAAACAAGTATTGCTTCCAGAATATCTGCCCTATTGTCAGTCTGCAGTCTAGTTACGTTCAGGAAAGTTCACTACAAGGAGTAAATTTCTTGCAAGTTTAGTAACAACGCATCAACGAATTAAAATCAACTTGTAAGTTCCTGCTTTGCATATATGCGCCACGCGTGATGTGTGACGAGTTGGATCTTTACATATAATATTTTCAAGGCTCGATTAATAAGTGGGTGATCCTAAACAAACATTTTTCGGAGGTCCTCTGCAGTCAAAATTTATAAACGAAAGTATTAGTGGAGAAGCGGGGGAGGGGGGGGGGGGTTCAGAGGTGTTGAGGTGTTGACCCACTCATTCAAAATACTTGAGAGACAGAACATCCCACACTTGTACACCTAAAAAAGGTTAAAAAAACAAAGGAGAATACCTTAATTTTCTTTCATTTTATTAAATAACAGACTATACTACAATTTTAGTCTTTTTGAGGCTCTTAAAAATTGGGGATCCATAGCCAACAGCCTAATTGGTCTCCTTAGTAATGGAGCTCTGATTTATTTGTATAATACAACATGAATAAAAATTCCATGTTTCGTTTATTATTTGATCAATGGATGAAACTTTAACCCTTGTCACACGTATTTCAATCTTATGTTTTAGAAATTTGAGTTTCTATGCAAAAACTGATTCCATATTTGAATTTAGCGCACCAAATTCATCCAAAATCAGAACCAAATACCCGTGCACCAAAATGACTGCTGTCCTGTGTTATTACTAAAATGCAAGAATTTTTAACATGACTTTTTAAACCATTCAGTAACATAACGTGAAGTCAACTTTTAAATTGCGAGTGGTCTGGCTTAACACTTTTTGTCGTTTCTTTATTTTATTTTAGTTTGTTGTTATTTTTTTATTTATTTAATTATTTGTTTAGTTTTCAAAACTTTAAAGTTGACTTTGTTTTATCACATTCTTACCCTTCAAATTCTTTATACATACTTCATTAAAAACAACTAAGTTTTGAATCACATTTCGGCCAATTTTACGCTTTATCTGATGTCGAGAAAAATTTCTCTATGCGTAACAATTTCTTAATACTAATGTTACAAATAAACACTATAAGTATTGATTTCGAATATTTTAAAATGACTAATAGCATCGTTTAAATAACTTTGCACGTTCTTTAGATGATTTTTGAAATACATTGCGTTGTCGTATACTAAAATTTCAGTTTCTTTATTTCCAGGGAATTCTAAAACCCAATGCATACATCGCTACCCAAGGTAAGGAAGTCATTTTTTTTCTTTAAAATCCTAGTTTAACTTAATGCAAAAACTGTAATATAACATGGAGTCGAGTGCATGCTTCCCAGTGGGCTAAAAAATATACAGCTGAAACACTATTTAGTTAAATAGTCACTCTTCCATATCGAAATAACTGTTTCTTTTATAGGTCCAAATGAACACACCATACCCGACTTTTGGCGAGCTGTTTGGGAACAAAAGTCACACGTTATCGTCATGCTCACAAAAGTGTTCGATTTTATTAGGGTGAGTATCTTGTTGTTATTTTTCAAAACCTTTTTTTTAATTAAAAAAATGTACATGGATGGAAAAAAAATTACATAAGCTTTTAATACAAGAAAAAGTAAATATTTGGATAAAAATGTTTTCTGAAAAAGGTTTTTTTTTTTTTAAACCTTTATCTAAATACCAGACAATTTTCTTTGGGATCACAGGCAACACCCAATAGATGGTTTCAAAACGGAATGAAGCATTTAAGGGCTCATGATATGGGCTCTGGGGTGCAAGGCAGGTGTTCCAGTTAGATGGTCAGCCGAACGCGGAACCCCAAGGGTGTATTTCCAAGCACGCTTGGTACTCATTTTATGGACTCACGGCAAGGGAGAAGGGATGAATGGCTGAGTCGACCATGCCCAACCCGAGAATCGAATACGGGCCTGCGGTGTGGAAGCGCGATGTCCTACCACTAAGATACTAAGCTTCCAATATGATGTATAATTTAGAAAAAGAAATTTCATTCATAGATTCGTGGGTTGAAACTTTAATAGTGGCAACAGTTTATTTACATCTAATGCAAAAATGATACGTGGTCACCAAGTCTTGCAGTCCTTCAATATAAACACCAACATCGTGTACAACCCGTTTGCAATGTTTGGAAGTCATAGGACACCTGTAGCAACGCCTGTTCAATCGGTACTTCAAATGGAGTGGTTTATTACCGCAGGAATCTCTGAAACAGCTCTGAAGCGAATTCCTCGAATTTTTCCTTCCTTTTAGGCATTAAGTCTAAGTCACTTGTGACTTTAAGCCACTTTAAGTCACTTATGACTTCGACTTCATTCCTAACACGAAGGAATCTCTCTGTGGAATTCGTTTCAGAACTGCTCCAGAGATTCCTAGGGCAGTAGACCGCTCCATTCAAAGTACCGACAGAACAGGCGTTGCTACAGATGTCCTATGGCTATCACATCGTCGGAAACGGGTTGTACACAATGCTGGTGACTGTATTGGAGGACTAAAACTTGGTGGCATGCATCACTTTCGTATTAGATGTAAATAAATAGTTATGTCTATTAAAGTTTCCAACCCTCGTATATGTTGCCTCATTATGATTTTTCCAGTTTCTAATCATCTCAGTTTCATCATCACCAGTTTCTAATAATTTTTCAATAACTACTGAACACAAAACATTTATATGACTTACAACAAAGAAATAAGATATAATTAGTGCATAAACTTTAAGATGACTAAAAAGTAAGAACTACGGGAAAACATTCAATATACCCCTTTTAGCAGGCAGGAGACTTTTCTTAATCGTTCCGAACAAGGTTATTGTTTTGAGATTATCGTAGAAAATTTCAGTCCGACGCTAAGATTATTGCCAATAAAAATGTTTCTCTCGATACCAGAAATAAAATTTCATTATTGCTGTCTTAGAAACGCCAACTAAATTACTTCGCTCGTCATTTCAAAAGTAAATTTTGCTTCTTTAAGAGTATGATAATTAAATCACAATATGAAAGAATATTACTTTTTAAAATTTAATTTACTGTTTCGATGAACTCTAACGAGGGGAAACGTAAATAGTTTACAATTAAGCACATATACAAGATATTTTCAAAGAAATCCTCTCCGTATTTTGCCCCATAAGCAGTTTTAAATATTAATTTACACGTATAAACTAAGCGTAAAGTTTTAATGAAGCTCAAAGTTCTTGCTTTCGCTATTTATTTTTTGACTTCAAATTAATCAGCTTGTTAGAAAAATTCAATTAATTTCCTAGCGGAATATTTATTTGCGTGCTTTGAGCTTTTATTATGCCTTGCATATTTGTTCAAGAGCTATATATATATATATATATATATATATATATATATATATATATATATATATATATATATATATATATATATATATATATATATATATATATATATATATATATATATATATATATATATATATATATATATATATATATATATATATATATATATATATATATATATATATATATATATATATATATATATATATATATATATTGCAGTCTAGAATTCTTCAGTAATCAATACATAAGTCATTTCAATTCATTAAAATTTTAACCAAAACTTACGTTTGTTCTTAAGGATCCAGTGTAGCCTCAGGGAAAGTTTGTTTGCTTTAGTGGAACAACTATAGGCACTTGAAGAATTTTCCCCCCATACATGCTGAAATCCAAGTTTGTTTAGACAACAAAAAATGTTTTTGCCAATTTTATCACAAACAGATTTTAAACACAATACTAGTTCTTATTACTTTTAATCTATTTATTATTAACTTTTACATAACATTGAACAAAACTAAACTAACTTTTACATAAAATAAACTTAAACTTTATATGATAAAAAGTTTTTTAAAAAATGAATTTTTATTATTATAAATTCACATAGCAGTAAATTAAACACAACTTTAAAATATTTTTCAGCATACTCTTTTTTTTAAGTAAACTTTCAGTTAAATTTAAAATTACACTTTCATCTTTTATAATAAATAGGGGTTTCTACTGTATCATATTTGGATTAAATGCAAATAAATGCAAATAAATAGGTAATTATAATTGCGTTAAATTGCTTATGTTCTGGGCAAAATTTAATTTACTTTGTTACATTTGATTCAGATTTCTTTTTTTTTTCAGATTTTTTTTAAAAAAATAGTTCCCGATCAAATAATCCTAAAACATTTTATTTGTTAAGTAAAATACGAAACAGAGAACAACTTGGTTATAATAACTCAATTTTGTTCAAAGTGCAGTTATGAATACTTTTCCTACTGTGCTTAGCACGGCCTTATAGTTAACTAAAATTCTAATTTCAGTTTTGGTTCAGCTTTAGAAACCATTATGCAGTTTTGGTTTGGGTTTTCTGTTTCTATTGAAAAGACAAAAAAAAAAAAAAAATAGCTTTGCTTTGGACTTAGACTGCTTTGGAAAAAATCAAAACTCAATAGCTTTTATTTTCAGACAGTAAAGTTACATTGCAATGACTTGAAAACATGAAAAAATATAAATCATGTTTGAAAGTCGATAATTACTATTATTATTTCAAGTTTCAAAGACAACCTAAAATAAAATAATTAATTGTTATGATTAGACACACCTTAACCAATATTATTCGTTGAATTACGATTTGACTTATTTGTGGTGTTTGACCAAGAAAGAGCTCAGTTATAAAACAAAAAGGCTATTTTTTTAATTAAACTTACCTTTATGTATATTTCTGTCAAGCATAAAAAGATGTGTGGATTGCATATATTTTTTAATGCTTAACTCTTTATATGCTCCAAGAAAAACAGAGCTATTAAGAAACCCTCTTTTATCCACAAAAAAAATCAATTTTTCCATTTTTCCCAGGAAAAAAAAAACAGGTTTTTTTTCCACCACTTCAAAATTTCCGAAAAATTTGCATCTCTAATAATAATAATAATATTTACCAAAAAAATTACGAACTGAGGGCAAAAAATAATAATTATTAATATTTACACATTTGTTAACATGTATATTACTCTACATTAAAATTTATATTATAGAGAATTTATGGGAACTGTTTACACATGCCCCTGATATTGTGTCCACGAGTGCCCCATCATCTACTTTCCACAAAAATAAAGAATTCTCAATTTTATTTTTTTTTAACTAAATAGTGTGTTAAATTTTCTTAGATGTTCGTATAATGACTTGAAATAATATTAAGTTTACCTTATCAGTTAGTTTAGGATATGTTTTCGAATGAAGAAGGCAGAGATAGAGTTATACACAACACCTGCTAAAACAAAGAAGTTGTCATCACTGAAACATAAAATGGCTCGTCACGCTAAAATTTTGTCAAGAGATAGGACTCTCTTTCTCTCTCTCTCTCTGGTACTGCCATCACTTGAGAATTTTTCAAGATTTTTTGCGAGAAGTTATCATAGTAAAACATACCCTGTTCACGTGCGTCCCATGTTCACAAGTGTCCACTTTCCCCTACCAGCTTGTGAAAATATTTTCTTTTCTTTTTAATTTTCTTTTTCTTTCGTTCTTCTTCTTCTTTTTTTTCTTTTCCATTCTTTTCTTTGTCTTTTTTTCTAACTTTCAACTTTTCTTTCTTTTCTTTAATCTTAAATAAAGAAAAATGGCAGTAAACTATGTTCGAAAAGGTTTGCGTCCCACAAACGTTTTAGTGTATATCTTGTACTATGATTGAAATGCTTACATTAAACTCAAGTTTCCCAAAAACTGAAATGAAATCTTCAGTTTTAATAATATTTCTGAAGGAAAAAAATCGTGTTCTTCGTTTAAATGCTGCATAGAATATTGGAGAAATGCTTAAAATAACATGAAACCTTTTAGAAAAAGAAAATAGTTTGCTGAATCCTTCAAAGTTGACAGGATTGATCTGAGGAAAGAGCTCCTACTTTAAAAAATAAAAAAAGCACATTTTTCTGTCGTCACCTCTTTTCAGTTCTTGATCTTGTCACGTATATCCTCGGGTAATAGTTGAAATAAATATTCATACTGCCAAATATCGATAAAATATGTGTAAGGCACCAATGGTATTATTCTCATTTTCTGCGGTACCAAAAGTTTAATTGCTTGACTTCTAATGATAAATTTACGTGATCACTCTCAATACCATTATTCATGCATTTTTCATAACTAAAATAGGCATTTTATGTTATCTTTATTTACGTTTTAAAATGAAATGATGTGAGGCATTTAAGTTGACTAAGAATAATAACGCTTTGGAACTATTTGTAGCACAAACTCGGTTGAGCTTTATTTTGTTTATTAATTTGGTTATTTTTCAGCTACTTTAGAGTTTAATGGGTATGCTGATTTCTAAACTGTAGTTAATTCTTCCACGAATCGCCCCCTCCTTGTGAATGTGATCATTTTCCGCGGGAAAGTGCATAAAATAAATAGTTCTATTGTTTCTCTATTAGCGGATATATACGCATATACCGTTTTAAATAGAAATAAAGTGTTTTTATTTTATAAAATACTAGTACTAGTTACAAATTATAATTTACTTTATTGTCATGGCAAAAAAAAAACAGTAAAGTATGTATAATATTTCCGTGTTCATAAGCAACACAAATAGGAATTTTGGACTGGTTACGCAATGTATGCAATTATTGGCTCCCCTAAAACTCATTTTTTCGTAATATATTTTTCAAAAATTTTATGTGTTTCCTGAATTGGTCGCTTTGATATCTATACAGCTTAAAACTTGATTTGGTAACACTTAAGCCTTCTACACAAGAGGCGTTTAGTCGAATTAACCTTTCGAAAAAGTTGCCTGTCAATTGATTAACTGGCGTTTTTCGTTGTGTTCACTCGAGGCAACTTATTAGTAGAATCAACTTTTCTTTTAATAATCCGAAATTATTGGAGTAGTTGCCCCGCAACGCTGTTGAAACTGAACCGAGTTGACTTAAGTAGTTTACTCGTGTGTAGAGCAAATACTTTTGTCCCAATGAGTTGAAACAAGAAAGTTGATTCAACTCATCTGGATGAGAATGGTAGCGGCATTTGTATCTTACGAGCTGACTGTCGTGTGAAGGATGCCGGACGATTCCTTCAATTTCTAAATTGTTATATATCCTAATAACCGCCCGTTCGAAAGTTGATTCAACTGTGTTTCCACGCTTGAAGGAGGTATAAAATTGAGATAACTTTTGGATTCAGAGACCATAAGTTAGTCATAAAAAAGTCACAGTTCAAAGACAGACAAATGAATGTTCTCTAGTGCATGAGTCTTTTACTTAACTTCAATTTAAAAATTGGTTAAGAAGAGGCAAGAGATATGAATAAACCAGCTGCGTCGCCCGGCTTTGCACGGTGCATCTCGAAAAAAAAAGGTTATGTCAAGTGACGTGTGTTCAACAATCCGGCTTGAAAAAAAAATCAGTGAAATTGTGTGGCAGATTGCGGAAAATAACCAAAAAGGAAACATATTAAATCCCCCGATTACAGGAAAGCCTCAAAACAAAAGCCAGAATTTTATTTCTTCATATTCGAGAAAAACGGCAACATGTCTTTCTTCTCGATGATTTTCTTCAAGCTACAAATTTTAGTAAAAGCATTGCTGTGGAAAGTTGAGATGAAGCACTGAATAATAATTTGAATGGAGGAAAGCCTTCGAAAAATATGGATTTTGTGTCGAAATCTATGTGTTATAATTAACAGTTTTTAATCGATGTCTCCGCTAATTATTATCGGAGGATTATGTTAAATATATAGGCACTAGCAAACATATCCGGCGTTGTCTGGGTCAGTAGTAATTATGAGAAACAATCGTTACTTGCCCTTGTTTTCTGTTTTAAGCGAAAGAATTTAAAACAAACCTTTTTGACGTGATTAAAAATCGAGCTTCTTCCTTAATCATTAAACTAAAATAGCAATAAGTATAAAGAACAAAATAGTATTCAATTAGAAACGAAAGCACGACATTTAAGCATATACAAATTTGAAGAATTTCCGAAATATGAAATTAAACTTTACATGTTTAAAAAGATTTATCTGTTAGTACTTTCTTTTTTTTAATCTAAAACCTTCTCTGTATGGCTATTGAAGTACGAACTGTTTTAAAAAATGTAGCCGCCCGGTTCCCCTTACACTTGCTTTAGTTATTTTGGGAAATTTCAATTTTTGTAGGCACTTGGTGCAGTTTAAAATCTTACCAAATTTGCGAGAATCATTTTGGGACGCTTTCGGTAATACTCCCCCTCCTTACTAATTTTTATTATAGAAATATTGTTGCCAGATGCTGAGATACTTTTAGTCAAAATAAAATGGCGCTAAACGGTTTCAACCGAAATGTTTCCAAAATAGGTAGTAAAATTTGGCGGTTGTTTGAAATCGTGCAAAAAGAAAAATTAATGGAAGTTTTTGTGCGGTTTATGTATTTGACTAATTTAGTTGCTGAAAATTTTTTACACAGTTTTTTTTTTTTTTTTTTTTTTTAAGTATTTTTGATTGGCGATATTTTGTTTATATGGTGAAAGCTGAGAAACATTATTACGTAGTCTTTGGGCTCAAAAACAGCGACAGTGGAAAAAACTGCCAAATGCATCAGCTACTGAAATCTTTCTGAAATAATTCTGGCGATATTTGTACTGGTTGGTTAGATATAGTGAGCAAGTGTCCAATCAGCATAAATAATGATAATAAACCATTAATTACATAAGTTCCGTTTGAAAGTAAAATGATCAGTCAAATCCATTTATTTTTAGCCAATCTTGTGGAAAAACGTTACTTTAAGATTTGACTTGAGAAAAGCCTCAAAAAGTCAGACGAAACGCAAAAATATTCAACAATACAACAATTCTTGGGAGTTGAGATGACACACTAAGTAATGACTTGGGTTGATGAAAGCCTTCGAACAGGGAACAAAAAAGCTCATAACTCGTTTTTTATACAACTTATAAACTTCGAACACATGCTATCTTCAGCAGAAAAATTTGCGCTTTCGATGGACATATAATGTTAATATATGCACGTTTTTTTCCAGCCCCATATTGGGACATTTATGCGAAAATTGGGACTAAAATTGGAATAAAAAGGGAACTATCAATTGGATTTTTTTCGAACTGGTCTATAAACCTTCCCAGTACCAAACTGAACAAACGGTGAAAGTTTCAGCCAAATCTGCGGGGTAGTTTCTGAGATCTTAGGGAACAAATTTACCAAACTCCATTTTTATATATATAGATAAAGACAGGAAAATTACAAATCCATCGATACTTGGTTCTATAGTCAGTTTACTGGCGTTCGGAAGAAGTAACTCGGACATAGATAGATAGATAGGTAGGTGAGAGCGGGGATAAAAGTTCCGCTGCTTTGAAATAGCTCAATGAAGAAAAAAGATAATTGTATTTTGTAAGTACCTGGTAAAATGGAATATTGCAGCGCACCGATGGCAGCCATATTAGCCAGGCCAGTGCCGTCCGGTATATTGAAAGCCGAGCATATGTATCACAGAACTACTTTTGTAAATATTTTCGTTTTTGAACTTTTTGGTCTTTTTTACGAATTTTAATAGATAGTGTTTCGTTCTTTGGTGTTTTTATGCAAATATAGATTGTTCATACTAATATGCTTCGCTGAAACGATTTACGTTTCGTTATCTTGCCTATAATTTAATTTTTCAAGCACATGTGCTTGTGGGGCTAGTTGTTCCTTCTTTGTGGGGCAAGTTGTTCCGAGGAACAACTAACCCCAAAGAACTCATTGCCCCTATTTATCTGTCAGCAGTGCAGTTTACAAAAACACAATATTATATGTAAATATTCATCACCGTGAAACATAGAAATCGGAGAATGTCGACTCTCACCAGTGATTGACCGAAAATATTTGGTCGTTCTCTTATAAACAGATAGAAAAACATGAAATTTTTATGTGCGTAAATGCAAAAAACGAATCGCTCAGTACTACAAACGAACATAGAAAATCCTGCAAACAGATCAAACAAATCAAATCAACTTAGGTTACGCCGAAAACGTTTAAAGCAGGAGAATTTTTTCAAGCAAAACTGGCTCGGTCACTCGTTTACAAGCATGTAGAGTATATATATGTACAAATCGGGTTTCAACTTGCCAGATTTCGGGGACCCAGGAGTGTTTGATGTCTTCGGGAAAAGAAGGGAAGAAAGGAAATGGAATGGTCAAAAAATAGATCTTGCACGTGTTAAGTTAAGATGAGTATTTTCAAAATTCAGCAATTTATAAACACAAAAATAAATAAATAAGTAAATGAACAATCAATAAACAAATTAACAATAACAATATCCGCCCGCGAGTAATCAGGAGGTTTGTTTTTACCATTCGCACTAATATCTTCTACGGATCGTCTGCGAAGTATCGTATCATTTATAGTCAAAGATGGTTTTCTGTTATGATTGCTGACAGAACTAGTTATCATAGCTTATTAGCTGCAGAAAATGATAAATATTTTATTTAATTTTACTTCATTATTCTATTTTTACTATGTTAATATAATATAATTATGCTATACTTATTAACTGCGCCTTAATACATGCATTTGTACTTAAAAGGTAATCATTAAACCTACAAATACAAGACATCAATGCTAAAATGTAAAATAAGTTTAGTTTGTTTTAAGTTAAAATATATATATATATATATTTGATTTAACATTTTTTTTTATCACAAATTATAACTTTAACAAATTACTCGTCTCGAAACGATGCTCATGTCGAAATCATCTTCATTTTAATATCGGAGCAACTTGCTCCACCTGCGGAACAAGTAGCCCCAAGAAGGGGCAAGTTGTTCCTTCTTGACTTTCGGTACTATAAAATTAATTATAAAAAGATCTTACAAAATACTACACAAAAAAAAGTTGTCACATCATAGGGGCATATATATTACTCTATTTTATATATAATCTCAGAATAATAATTCTAAAACTACATTTTCCTACAAATTTTGAGATTGATTAAAAAACGGAACTCCTAGACCCGCTATCCCTGACATACGCGCAGTTTTTAATTATGTAAGATTGGAAGCAAAGAAGAGTCGCCTGCTAGAATAAACTACCTTAAAAACAGAACAATAACATTTGAAACGTAAAATTTCTCAAGCAAGATAAGATAGTCATGAATGAGTCTGCCGAAAAGTGTCTATTGTAAAAGATGGCCACGATGTAGAAGTTTCGGCAAAACACAGGTAAAAGAAAACACATTGAGTTAGTACAGGGATATTTTTCCTCCACGTAAATTTTTATTTTAATTGCCTCTTACAGACATAATGTATCTTTCATAGTCGCAATTAGCCTTGAAATAACTTGCAAAGAGACCTGAAATATCGTCTTCTCTGTAGCAGTCGAAGCGTCATTTAATCTGAATAATTCCAGATAGCAAAGAAATGCACCACTTTTCGTGATTGTAGTGCCCGTTTCAAAGTGGTTTCTGAGCACTCGAGAAAGAATACTGACAGTTCGGCAGGTTTAGCGAGTGGTGTAGAGTGATGTGGCTCTGTTCTTTCGAAATTCCGGCTTTTGTGAGAGTGGCAGTGAAATAAGTGCTGTATAAAGAGAGGTTTTGATGAGAAAAGATGCCAATAAAGAGGATTTATTGCAATTTTAAGTTAGATAGCAGTTTTTCTTTATTATTATTTAATTATTATTATTATTATACAGAACTACTTAAAGTAAGCAATTTAGTAAATATTGAAAAATAAAAAAATAATAGTAGAGTTACGTGATGAGGATGCCTGTCGATCTGTACGTCCCCCTAACAAATGACTTTTGGAGAAAACCAATTTCTTGATTACAACAACTTCTCATTCAAATTTTGAGCAATTCATAAAATTTTATCGTTAGGCTTTACGAAATTTGAATACACTTTTTTGACGTAAATGATTTATTATTTTTTTTATTTAAATCCGTTTATTTATTTTCTCGCAACAGTTATAAACAAAAAATCTTATTCAAAATCTTAAAATTACCTGCTTTTTG
This sequence comes from Uloborus diversus, assembly GCF_026930045.1. NCBI lineage: Eukaryota > Metazoa > Arthropoda > Arachnida > Araneae > Uloboridae > Uloborus > Uloborus diversus. The sequence goes on from NC_072731.1 coordinate 135,049,471, forward strand.
TGTTATATAAAATGTGTTCTTACCTTTTTGGTTTATTTATCTCTTATTTTTAATCTATTCAAACATAAATTCTATATATTGTAGGAGTGTTTTTGTAATTTAATTCTCTTACTTGTTTCACCGACGTTTGTATGCATAAACATTGCGAAAAATTGTTTGAAGGGAAAATGTTTCCTATAAAAAAATCATAAATTGTTGAAATTTCTTTATAACGTAATTTCTAATAGTTTGAGGGAATGAATTTAATATTGTTTATCTTCTCTAATTCTTTTCTTTAGACATAAAATAGTCATATTTTATTTAGAAAGCAGTTTTAAGAGTTTGAAGGGATTTACGGAAGATATTTAGCTGATGGTAGAAAGTTGATATTGATTTGATGGGAAAGTTTGTTTACTGAGTTTAAAACAAACGTCTTATTACTTATCGCTTAAACTCAAAACTAGCATACTTTTGCTGTTGTCTTGTGCCGGCTAGGTTAGCAATTTGGTGTGCACTGCTTTCCTTTGTCAACTGTACCGTCGTTTGGCGTGAAGCCCGACTTCCACAGTACACACATGCCGTAAGGACCCGTTTATAGGGTAGGCAACCATTCACAGCATAACAACACATTCACACAAAGAAGGATTAAGGACAGGAAAGAGAAAGTACATTCATGCCCTAGCTGAGATTCGAACCCGGGATCTCTCCATTGCAGTTAGACTTCTCTGACCACCAAACAAAGTATAAGAATAAATAAACATACATTTAAAAACCGTTTTGTTTCCAAACGAAATCGCTTATGCAGCAGGAACAACTAAGATGGCAGCTTATATAATCCACGCCTAATAATATTTGAGCTTGGATTAACTGTTATTCACGAACAATAAATTAATTTTAATCTTCAATAACTATTGAAAAGTAATTTTGCTATTATCTCAGAAATTTACATCAAATATTCATTCGGAGAGGCTTACGTGTTCAATGATGAACGCGCAAAAGAATTCATGCAGGTATTTTCTTCTACGAAATAAGCTGCTTCTGAAAGAAATCAAGCAGATAGCTTTCAAGTTTTACGAATGACGCTCAAGTAATCAGCTCAGGCTCAATTCCAGCGCCTTAAATGTCTGGAGAAAATCCTTTGAAGGAATTAATCGGCTTTAAATGCCATGAAAGTTAGGGAAATAGATACATTGTTGAAGTCATTTTCCATCATTTGTTCTTGTTATAATGTCTTGAAGCGTGCTGATGGATCTTACTGAAAATGTCAGGAGAATTGAGAATATGTTTTCGTAATAGGTACCGTACCATAATGTAATTTCGGTATAATGCTTAATGCTTGGGATTGTAGTGTTATTTTGTCTCTAATATTTCGAGCGCTTAGTACCAAAACCAGTTCAAACTTTTTAAATACTTTACACGACAGACAAAAGATTGTTTCACGTGCTCTGCCCATGTCGATCATCCAAAAAGATTTTTTTTCTTTAAAAAACATTTTGTGATCGACTTTAGTTTTGTTTTATTTTCTACATTAACAGTATTATCCCGTTATTTGCAAATAAAAATGACTTGGATTGATCTCGTTTCTTAGCAAATGCACATACTTAATTTTCTATTCGTTTATTTTCAATACATATCCCAATTAAATTCATATTTCTTTTTTTTTTTTTTTTCATGTGCTTGCCCGTACAATTAAAAATGTGACCGTGGTGGCTTGATCAATATGGCGCCGGGCTCGTAACTGCAAAGTTTCGGGTTCGATGCCAGCCGGTAGAAGATCCTCAGTGTTCACTGTTGATAACTGGGGCGCAATAAATATGTCGTGGTCATAAAGTCCTTCACATAAAATCAATACCTCTGGTGGTGCTAAACATATCTTCTGGTTTGGTTCTAAATTTCGAAATACGGATAGATGGTGCTTCTATTTATCATGTGCTGTCTGAGCCAACTCGGATTTCCTCCTAAATAGTGATCTTTAAAACGGAAGACGTCCCTCACTACCTTAACTCGACTGGCAAATGCTACTCGGAATCGGTTTACCTAGCGATATTAGTGAGAACGAAAAAAGCATATTGATTGAGCTGATTTTTAATTAAAACACGGTTTTGGCAATGGTTTTTGACCTGATTGGGGCGGATTCGTTCCATATCGCTATGCGTTGCCATAGTCCAGAAAAAGGAAGCATTAAGTTCTAGAAACAAAACTTTTGAAAAATCGTGGATTGAGCTGACTTTGGTTCTAAACACCTCGCTTATCGATTTATAGCAAAAGTGTTCAAACATAGATAGGTGAAGAACTACAATTTAAACTCTTAAAACCTCTGTAAATGGCATTTAAATTAATTTTTTTCCAGGTCATACGAAAATTTCGGTTTTCCTTTTAGTTGTCTTTCTCCATTCTCATAAAAGATCATTTTTATCAATGTAAAGTTTTTCTAAAAGCTTGTTAACATCCGACTAGCGATTTCCAGTGGAATATACCTTTTATTTATAGCCTGTTGGAATGAAACACGAAGACTTATCGATTTCTTGAAGCGTACAGAATCGTAATAATTCAACCTTTCTGATTAAAATGTCTATAGATCACTTTGGTCCTATCAGAGATTTATATAATGTGGACATATGTCATACGTGCATTGAAGATCGGAAGGCGATTTCTATTAAAAAACAGCAATATTAACCTAACCTTTCTACGACGATTTCAATGGGTAAAATGCGCATAAAATGCTGGTAAAGTGGAAGGTTTTCATGAAAAGCATTATTGAAATATTTTAAACTATTCGAAAATGTATTGCTGCAAAAGAATCCTGATGAAAATGCTATCAGATTGCTATTTCTGTGGTTTACAGAATTAAAATGTTTTGAATCTTTAATGTGTGTGCATATACGTGCACTGAAGTAAAGTTGCTAGCTTCTCATAAGTTCTAGGATTTAATTATCTCACTTGTAAATACTCGAAAAGTCTGCAATAGTTTTCGATTATGAATATAAATAAGTATATTTTTCCTTCATATCAAGGAAACTTCTTATCAATACACTGTTAAAAATTTTCCAGAATATTTACGGTAATTGTTACTGGCATCCATGTTGCCACTAACTATTACCGTAAAAATCAAATATTACTGTAAAATTATACGGTTTCCTCGGTAGGCCATAGCAACCAATTGGAGCTATGATCGCTTATTTCTCCGTTATAAATTACCGTAAAAATCAGCGATGCTGTAAGTCCGCCATTTTACAGTAACAAGTACCAGAAAATCTTCCTGAATTTTTAACAGTGTAACATGATCACCATAACAATAAGCAGTTAAAAACGTGGTTAAGCTGTTTGAGATTTTGCATTAAAATTACACCTAAGTAGAACATTTTTGTAGGTCACAAAAACAAAAAATAGTACCAAAGACGCCTAAATTTTATATCCCAATTGGAAGACCAGAGGCTGTAGTGCATAAAGCCCGGCCACAGTTTAAAACTCAGTCAAGAATGGAGAATATTGATCGATATAGCTCCTCTTCCGATTATATCCAAGTAGTTCGGACCTCACTTAGCTGTAGCCTTCTCTCTCTACGATCCATAGTATTACCAAACAATATAGAAATATCTTTGGTATGACTCTATGATCGGCCCTGTTTAGCCAAATATGTACTCCAACAGTAGTCGGTCATTTGGGTTGTTACAAAATTACCTTACAATGGTATATTAATGATGGTTAGCCTAAATTTCATAAAGTTTCCTATTTTGTAAATGATAATAGGAAATTATTAAAATAGAAGGATTAATGATTTGAGTGAATGAATTTGACATTGTTTGTACGACAGTTTATTTTTCTTTTTTGAAAATAAAGTAATTTTATGCAAATGCCGAATTAACTTCTAATTTTTTACTTTTTAAGGTTTTTTTTTCTAAATTAGTGATTTATGCCAATCGATGCTTCATAATTACTAAATTTATTTTGTCTGGTATCAATTAGCACTTGCAGAGAAACTGGCGTATGAAACACTCGTATCAAATATTGTAGTTACATTCCATAAGCTTTGTATTTCATGACTATTTATTAGCGAATTCTCCATTCTCGTTTTTCCCTCTCATTTCTTTTTCCACGCCATTTTCTGCCGTGTTTTATATTTGTACTTCATTTTATGTGTCTTCATAGTTTTATGTCTTAAATACCAACAGTTTTTGCTTTTTATCTCGCTACATAAATTAACCAAATTTTCTATAACAATGCTACAAAATATATAAATTCCTTTCAATAAAATGTACATATTTTATGTCATCTCAATGAAAATTAAACGAAAATTCGTTTTAAATCTTTACATAGAAAGCTTTGTCAGGCTTCTAAAGGATTATAAAGGAACAATTATTCATATGTTGCGTTTAAAGAGATCGTAAAACTATTTCACATGTGGAATTTAATAGGTAGCATCAATATTTTCATTGCTCCTGGTTCTTTCATTAATAAAAGTGAATATTTTCTTTTTCAAGATGCGTGATAAAATATTTGTAGATTACTCTCCTTTATTTTTTTAACAAAATAATTTTTCCACTTATATTTCTTAGTGTTTTTGTCTGCAATAGTATCTGTTTGATAAACAGCTGAAACAAAAGTATGGATTGATGACAGTTACATACTCTTTTAGTAAACAAGCAACTTTGCTATACTTGTTTTGGTAGCTAGCACCAGGAAATGAAAATGAATACCCTCTTTAATAACACTTTTGATGTCTCAGTGGTAACTTTGAGAAAATAAATCACTTGAAATTCTCTCAGACAACATTTTGTAATCAACCAGCTGCAGGTAATGACTCAATAATCCTAGAATTGCAGCACAGAAAGCGAATAAGCTCATTTTAAACGGGTACTTTACACTATACAGTGCACTCTACCCCTCCTATTCCCCAAGGACCGTTCAGATGCCTCTGGCTCGTTACCGAGCCCTGAAATATCGAATTTTATAGCAAATTTACTGAAAACTCTGTTCGCGCTGGTTTAATATTAAACAGCCGGCTCTCCGGAGTGGAGGGCAGCATAAAAGGGTAGAAACATCAAATGACTTGATTTTGGGTTGTTTAATGACACTCCGGGACCTTTGAGCTCTCAGAAATGAGATGAATACAGGAATGTCGGAGCGCCATTTAGGAATTGTATAGAAGTCCTTGCGCTGCTGTACTTAACCTTTCCTCGTAATTTTAGAGAGTTGCTCTGAGGGCTCAAAGAATTTCATCTACGTCCGCAAGATTCATTTCATTACTTTGAAGGAATTTAAACGCTATGTTCTCGTGGAAACCGTATTTTGAATTACTAAAAATGCATTCAGTGTAATTCAGTTGCATAACTAGAAATCTCTGCAACAGGAATTTGATCCTGGATGTGGTACCACTTTATTAAAGCGTAATGAATCCCTCTTTGTTGCATAATTAACAATATTCACTATTGTTTCTGCACATTCTTATATGTATCTAAAACGTTCTCTCCTATTCGGCCAGAGAATATTCTAGTGGCAAAGCATTTCAATCATGAAAGCATTTTCTGTTTCACTGCTGTAGTTGAAAAAACATATTTTTGTGGACGCACCCTCTTTTATTGAGTAGATGCCATGGTTGCAAATTTTTGTTAGGAAAAAAACCTTATTTCGGATTACTTATGCTACCTTTAAGTCAAAAAAGAGACGTTTATTTTTCAAAAGGTGGTTTCAAACTAATTAACATTAAATGTACGTTATTTTTAAAAGAATAAGCCAAACACTTTGGGGGACAGCATCTCCCCGCCTTTTCTTCCTACTACAGCACTGCTGTGTTGTAATAAGCTAGAAGCTCATTTATAATTTATCCAAAACCATAACGAGATGCATCAAATTTTCAACGCAATTGGAATGGTTCCATGATAGTGAAACTAAAGCTCGCATTTAACTTAATCGATTCCGAGTCACAACTGACTACAACTGTATTTATGTCGAGGACTGCATACTAAGTGCCTTGCCTCCATTATTTTTTATACCGATAGATGGTAGCACCATCACCGGATGGAACAGTTAATGAGAATTTAGAACTAAACCAGGAGCTAATAGCTACCTGGTGCTAGCACCCCCAGAGGTATCGTTTCACTTGGAGGACATTGAGACCACGAGCATATTTAACGTCGCCCAGTCCCCTTTAATGACGACGGTGGGTCTTCGACCATCGAGGTTCGAACTCAGGACCCTTCGGCCCCGAATCCGACACTCTACCGATCGGGCTACCACGGCCCTTAACTTAATCCCACCCAAGAAGAGAACATCAAACCCGTTTACAGGGTGTCTTCTTCTTATTAAAGGAATGAAATGTCCTACCAATCTCTCTTTTACGTTATTTTGAGCCCAAAAACTTTTTCGAAATTTGAAAAGATAAAATAACATTTGTTGAGTTTTTTTTTTTTTTTTTTTGCTGTATCTACCAGTCGTTTTACAGATGTTTTGAATCTTCGTTTTGATTCTGCGTGGAATTAATAGTTTAAAATAATTTCCAGAGCATGCTCATTAAAGCTGCTCATATTTTTAGTAAATCTCACTCAATGAAGAAAAATAAATACCTTTGTGCTGAACAGTAAAGTAAGACAAAACAACGTTAGAAGAAGCACAAATTTGTAAATCACAGCAGACACGTGTTTCGGCGTTACAGGGAACGCCTTTTTCAATGCAAAAAATAATGAGCTTATGGATGAAAAGACATCCGACAAAAGCCAAAAGCAGATAAGCATGCAGCTTAAAAGACAAAAACAGCGGATTAGCCAAACACCAATGACAAAGTTATAAACCGATCAGGAACCAATAGGAATGCAAGCAAAGGCCAAGAGCTTTCTCTTAGGTACGAACCCAGAAAGAAAGAATTCATTGGACAAAGATTAAAACAAAAAGAAAAAAAATTGTCAGTAACCGTGAACCGCAAGAAAGGAAAAGCTGAATGGAAAACCATGAAATAAAATAAACAGAAACAAAAAAATATTCGAAAAAAGGAAAAATAAAGATAAATAGAAGAAAATTGGGGGGGGGGCGGTGTCAATCAAGACAAAAAGGTAAAAATAAACAAAGGAAGATCAGTAAAAATGAATGAAAAAAAGGGAGGGGGATGGGGAAAGGACAGTATTAAAGATATGGGAGCCAAATGTTAGAAAAATATGGAACTGCACTAAGATCGTTAACTAAGTTAGAACTGTTCCTCAAAATATGAAAGGATTCCCAAAAGCCAAGATCTGATGAATTGGGGCATTTTTGGATAATCTGATAAGAGTTAAAATCAAAAGAGTGATTCGAATCCCAACAGTGTTGAGCAATACTAGACTTATTTAATTGTTGTTTTTTCACATAATTTTGATGCTCTTTCAAGCGAATTTTTAAAGCACGCCGAGTCTGTCCAATATAGGCAAGTTTACAACTACAATTAATTCTATAAATTCCACAACAATTAAGAGGGTGAATAGGATCTTTAAGAGAAGAGAATGAAAGTTTATTAATAGGAGAGAACACCACCTGGAATTGGAAACGTTTTAGAATCTTAGCAACCTGATAGCTTACAGATGGAAAGAATGGCAAAACAACCAAATTCTTTCTGATGAAGGCTCGGTTAAGAACATTAGTTTGGGATTTATTTGAAAGTTTTTTATAAATGGAATCAATCAAAGTTGGCGGATAGTCTCTATCAATTGCCACAGCTTTATGATAATTAAGTTCCACTTTGAGAAGTTCCGACGAAGAACAAATATTAATTGCGCGATAAACAAAAGAATTGAAAGCAGAATATTTTTGATTTGGAGGATGAGACGAAAGTCTATGAGAAGGTAAAGAAACAGCAAAAGGTTTGCGATAAACAGTAGTTTCAAAACCAATTTCAGTACGAGAAACAAGTACATCAAGAAATGAAATGCAATTATTCCGTTCTTTCTCACAAGAAAACTGAATATGAGGATCAATGGAGTTTAAAATAGATAAAACCTCATCACTCTCAAACTGATTTTGGTTCATTAGAACAAAACAATCATCAACATACGGAACATAAAATTGAAACTCCAGTTTTTGGAACAGCTTAACCTCAAAATAATGCATGTAAATATCACTAAGAATGGGGCTAAGTGGGTTTCCCATAGCCAGACCATCTAACATAATATAAAATTTCCCATTAAAAACAAAAGAACATTGCTTTCCCGTCGAGGGTTCATTGTTATGCCTTCGTAGAAGACTTTCTGAATTTCATTTCACCAATACGGAAAATGAGGATTTAATTTTCCTTACCCGTACTTGTCTTAAGCAATGTTCTTTTGTTTTTAATGGGAAATTTTATATTATGTTAGATGGTCTGGCTATGGGAAACCCACTTAGCCCCATTCTTAGTGATATTTACATGCATTATTTTGAGGTTAAGCTGTTCCAAGAACTGCAGTTTCAATTTTATGTTCCGTATGTTGATGATTGTTTTGTTCTAATGAACCAAAATCAGCTTGAGAGTGATGAGGTTTTATCTATTTTAAACTCCATTGATCCTCATATTCAGTTTTCTTGTGAGAAAGAACGGAATAATTGCATTTCATTTCTTGATGTACTTGTTTCTCGTACTGAAATTGATTTTGAAACTACTGTTTATCGCAAACCTTTTGCTGTTTCTTTACCTCCTCATAGACTTTCGTCTCATCCTCCAAATCAAAAATATTCTGCTTTCAATTCTTTTGTTTATCGCGCAATTAATATTTGTTCTTCGTCGGAACTTCTCAAAGTGGAACTTAATTATCTTAAAGCTGTGGCAATTGATAGAGACTATCCGCCAACTTTGATTGATTCCATTTATAAAAAACTTTCAAATAAATCCCAAACTAATGTTCTTAACCGAACCTTCATCAGAAAGAATTTGGTTGTTTTGCCATTCTTTCCATCTGTAAGCTATCAGGTTGCTAAGATTCTAAAACGTTTCCAATTCCAGGTGGTGTTCTCTCCTATTAATAAACTTTCATTCTCTTCTCTTAAAGATCCTATTCACCCTCTTAATTGTTGTGGAATTTATAGAATTAATTGTAGTTGTAAACTTGCCTATATTGGACAGACTCGGCGTGCTTTAAAAATTCGCTTGAAAGAGCATCGAAATTATGTGAAAAAACAACAATTAAATAAGTCTAGTATTGCTCAACACTGTTGGGATTCGAATCACTCTTTTGATTTTAACTCTTATCAGATTATCCAAAAATGCCCCAATTCATCAGATGTTGGCTTTTGGGAATCCTTTCATATTTTGAGGAACAGTTCTAACTTAGTTAACGATCTTAGTGCAGTTCCATATTTTTCTAACATTTGGCTCCCATATCTTTAATACTGTCCTTTCCCCATCCCCCTCCCTTTTTTTTCATTCATTTTTACTGATCTTCCTTTGTTTATTTTTACCTTTTTGTCTTGATTGACACCGCCCCCCCCCCCCCCAATTTTCTTCTATTTATCTTTATTTTTCCTTTTTTCGAATATTTTTTTGTTTCTGTTTATTTTATTTCATGGTTTTCCATTCAGCTTTTCCTTTCTTGCGGTTCACGGTTACTGACAATTTTTTTTCTTTTTGTTTAAGCTTCGGCTTAATCTTTGTCCAATGAATTCTTTCTTTCTGGGTTCGTACCTAAGAGAAAGCTCTTGGCCTTTGCTTGCATTCCTATTGGTTCCTGATCGGTTTATAACTTTGTCATTGGTGTTTGGCTAATCCGCTGTTTTTGTCTTTTAAGCTGCATGCTTATCTGCTCTTGGCTTTTGTCGGATGTCTTTTCATCCATAAGCTCATTATTTTTTGCATTGAAAAAGGCGTTCCCTGTAACGTCGAAACACGTGTCTGCTGTGATTTACAAATTTGTGCTTCTTCTAACGTTGTTTTGTCTTACTTCATTCAATGAGTCAAATTTTCTGACCAATATTCAACGCAATCGAATCTTTGTTTCCGAAATGACGCAAGTTATGCTGATTTTTTTCAGTGGTTTCACAAATTATGTCGAAAATATCCAATGGTATTAAATTATATGACGTTGGAAGCCTATTCATCGAATTATTTCTACAATACTATTGCCATTAGTTTTGTTTTTCAATAAACTAATTTTGTTTGAATCATTTAATAGCACTTTGCTCAACTTTGTTGAAACCCAAAGTTTTCCGTATCAACCTCAAACAAATTGGGAAACAATTAGGCACTTGTATTGCTGGCATAACAATCCTCATTAACTGTAACATTTGATCTATCGAGTTATTTTACAAGTAAAACGGGTAGAAAGTCATGGAGTCAACTCCACCATTGAAATGTTCCCCGGAGGTTGGTTTCAGGTGGTCTTGGTCAGTGGTGTTCGAATAGGGCAGAGGTTCCCAAAATATTCCCCTATGCGAACCCTTTCCGAAAACTCCGAAAGAAGGTGGCGAACCCCTTGGGTACTAGGTAATAAGTAACAAGCAAAAAAAAAAAAAAAAACGCGCGCGCGCTCAGACACATTTAGACAAAAACATTTGAGAGATTTTTTTTTTTTTTAGTTTGATGCCTCCCCCATAGTTTATAACAAGAGCGAAAACATAATTGAAAAATATAGAATTACAAATATTGCTACGAACTAAAATGAATGCACAAAATTTCATCAAAAAATAAACTTAGTGATTGTTCTGCGTTGAGCTTCAATCAACTTTTAAAAAATTTTGAAAATGGAATATTTGTGGAACCAAGAGGCCAAAGTTTGGCTGAAAGTTTTCTGACACAAATGTACATTTATCTCTATTATCACTAAATCAGAAGTCAAATAAAAAAATAATCTTTAAAATTCCTTTCAGGGAACTGTCGCAGATCAAGTAAATGAATTTTTCTCTTACATTAAAATGAGAAAGATCTGTAGGTTTAAGTCTTCTTGAAAAGGACTACGAGCTTAGCTGTCTGATAAAAATATATTGCGTGCATTAACCGTTTGATTACTGAAGAATTTTCTTGTAATTATGCTGTAAGTGCGGAGTAAAATCCGTATATTGAAAAATAATAGTCTATGTTCAAAATACGCATTTACTCCAATTTTTGCCTCCCAAAAGGTAATTTTTAACAAACAAATATTTTTTTGCTAACCTACCACAAAAGACATTTTATTCACAAATTTCATAAATTCCTATTTTTACATAGAGCGCAAATTAAGTTGCATGGTTAAATTCTGCTGACATTTTTTTTACTGCGTTAACTTCACACTGCAAAACTTTAACCCACGAAAACTTTTTATAGTAATTAATTTTTGATACTTCCTGTGGTATTTTTGGGTTACTAGCTATTATTTCCTTTTTTCGACAATAAAGCTCGAATTTCTGTAGAATATGTAGTGTGAAAATTATAGCAACAAACAATAGCGTGATCTCACTTCTATGTATTTTTTCCTCGGATTCAAATTAATGGTAAAGAAACCAAACATCAAATTATTTTAGACGCTCGCATGTGCTCTATGTTATGTTTTCATCAAGTTTACTCAATCTTTCCGATAAAAAGCTTCTGAGAAAACGAACGCTTTCAAATTATTTCATTTGAAGACATTGTATTCGTAAGTAGAGCTTTTTCAGCATGACTTCAGGGCTACATTCTCAATGAAAGCGCTAAAATCGGCACTTTGCGATGACAGACTAAATTGTTCAAATGTAAAATATGTTAGGAAGTACGCAAATATTTTAATGATAAAAGTATCTAATGTGAGAGAGACAAATAAATAAAAAAATGACAAATATCTGCTTGAAACCGCTTGAACATGAGACTTCATCAGAAACATTAAAACTCCGCCATTACAATATTTTTCCCGCGAACCCCCAGGGATTCGCGCACCACCGGTTGGGAACCGCTGAAAAAGGGTATATAGCCGTATGCTCTCAAATAAGTTTTAGACACATAGCGTATACCGTCAAGCTTCAAAAATTTTCATATTAGGACAAATTATGTGTATGATTGCAGGCACATATCGTGCGTAATAGATTACTGGGAGGATACCCTCAGAAAAACTGATGGGAACACCACTGGTCTTGGTTTCCTTTTAAGGGGCATCGTTCTTACGGGTGCTCCGTAGTTTTGAAAGTAGAGTAATGATGTATCCAACATATAAACCACACCAAAACACCAAACAATGCATATTTTAAGATTTAATGAAACTTTGGTGAACCTCTTAATTGTTACTCCTATTCCGCACACAACTATTTTGTGTGTTACCGTAAAAGTGATCTCAGAAATAAGCTCCCTTTCTTAGCCCCATAAAGTTCATGAAGTGAGCTATAAGATTTGCAAACGGATCTTAGCAGTGAAATTATACAATTGTCATTGCGGTGAAGTTGTTTCTTATTATTTTATCAAACCTTACCATTAATAAAGAACAAAACAGCTATTAACTGTCAAGGCTCTACTGCCATTTGACAGTAGGGTCATTCCATGTCAAGTGAACCAATCATGGCTTTCCAATCTACAAGTTCGTGGCAGTTCATTTCACTACTCACTATACCATCACCAGTAAGAGTACCCCATATTTAACTCAATAGAATCTGAGAAAAATATCATTATTTCTTAAGTTAAATTTTATTCAAAAGTTCAGAAAAATTTGATCCCATAGAGATCCCCATTTGAATATTTGCACAAATGAAGAAAAAATACAAAAAAAATTTTGAGAATTAAAAAAAATCATTATATGTTTTTAAATTAATTTAAATTTAAATTTTAAATTTGATTTTTGTAAATGAAATTTTTTATAAAATTTGTCATGTTGCATATCATATTAAACAGCAACTAATGTACTTTAAAATGTTTTTTACCAAATCTTTCTAACTATATTTGGTGCTGAGTTATCGTCCTTGGACTTTTAATACCTTGAAAAGAACAATCGATGAGCCAAATTCAAAGAAATACAAAAATGTGATAAAAAAATTTTTGGATTACTTGACATGAAATGACCCAGTAGAGCCTTTTTCAAGGTTTTCTGCACCTCTAGACTAGAGTTGAAAATCCCGCTTCATCTTTATATAATAGCTCTATTGCGTAATACAGTGATCGTTAATAACTTAACCTTCTAATTGCAATGTTATAGTGTGTATCACATTTAAAATAGTATTTTGCTTAAATTATTTATGTGCAGAAAATTTTTTATTAATATAGTGAAATTAAAAAAATGACGTCTGAAGCATGTCATTCCTTTGCTGATTTTTCAATGAATAGTTTCTAAAGTTTCTACTGTATTTGTTTTGTATTTAGTGTACGAAATACAAAATGTTTTATTTATGGTGTTATAAACATTATTAAAACACAGAAACAGAACATAATGCAGTAAAATGCGTCAAACATGGAACAACATAATTTGTTAGTTATAATTATACTTGTATTTTTATTCTAGTAGAAACTTGAGAACCGAAAGATATTAGAACTTGAAAGCCCCCCCCCCCCCAAAAAAAAGTTAAATTTTATTTGCATAAGATATCATTGTACTCCTCGAGAAGTTTAACACTTGGGTGTTACAAAATTATTTCTTGACCTTTTTTCCACTCCCCGAGAAGCTGCAACTCTAGGTGATCACCTAGTTTTGCATGTTAGTAGAAAGGGTCCTGATTAACAGTAGTATTATAATAACGGTATTTTTTTAAAGATATTGTTCGCAAAAAAAATCTTTCTTTATTTTCAAAGTATGCAGGCAAAAACGTCTGTTGTACTATTATTGCAGCACAAAAGCACTGATTTCTTCCTTAACTCTCAAATTGCTGTATATGACGGTGCTGAAATGCATAAATGAATGCTGCAAGGCAAAATTTTAGCATTTCAAGTGGAGTTTAGTATTGAACGTGTTGGTCAATCGGAATACAAAGTTCATTGTAATTTATAGGTAAGAAAAAAACTCATTCATTTTACTCGTACTTAAAATTGTTTTAACCTCATTCTGGTATTTTTCAATTAGTAATCACCTCAAAAATAATGTCGGTTATACAAAGACAGTGCATCGATTCTTTTAAAATGTTAGAAGACATCTTCATTCTACCTACGAAAATGACGCGCTCCAAAATTCATGAAGTATTAGTACAACTCTATTACGTTTCACTTTCTACGCGTATTTCAACGTTAACTGATCCCATGTTCATTCAAATTTGTTGTTTCAGGTGATGTGCGATCGATATTGGCCAATAGAACTCGATCATCCTGAGAAGTATGGTGATATCGAAGTGACGCTTTTGTCCGAGACAGATCTCGCTAACTACAACATTAGAACCATGCAAGTCCGAAAGGTAGTTTAGTTTCTTAATCATATTCATCATTAAAAAAACTTACATCAAAAAGGTAATGTTTCATTAATAAAAAAAATTACCGTAAATTGACAGGCAACAATAGTAAATAAAAAGGGATAGGACAACAAAATTTCTGAAAAACCTAACTGGATTATAGTTATTTTGGTTTCATACATATTGGGATATTTGGCCAGTTATGTTAGTTATTGTGTGCTAAGTTTGAAGTAAAGAAGTCTGAAAAATGATACTTGAAGGGAAACTTCAAAACTGTTTTGAACGTGGACAGTAACTGAAAACATGGTACAATGATCCACATTTTTCATTATTGGAAAACTCTTGAAACACCCATTTTTCAAAACGGACAACAGCATACTGTACTGCGTTGGGGCGCATTTTGAACACTCACACAGTGTATCGCCCTTAAACGTGAAGTAATATTGCCGGATCCCGAAGAAAATCTGTGGAACCATACCGGGAACAAGTGGTTATCAAAGGCCCGAAGGGAGGATTCCTGCCTTATTAACCACGTCGTGATTTTCTCATTGAGATTTTTATATTTCTTTCCCCAATGAGGTTTCTCACAAAACTTTACTACAGCAATGGAGGGGGGGGGGGGTAGTATTTTATGCAGCAATTATTCGACTTTAGTGAAATGATTTTTTTATCTTTCAGTTTGAAACTTTAATATGTTTCTTAAGCAAAGTGAGCTGATTCCGAGTATCTTTAAAATTCTTTCATCGGAAGGCGATCCCTAACTCATAACCTATTGCCAACAATACTGTTTTCCAGTATTAATTCGATGCATGTTTTCGAGCTTTAAGCAATTACTCTAATTTATGAAACAAGTTTTTTTTTTTCTGAGAAGTATTCATTGAGTAGAGTGTTGTCAAATGAGTAGATTGTTGTCAAATTACCACTTTTCCGGCATAATTGAAAGACATTTTCCTGATTATGGCTCAAAATAGGTCTTCGTTACTCTTCTGCGAGTAAACACTTGTTTAAATAACTGCATTTTCTTTAAGAAGCAAGTAAAAAGATTTTTTCAACACATCTAAGAGCTAGGCATTAAAAACAGAAAATACACCTCAAAAATGGATTCAAGCGTATTTTCACGCTTTGTATTTTGAATAAAAATTTAGCAGCATGGAAAATAGGGGTGAAATGTTTTAATTTCCACTTGTATGTTTTGTTATTTTTTCAATTTAAAATGTTCAACCTTCTGAATGTTACACGTTAAAATAGTATGCATGCTTTTTCCCCTGCTATCTTTCATTTCATCCATAGAAAATCAGTTTTTTTATTGAATCTTGATTGAACTTTATTGAAGTTAGTTTTTTATTATACTAATCA
This sequence comes from Uloborus diversus, assembly GCF_026930045.1. Classification (NCBI taxonomy): domain Eukaryota; kingdom Metazoa; phylum Arthropoda; class Arachnida; order Araneae; family Uloboridae; genus Uloborus; species Uloborus diversus. The sequence goes on from NC_072731.1 coordinate 135,065,044, forward strand.
CGTTTTTGGTCACTCTTTTCGTATATTTCATTCCTCTAAAATTAATTTTACTCCTCTTAAAAAGTGTCAAGGAGTATTTTCTCACCTTGAATAAACCTTACCTTAAACGCATCTGCACTTGTGTTTTACGCATTGAAAATAGGAAATGCACCTTAAAAGTTTAGTCAAATGTACTTTTACTTTTTGTAAAAAGTTTTTAAAAAACATATAAATAGAATTTACCATCGTTCAATCCTACACAATATTAAAACATTATGAACATTCTTAATTCATTATAAACCAAAATGATTTCCCTGAAATCTTTTATTTCGTCCTTAGAAATTATTCATTTACTTTTTTTTTTAACTTATAGGATGAATCACTATTATGGTCCTTACTGTTTGCGTCGAACTTCCCCAAATTAAAATTCACCTCCTCAAAAACTTCTCTGGAGCAATTTCACTCCTTGTAAATAAAAAAAATCCTTTAGTTATATCTCAGGATATACCTATCTTCACTTTTACAGATAGTTCCATTTTAAGTATCCATTTGATCGGCAAACAAGGTATATGAAACTAAATGTAGTAAATGTGTGTTTAAAAACTGCTTACATTTTGTACATTACTTTGAGATTGGAGTAAATCTATGTTTGATGCGTTTATGTTTGCATGTGTTTGTTTCCGTAGGGTGAAGAGGTACGTCAGTTGCATCACCTTCATTACATCTCGTGGCCTACACATACGAACCCCTTTCCCTGCGCCCTCCCTTGATTTCAGGCGGAGGGTTAAGATGTATCTTACCCTCTATCCAGAGAACGGTCCCCTCATTGTACATTGCAGGTATGTTAACAGAGGCATTCGTTTGTTTCGCAATGGTATATTTTGAACATTTCAAATTCGCACCCGCTTGGCATCATAAAATACGCAGTGCGCACGTTTTTGTTCCTTAAAATTTATTCTTTAACAATAAAGTACCTATAGAAGGGAATGGGTGTTTGTGGCATAATTAACAGTTTGGAGGTAACTAGTACAAATGGTAGGATTACCTCTCACTTGTTTGGGTCAAAATATGGTAATAGCACCCTAGCAGGTGCTACTTACAGTATGATTTGGAAAACAAATTCAATGAGAGACTACCTACGATTTGAACTTTGCAAACTTTTGCTCAAAACATTAAAAAGTCCACTTACATCCCTTTGCCCTCCTCTCCCTCAGTTAAGAAAATGGCATCATTTTACCGCTGCATTCAAAGAGGAGGAATACTATTTAAATGAACAATTAATTTTGATTAAGAAAAAAATGTAGAAGAGCTACAGCACTCGCAACAGAATACTTTATGTACTCGAAACTGTTAAATTACCTAAGCCACTCTAATTCTAACCACGACAATGGGGTTGTTTCCTTGAGTCAAAAGAAGTACTTTTTGTCACTGAAATTGATAGAATGAGCAAAAAAAAAAAAACTCAGAAAATAATAAATGTGAAATGCTTAGTTAGTTTAGTGTGTTAGTTTACAAGCAACTCTTGTTTGATCGATTATATTTATCACTCTTAAATGACTACTATAAGAAAAAAATGATTTTTACTGAACTGCTGATGCCGATGCTCTGATAACAATGAATGCCAAATGGTTTAAATGCACTCGAAAATGCTAGTGTTATGCAGTCTACTAAGATAGTTCGTTTGTATCGGTTGCACAGCAGAAAAAAATTAAGATGTTTTCACAAACTTCTTTAGCCCCTATATCTGAATAACACTCGCTTTTTTAATGGCTCGTTGAAATTAAATATTTTAGACCAGGGATGCTCCAAGTGTCTCCTGCTCTCACGTTTGAACGTAGCAGTTGCATAACTTCATTTTATAAAAATGTTTTATAATGGAGTGGTTTCCTTCAGTCAAAAGTACTACTTTTAATCATTGAAATAGGTAGAGTGAGCAAAAAAAAAAAAAATATATATATATATAAAATAACATGGACCCAAAAAATACTTTCATTTTTCCAACAGTTATTTTTTAATTAATTTTTTTAAATGTCCGATTCTTCAAACAAGGCGTGGTCTTTATGTCGTCACAAATGATGCACTATGGCTCATCTTTCTACCGCATTTCCACGTTATGATAAATCATGAAGCGAATTACAATTGCGCTCTACGCTTGCTATCAACCATATTGTTGCCAATACACGTGAGTAAAGATGCGAATTAAATATTTTGCTCCGTGAATGGCACAACAGAATGGCATTTCATCATTTGTGATTTCATCAGCAGAAGTGTTAAACGATGGAAGAGCACCGATTTAAGTAATTTTTTAAAAATATTAAACTTAAAGAAATTATTTACAAAATGGTCAGATTCTATGTTTTTATGCATGCTCTTTCAGAAAAAAATACTTTTAAAATTTTGGAAACGACCTCACTATTTGCTCTCCTTAAAGCAATAAGTACGAGCAATTCAATTGCCTTCAAAACATTTTTATAAATGATTACTTATAATTCTTAAAATCTTTTACCAACATTCAATTTCGTAAAGTTAATTGTTACTAATAAAAATTGATTCACGTAAGAACACTGTTGACCTAAGCAATAAGGTACCGCCCTTAAGGCAGAACTACACTCAATGCATTGACAGCCCTGTTATCACATCCTGAGATGGTGAGATAAATTTACTTTATCCACCTGTTTGTTGGCACTCTCAGATTCAATCAGTTGGCATCTTCCTCTAGATCGGTTACTCACTATACCAGAGTGATGACTCCATAACAAGGACGAAACTGCAGTCTCTGGATGTGGTAACCGGGTTGTCGGTATATTGCATTGTTGAACTTGTCTGAGACGTTATGTATTGGTGTGTTTGTTCTCTTGCTCAGCGATGGTTGCGGTCGAACAGGAGCATACATCTGCATCGACTCGAATCTTGACTTGGCGGAAGAGGATCAAGTTTACGATGTCTACGGATATGTTAAGAGCCTTAGAAATGCCCGAAGAGGAATGATTGAGGATGTGGTATGTATTGTGGCATTTTCTGTTCTTGCTTTTTAAGCTCACGACACAATGAATTTGTACGGACTGTTTGCTTCTGAACCAAAAAAAAAAGCAAAATAACACTTAACTCCGTAATTAAATTTTATGATCGTATAGCTTTCGTGTTATCCAGTCCGATAACCCAGTTCATAAATATTTCCTTAATCATAAACAAGCCAATTTACCAGACAGAGCCAAATGGCGTCACGTGGTGGCGATCCGCAATCTAATTGCATCGTACAGTAAAAATCCAAATTGAGCTAAAATCCAAATTTATTCTTAATTATCGTAACACATGCTACTCAAATATATCACTATTTTTCCTAAAGAATAAAAACCACGTGGCATAGTGAAACATTACACTTTCGTAGATTACAAGGAAAAGTTTAATTAACATAAATCTATTGGAATTACATGAAACCTTACACATTGACAAAATTCAATTATATCATAGCCTTAATATGATAGGGACAAATTGGTCACCAATAGTATGACAAACACTTACTGTTCGTTCGCTGCATCCTTCGTAATGGCGGGGCCCCGTGGATCAACAAATCTCGTGAAAGTTTTGCCTAGTCAATAAGAGGAATATCGTGTGAATTCTCTCGAGGGCACAATTCCTTTCCACTTTGCATCATCAGGTAGAGGAGGGGAATCTATCGTAGGCTTTCAGGGGTTCCGAGAAACATCGCACTCAACGATCTCAGAAGGCTCATTTCTTCGCGTCGAAGCAACCTTTTCAGCTGTATCTTCCAGCCTCCTTTCGCTCGTCCTTTCCACTCTCACACCCCAAGGAAGTTTTTTTCGACTCCCCCCCTTTTCATCTCGCCCCAACAGGGGTCCAGGGTTCCATCATCCCTCCACTACTCAGCCAAGTCGATGGCGCCCTCTTGATTTCGTTACACGTATTAAAAGTCTTTTGGAAACCAAAGTTTATATTTTTCGTAAATCCACTATAGTAACGCATGTCATAAGGTGACCAACTTAAGTTGTACTTCTCTTTTCATTATTTGTTTGCAAAAAATCAACTGTACAAATTGATGCAGTGAGAAGTAAAGGGATGTAAGTTTCCAAATCTAAAAATTTGGAGTTTACCGGCATAATTAGTATGAGTACCTGTCCTCTGCTTAGGGGCAAAAGATGGTACTAGTAGCCCTGGTTGGTACTGCAAAATACCATAAGTTTGAAAAAAAATTCAATGAAGGCCTAAATAAGGTCCGAACTTTAAAAGCGTTTTACTCGAAATTTTAAAAAGTCCACTTGCATCCCTTTGCCTCTCACTGTCTCAATAGGAAAATAAAGAAATTTACTTTGGTCTAAGATCACAAAGAAATGATTGTTAAAGTCAATTTCACTTAAGTCAGGGCTACGGAGTCGGGGTGGAAATGACCAACTCCGGCTCCGATTCCGGGGATTTTAGAGCCTTCGGATCCTACTCCTTTACCCCCAAAATCAGTCCGACTTCGACGGAAAATCACCGGCACCAACTCTCGAAATTTCAAACCTACGACACCCGGCAATGACTCCGAGTCCTTTACCCCAAAATCAATCCGACTTCGACTCCGCTGCCCTGTCTTTAAGTCAAAAATAGTAGAACTTACTTTCCGCTGGTTTAAAGAAATTGCCCTTTTGAAAATAACATTTCTGAGTTAGCATCAAATTTATAACACCAAAAAAAAAAAGTATATCAGTTGCCTGTACTAAACAGTGGTCCTTAAAGGTCCTGGAAAAAGTTTTCAAAATACACAAAGATATGACCATATTAATGGAAAATCTCGCCTTTAAGTTATGGCCGCTTTTAAGTTACTCTGTGCCTTTTAAGTTACGGAATTTGTTTCTTTTATTAGGCTTATATATAGAAATAGACGCTTATATCTAAACGTCAGTCACGTAGACGACAATTAATGTTTGGATTTACAAATTGGAAAAATAATTCTTCCCGGCATTTTTGGCAAGAATTAAAGCAATTTTCATGTAAGTAAGAGAACTTCATAGAAAAATTCTTAAGTTTCACAATAAATTGCGTAGGGTAGACCGAGCACGTTTACGTATGGGGCACGTTAATGCTGTACCCTTTTTCCAAAACGAAATATAATTGGAGAGCCAACAGTCATAACAGATTGATGCTGCTCCCTAGCAAATATCCTCACAAGATTTTGAGCATTAGTCGAGCTTCGGTCTAGCATGCAGAAAGAATAATCTATTTTTTACCAAGTCGAGTAAATTTTCAATTGAAGGTTTTGAAGCTTATTGTGAATAAATAATGCTCAGTTAAGAAGGAACAAATATATAAAAGTTAGCAGAATTTTAATCTTTTTTGAGAATTATATTTGTATGAACTGAAATGTTGTTAAATATTTTTGCACGTTAAAAATAAATCCAAACTTTGAGACGGGGCAAGTTTACGCGTTGACGTCTGAGCACGTTCTTACTATGTTTTACTTCTAAATGTGCCCTGACGCTTTTTTGGCTCCGAACTGTCTCAAAACATTTTAGCATTTTCAGGCTATTTAGTTTTGAAAATCACCATTCAATTTTTAATTGAGTTACAAATTCGTATCTTATAGCTTACAATCATGTAGTGCTGTCTTCATGCCCTTTCGGCTTTAACTTTATACATTATTCAGTCTAATAAATTTGTTTTATATTAACGATGGTAAGACATTATGTTCAAAACACTAGCAGAACCACGTTAGGTGTCAAAATAAATATGCACGGGGCACGTTTAGGCAACCAACTTGGACTCAAAAATATTTCTTTTAACTGTTAAAAACACAAACTGAGCAACTACAGAATATACTAATTTTGAGTCCATTAACTACTTTATAAAACCGGAATGTCTGAAATTTAACAAATTAAAACATAAAATTTAGAAAATTCATTGAAACAAATCCGCGCAAACCTGCCCCGGTCTACCCTAATTAATAAAAAAATAAATAAAATCTATAAGTGAAAAATTTCAAAGGCAAGTTAATTTTATTTAGTTTATTGTCCACTTATCCCATCATCGCTGGATCAAACGACAAAAATATTACCAGTAATGCGTAAATAATTAGTTAATTGCTCTTTGTTTTCCTTCAGTACTCACATATTCACTCTTTCGCTGCAGGTACAAAAAGCGAAAGTTTTCTCGTATCTATGAAAGGTAGTTTGCCATTTTTGTTATCTTCTCTCCTGGGAGCCTGCTTGCAGTTATGAAGACTTTATAGTTTGAACTTTCATGCTTATCTGTTGATCAAAACAATACGAATAACAGATGAGAATCACAAGCGTGCTAACATTGCTTTTTTTGTAGTATATCACTTGGATCATGTTCAATATTTATTTAAAACTTAGCTGTTGAGGTGGGACTTTGAATTTGAACGTTTTGCAGTGTTTACTCATATAGTTTCATATGCACTACGTGTCCAAAAAAAAAAAAAAGTCGCATGCCTTAGTATTTAATTGGACCCCCTTGCGCATATTACAGCTTTCATACGCCGTGACATTGCTTCAGTGAGCTTTCGTAGGGTATCTATTTTTATTTTCACCCACAATTCCATCCATAGGTCTCCTAAACGTTCAATAGATGAAGGAAGTGTGGTGTGTGATCTTAAATCCTTTTTCAGTACGTCCCACATATTCTCGATTGGATTGAGCTCTGGACTATGTGGTGGCCAAATCATGTGTTGAAATGATGCATCGTGTTCATCGAACCAAGATTTAACAATTGTAGCCCGGTGTACTGTGGCGTTATCGTCTTGGAATACACCACTACCGTCAGGAAAATAAAAGTCCATAGATGGCACAACATGTTAAAGTACTGTGCAGACTTCATTTGGTTGGTGCACAATGCAGCCGAGCCTAGTCCAGATGAACAGAAACAACTCCAGAATATTACACTGCCTCCGAAAAAGTGCACAGTGGGAACAAGACATGTAGGATCTTTTGCTTCGTGTGGCTCTCTTCGAAACCTGACGCGTCCGTCATTTTGAAAGAGCGTACATCTTGACTCATTGGACCACATGACCTTTCCCCAATCATTAACAATGCAATTTTTATGATCTTTTGCAAATTGCAGTCTCTTTCTTTGATTAATGATACTCACAACTGTCTTCCTTATTGCAACACATCTTCTTAGTCCCGATTTTTGAAGTTCTCGTCGCATTGTGCGCTTGGAAATTATTTTACTTCCCTCTTTAAAGAGTGTGTTGAGTTGAATGGTCGATTTCTTGCGATTTTTCTTCACTAATCGCTTCAGAGAACGCCGGTCACGTTCGTCCAGAATAGATTTACGACCACAAAGATGTCGCGAACAGGTAGCTTCTAAGCCATCGTTTCACCTTTTAATAATGTGTTGAACAGTTCGCAATCCTATACCACTAACTATTTCAACTATGTCTTTGCATTTTGTCCCACTTTCGTACAGGCCAACAATTTGTCTCCTTTTGAACTCTGTTACATCACTTCCTCGAACACAACTACCGATTCCAGCCATGCTTACTTCGAATTAAACAGTCTTCTAGTGCAACGCCGGATTTTAAGCTTGCATCGAACAAAGATTTATGCAAATATCTGTAATACTCGTCGAATCACCTTCTTCCGAATTTGAAACGTTTAAAATTCGACAGCGACTTTTTTTTTTTTTTTTGACACTTAGTATATGTATGAGCATTTATGATGAAATATGTGAAATATTTCACATATTCTGTTTCGTTATACAAAAAACGACTACGTCATTTCCGTCACACAAAAGTTTGCCGATCAGAATTTCAAAGCCCCTGCATAAGAAGTTTCCCTTCAAAAATTGGTAGATACAGTAAAAAATGGATTATTTTTGAAAACTATTTTCTGACGCTACATGACTTCAACAGTATTGTTATGTTGTTCTAACATTTTTTTTTTCCTTTTTTTAGAATCAGTACAGGTTTATTTATGAGGCTTTGGAAGAGGCCTTGATCAGTGGTCAGACCTGGTTTCCCGTCTCCGAGATATCGCAACGTATGAAACAGAAATCCGTCAAGAATCCGATCACTAGGCAGAACGAATACCAGAGAGAATACCAAGTACGTAGAGATAAATCCGTCTTTCATTTTTTTAACCTGTATGAAGAATTGATGGGCCGACATGGGAAGACAGTAAGTCACAAAAAGCAAAATTTACAGGGGAAGCAAATTACGGCTGGCCAAGTATCGTAGAATGCATGCAAGTACCATCTTCCGTTGCTCTTAGAAACTAAACCATTTTGCCAATTGACTTACTGTTTATTCCATGCCTCTGACTTGGTCATTTACTGTTTTTTCCGGTGAAAGAAAAACGAAAAACTCGAAATTTGTGACTTACTGCCTTTTTAAAAAAAACGCTTATTTTTCCGGTTGCTTTTCTCGCGATTTCCCTGAACAAAAAAAAATTTACTCATTACATGATTTCTATGCGTAAGAGTTTCTTTATATATTTAAAACTTTTTATCATGCAAAATCATCTTTAATTGTCAATGATATATTTTCTAATGTATTTGTCTTGAAATTCGTCATTTTGCAAACTCCATACTTCCTATTTCAATTAATATAGTCTCGTAGACAGCGTGTGGTTTATTGTTTTGAAAAAATAGAGAAAACATTCGTAAAAAAATCGAATTTGCCGCAAATGATGCTAAAGAAAACTTTCCTCTGAAAATGTTTAAAGATTTCTTTTCCTAAACGTAATTTGTGGTGTAAATTATTATATGTGCACACAACGTTAAAGCAGTTTCGTTAAAAAAAAATAAAAAGAAAAAAAGATGAGCAGTCAACGGTTAAAAAAGGAAATTTCGAAATTTTTCATGCAGTATTGCACGTTGACTAGTTCCACATCCCAATTTACATTTAATACAGGTTGTGAAAATGATGAATCAACTACCAGTAAGTAGTTTGCAGTGGCGGGTTTATCATGCCGTAAACTTTGCAATTGCGAGGGCCGGACAAATATAGAACGGATACAACCGTTAGAACACATAACCAATACCCAAAAAGAATTCAGGCTTGCACCTCATAAATGTTTTACACAGTTCTATGATAGAAAAAGGGGCCAACCCCAACAATGTATTGTGACGGGAGCCCAAACTTTTAAATCCGCCACTGTAGAAATACTAAAAGAATAGGTAGGTAAAAGGGCAGTCCCCTCCCCCCCCCCCCCGCCCCGCTACCTTGAAATGTTCATGGCATAAATTTATTGCTAATATAATTTTAAATTCTGATGTAATATGTTTATAAGATATGGTTTTATTGAATAGGTTTACATTAATTTTTGTCATTATTAAATACGTAGGTCAGTCAGAAAGTTAGTTGCACTACTTCGTAAATATGTTCCGTCTAAGATTGTTTTGATGACACTGTGTGCCAGCACTTCAGATATGTCCCTTTATTATGTAACGTAGCGGCTTCCTCGAGGCAAGTTCAGTTTTTCTGATGGTTAGTCGCAAACATGTCTCAACAACTGCAAGTAGCGTCCAAATTGGAAATGTGTGCAGTGGTTCGTTTTTGCGGACAAAGAGGTGCAACTGCACTGAGAAATGTATGGGCTGGTAGAGAAGTGATGGTGAAAATGCAATGTTACGGTAAGCTATCGCGAAATGGAGCAACATGTTTGAGAACGGACGTACACATACTGACGACGTTGAGCTTGAGAGAAGACCATCTATTGTGACAATTTATGCGTGATATCAACCTCCTTTCAGTTCCGACATTTCACCTTGTGACTTTTATGTTTTTGGTCCCATGAAAGATGAACTTTTAAAGCGGCAATACTTCTTGTATTATGAGGTTAAAGCCCAAAGATGGTTATCGGGCGTCGGACGATATTTGATAAGAGAAGGCATCGGAAATCTTGTACCACGACCCGAAAAATGCTTAAATAATGGAGGTAACTGTGTTAAAAATAGATTTTGAATGCAACTTTAAGATATCAATAAAGTTATTCAAAAAAATTATTTCCTTTTTATTTTCTTGAGCAGTGCAACTTACTTATTGACTGACCCCGGTATAAAACCACGTTTATACGTCAGAAAGAAAGAAAATTATTTATTGTGTGTAAAAGATTGAAGTCCTTAACTGTACAACTGAAATACACGTATAAATTTACGTCATTTTTAATAGAGGATCGTAGCAATTTAACCTTCATTCGTGCCAAGAAAATATATATTTTGGATGCAGAAATAAATTACCTCAACCGCCAGTTAATCCTTTTTAAAGTTAAAACAAACTAAAGATAAGGAAAGTCTTATCCATATAATCGAAGCAGTGCATTAAAATACTTATCAAAAATGTATTCCAGCTTGAATTGGATTTCTATTAAGGCAAGCATTTTAAGGCAAGCGTATTGTAGGAACCAATAAAATGCAGAGGTTTATTAATACAACATTTAACTTGAAAGAGATACAAATCGATTCGATTCGCATGATGTGAACAGTACTTTTTAATAAATCAAATACTACCTTTTTCCCAAGCTGAATCTTATAAATTATAGCTTTCCAAACTTTCTATTTTTCACAAAACGTTTGTAGCATGAACGACATTTTACAGTCTAAAACCAAAGAAAAAACACAAATTCAAAAGTCAGATTAATTTCTTTTCTTTCACAATTTCTGCATGTAAATGAGATTTTTTTAAACCTATAAATACAAGCAGAATAACACTACACGCATTCAAATCCATACATTGTATGTAACACGTATTTTTACATATTCTCAAAATAATTTGCATTGTAAAACATATCTCTGCCTTTAAACCGCAGTTGGCTATTGGGCGGTAATTTATTGAATCATAGATATTTGTTGGGATTTTTTTTAACTGTCTGAAAACTTTGGCTATTGATATTGATCACGCATATATTCTTTTTGATTATGTTTATAAAATATCCGAATACGTCAAGACTGTGTTGAGATGATTTTGATTTTTTTTTTTTTTTTTAAACTTTAAAACAGTTTGGGATTTTCTAACAGTTGGTGTTCAATCTTCGTTTTTAATTACGGTATCGAAAATTTAAAACAAATTAAAAGTATGCTTGTTCTAAACCTTTAACAGGAAAATCTTACGCAGCTTTTTAATTCTCTTAAATTTATAGCTATAAAACATAAAATAAAACTTCTATTGGTAGAGCAACGCTTCAAAAATTAATCAGACTGGAATAAAATCAATATAAATATTTTTTAAATGTTCGTCCTGATCTTCCAAAACTATCATCATATTCCAAATATCCAAAAAAAAAAAAAAAAAAAAACCCTCAAATCATGCATATTTCAATTTCAATGTCAATTTTGGTTCATTTCATTGTTAATTTCAATAAAGAATTTTGAAGTGATTATACATAGCTGACAAACAAGATGACATTGCTTCAATATAATGAGGTCATTTTCGAAATTTTAAAAGTATTTTTTCTGAAAGAGCATGCTTAAAAACATAGAATTTGGCCATTTTTTAAATAATTTGACAAAGTTTAATATTTTTTACAATTATTTTAAATCGGTGCGGAGATTCAATTTCATTTTTACGCTTCTGCGCATGACATCACAAGGGATGAAATGCCATTCACTGATGCCATTAGCGTAGAGTGCGAGTGCAATCTTTAATTCGCTTCTTTACTCACATGTACTGGCAACGATGCGGCTGATAGCAAGCGTAGAGCGCAAAATTTAATTCACTTCTAAATTATCATAACGTGCAAGCGCAGTAGACAGCAAGCGTAAGCATTTAGGTGCCAGTGGAGTAGCGCGCCAAGTTCATCACTTGTGACGTCATAAAGACCACGCCTTGTTTGAAAAATCGAACATTTAAAAAACTTAGTTGAAAATTAAACGTTTTGAAAATAAGAGTTTTCCCCTCACTCCATGTTTTTTTTTTTTTTTTTTTTCATTATATCAACTACAGTGTCTAAAAGTATTACTTCGACTGATGGAAATAATCCCATTGCTGTTTTAAATGCAACAGATTAGTTGTTGTAGTATGCGAAGTTTTCCATTGATGTACGTCCTTTTTTACGGGCAGCTTGCGCGTGTATACTTTTCTGCTAAGTGGAAGCTTTATTGCGGGCTCTAGGTTACTTGATTTGAAAGAACTTTTTTTAAAAAAAATATGCATGTGGAAATGCCGAAAATTTGTAACTATTCCGTTTTGAGGGGAAAAGTAAATGGTCACCTTGGGTATTCTCAATGACTTGAATAATTTGTTATTTTACCTCTTCGATATCCAAAACTAGAGTTGCGTAGAGGGGTAAAAAAGACTTTGCGTAGAGGGGTAGAACTAGAGGGACGTAAGTGGCAAAAAAATAGAGATAACCAGTACAAAGGTTAGGTGAATCTCTCCTCCGTCTTGGAGCAAGAGATAGTACTAGTAGCCGTTGTAGGTGCTGCTATACAGCATAGGGTAGCGGAAATTGAAATCGGTAGCTTTTGTAGAGTAATTGTCAAAAAAAGCATCAAAATCATCAATTTTTGAAGTTGCAGCTTTTTGTCAATTGGAGTGACTTTCACCAGAAAAAAATCTAAATGAAAGTTAGTCAGTAATTAATTTTATACTGGGGACTCCGTCTTTTGCTCGATTCGCTCGCTAACCCATGTTCGCCACTTACGGTATCTCAATGCCGCCTACAGCGGGTAGTTTTTCAAGAGAAAGAAAACCGACTTGTTGCATTTGATAAATAAAAAAGAGGAAAACTTATGCAAAAAATATGCTTTATGAGTTTTTAACTATACTAGGGGCAAACCTAACTTGGTAGCATTCGTAAAATCAAAACTGTAAACCGAAGGATGAAACAGCATTAATTTCAATATCGTTTCCATGGAACATTCCAAATTTATGTTTTTATTTCTCTAAAATACTTTTCCAACATGAAGAAGAGTGATTTAGCATTAATTTATATAAAACTAGTGGTACCCGCACGGCTTTGCCCGTAATAAAAAAATTAAAAGGTCTTTTGGTTCGCCTGTGTGGCGAATTTTCTCTCCAATTGGCTTGTACCCACGTTACGGTTCCACGTTATGATAATTTCGTAATTTACTCGTCCATCTTATGATAATTTTGCTCTTAAAATTGGAATAGAAAAAGAACTACATCGAATTTTCGAAAAATCGCTTCGAGGTGCACACCCCCATGCTACAAACTAATTTTGTGCCAAATTTCATGAAAATTGGAGGAGCGGTCTATGCGCTATGCGCGTCACAGAGATCCAGACAGACAGACAGAGATCCAGACAGAGAGACTTTCAGCTTTATTATTAGTAAAGATAAAGAAAACAAATTCTTGCCCATATTATAAAATTTATATGAAAAATGGGCTTAAAATTGGAATAGAAAAAGAACAAAATCGAATTTTCGAAAAATCGCTTTGAGGTGCACACCCCCATGCTATAAACTAATTCTGTGCCAAATTGCATGAAAATCGGAAGAACGGTCGAGGCGCGTCACAGAGATACTTACAGACAGACAGAAATCCGGACAGAGAGAGATCCAGACAGAGAAACTTCCAGGTTTATTATTAGTAAAGATAAAGTAGAAGAAAGATAAACACATTCTTCCCCCATATTATCCATTTTATATGAAAAATGGGCTTAAAATTGGAATAGAAAAAGAACCTCATCGAATTTTTGAAAAATCGCTTCGAGGTGCACACCCCCATGCTACAAACTAACTTTTTGCCAAATTTCATGAAAATCGGCCGAACGGTCTAGGAGCTATGCGCGTCACAGAGATCCTGACAGACAGAGATCCCGACAGAGTGACTTTCTGCCTTATTATTAGTAAAGATTACCTACTTTACATTAACATTACTCATGCTTCTTATGATGATAAAATTTGTATGTAATTTAAAAGTAAAAAATAAAGGGATTTTCCAGTTCTATTAACATGTGCCAATTACTGGATCACAAGGTGTCATACACTGGAGTATCAGGTGTCAATTACTGGTGATTTTGGTAACTTTTTATATGCATATTTTTATAAAAGTATCGATTCAAATATTTTTGATTTTAGTGAACCAAATAGATGCACAGATGTGCACTCTTTGATACAAAAATATTTGCCAGAGAATATTTTATTCCTAAGTACTGAAAACAGAGGTAAGTTTAAGGACAAACTCTTAAAGTACAAATTACTGGGATCGTTACCCTAATGTAGAAAAAGTTTTCAATGAAAACCTACTTAGGATTGGAACTTTAAACGAGTTTTAATCAAAACGTAAAAACGTCCACTTACATCCATTTACTTCTCGATGCCTCATTTATGCGTGAGTGAAAATATTTTTCTTTTTGATAAAGCGCAATAGATCCATGATTGGCTAAAATATTTTGTTCTGAAAACTTTTCTGGATTCCTTAGTTCTTAACCTGTCACTGTTGGTACAAAAAAGCGTAATTGATGTTTTCCAGAAAATTTGCAAAACATCTGCCAAATTTACCATAGGAGACAGAGCTGGAGGCCACAGGTTGGAAAACAGAGACAAGAATCGAACGATTTCTACAGTTCCTCGTAAGTTTGATTTTTTTTTTTTTTTTTTTTTTTTTTTTTTTTTTTTGATGCTTGGCGAATCCAACACATTGGGTTCCCTTACTTAAAAATGACAAATATTCAAATGAACCCAAAATGGGTTTTAAATCTTGCTGCAACAATATACACAATTTTTAACAGAAATAATAATCATATAACGAAGAAAAGATTGTTGTGGTAAAAGTCACACATAACTGTGAAAAAGATGTGTCTGAAGCCTCAAAACTTGTAAATTAGTTTACTATGTTGCAAATGTTTTTTAATTAAATTTTTAATTTTTATAAAATTAAAAATTTCTTAGATTTCTTCGGGATTCCTCATCAGATCCAGACAAAATTAACATGGGACCATCTGGAAAGTATATCCTTCCAAACAAAAAAATAATTTTTAAAATCGTCCAGTATCCTTGGAGTAATATGAAAACATACATAAAAAGCCGAAAGACGAAATCATAACCTCCTTTTTTGAAATCAGTTAAAAACAATCGCCAAGATAATGCGCCGTAACTTACCTGTAACGGAAAAAACCGTGTCTCAGATATAATAAAGGTAACAGTTTTTCAAGAGCGTCGACAACCCTTTAAAATTCTTGTCTGGAATAGTTTTGAAAATATTCATTGGACAACCATCAATTTATCATCATTCACCCTTTCAAATAAGAGAAATATTCCTCAATATTGCCATTAAAACAAACATATAATTCACCCTTAAAAATAACGTTAACTAAACCAATAAGAGTCAGATTTTTTTAAAGACTACAGATCCATTAAAATCGTACATGAAAACATCGACTTGCGGAAACCTAATCAAATGGAAATATATTTTAAATGCCCTGCTACAGACAAAACCAGAATGCATTAAAAACCGATTGCAAGAAATTTTGCTTCTAGATACTCAAGCAAGATATGGCAACAAATAATATTGTTCAGCTTTTCTTCAAGCTAAAATTAATCTCGCGTAAAAAATACTGAAGGCAGGGATGCCCAACTATGGAAGTGTAGGGGTCATGGGTGTGTGTTTTTAAGGGCATTTCCCTCTTTTCGGAGAGATCTTGCTCCTGTGAAGTTCTTCGTAATATTAGGGGATACGCCATGCTGTTCGAGAGATGTGAAGCCCTACTGAAGAAGAACCTCCAGTATCCTGCACTCAAGGTGCTAGCGACCGAACCCGAGACTTTCGGATACACGGACTTTACGAGCACTCGGTAGGTACAGTGAAACCTATATAAGTTGACCACTTGCGGTGCACTACTTTAGCGGCCAACTTAAACAGGTGGTCAACTTACAAAGGTTGAGTTGTATGATAAGGGCTTATTCCGTGCCTGGAAAAAAGCGGTCAACTTAGACAGGTGGCCAACTTCACAGGTTTTACTGTATTTTGAATGTTCCAAACCCGGAGCCCTCCGATTCCAAGTTCAATGTCTTATCTACTAAGCTACGTACCACCCAAATGGTTACTTGCATGCCCAGAACACCTGCGTGCAGAAAGTCATTGACCTTAAACCGATATTTTTCCATCCCACTAAAACCACGCAGCAGTTATAATGTTCAAACACTCTGTAACTCTTATAAATATTTTAAACATTTGTTTCAACAAAACTTACTGTTCCATATGAGCGCTTTTTTATCTTCATTTGTGCACATTTTCTATTATTCAATATCTGGAGTTCTTTGTATGAAGAATGCTAGAGGCAACCACTACTTACATCCATCACATCAAATTTTATCTCTTATTCTTTCCTTTTGGGGCCTTTTGGCTTAAGAGAATAAAAGAGAGAAGACGCTTTATACTCGGTTCAATATCGTAATCTTTCGCAATAATCTAGTTCAGATGAAAAGTTTTTCAGCAGAAAAAATCTTTAAACTGCAAAAGTTTCTCCCAACTTTTATTGACATTGATTATTTGCTTCGATTTTATCCGGAAAGCTGTTTTCTTCATTTCCTAATACGTTGTAAAACTGGATGTAAGTATTCATACAATTTTGGTCGTATTTTATATTATTTTTTAAAATCTTGTATTGATATGTTTGTCATGTAGAATTTATTTTACAAGAATTTTTCCACAAGGGAATGTTTAAATTTACTTAGTCCTTTTTCCTAGAGATTTTTTTTTTTTTAATGGGAAAAGCATTTAGCTTTCTTAGACTTAATCATATGTGGTTTTTAATTGCTAATCGCAGATTTTCTTTCGCAAGTTTTTCTTCTAATAGAAATGAAAACTACTTTGCCATTTTTCTATCAAATATTTTGGCACAAAAAGAAAGCGTCTTGAAACGTTACAAACAAACTTGATGATCTAATTGTGATATTTTTAATGTACTATTTTATTGTCATTCATTCGTTTGAGCTAACTTTAAGTTATGGGGTAAACTTTGGGTCTCTTTGTTTGTTGTAGAACATTTGGGTTCAAAAAAAAAAAAAAACTTTTATTTCGACTCCCCGCCTCAAAATAAATCAGAAGACAACAGACATGCCCTTTTAGAGAACGCTTTTCACTATTCGTCGTAAGAAAGTTAATTAACAGCTGCATTTCGATTTATAATTTTATCACTGCTACACATTCAGGGCCGTATTCCAGAAGAAATTGGTAGCATTTCACTTTGATTTGACGTCATAACTCGTCCCTTAAACAATCTTCGTTTGCGAAATTTCTATGCTGCCACGGTTGAGGGAGAATTTATGACGTCAATCCGAAGTGAAAAGATTCAGTGCGGGTGGCTTAAGCCTCTCATTTTCAACCTTCAGAACGTAATCTGCCCATAAATATTGTATTAACTAGATACACAACGAGGAACTGGTTCCATGGACAACTGAATAGACGAGCAAGCTTCCTAAAAGCGAATGCGCGCAAACAACTTTTGTCGAGGATGCAATCAGCATTGCATCCACTGGAGATCAGTGGTTGCAATTGCGTCTTGATTAGGTGACGCATTTGCCCGTTTAATTCAAGATTCGCGAGTTCAATGACGGACAGTGGCTACTATGGAATTGTGCATCTAGTTATATACTAGATCTATGAATGTGCCTCCATCTGTAGACGTGGCTAATATATACTGATTGAAGAGAGAGCGAAAATTTTTTTTCGAAGACTCCTTTACCGAATAACATCATCCGTTGAAGAATCACACACACGCCGAGGGTCCGAGTTAAAATATGAACAAAGACAAGAATGTTATTGATCGGTATGGGCAGTTCCAAAGAATGATTCGACTACCTATATTGCTCAGCATGAATTCCATCGATCATTTATGAAACATAATCGAGCGGTTAGTTTGTGCACAAAATTCTGCATGGCTCAATATTTCTACAAAGGCGCTCTACTGACTTTTTGAGTTCGGTTGTTGTACTTAAAAGGGCAAAAAAGATCCTACACGATATTAGTAGATATCCCATTACTTTTGTCTCCTCAGTATCTGTGAGGACATACTGATTCAAAATGGCTTCTTAATACACATCTCATTACATACATTCGTAGTATTAGCATCATTTAGTTCGGTTTCTAAGAAAAAAAAACTTATCAAATTCATAGATGTTAGTTTTTTTTTTTTTTTGTTGTTTCAGCTGATAACTTCAGGCCATATCTGTCTTCATTTCAAAGCAACGACAGCACAGATTACATCAACGCGGTATTCGTAGACGTAAGTGGTTTTGCTTTAATAATAATAATTTTTGTTCGCATAATAAGCAACACAAAATTCCAAGGTTATTATTCTGAACTCATTTTCGAAAAACTGTTCATTATTTTCAGTCTACAAGGTACTAGCAGATAGTCTACGTTTCCCACGAAAACTTTCAATGCTAAAAGGTTGAACCTTTCATTAAAGTAAGGCATGCAGTGGGGGAAAGAACAAGCGCACAGGTCGACATATTTTCACTTCCGGATTATTTTTGACTCAAATGGCTGAAATTTTTGTTGTTATAGTAAACTCCCGATTATCCGTGAGAGGATTATCCGCGAGTCATTCAACAATCAGAAACATGTATTTTCGCAGCAAAAAGCAAATACCGATGACTGTTTTTGATAGAAAAATTGCAAATTTATACTCAGTTGTTTATGTTTTATCTAGTTATTCAATTTTTTTGCTTTCTTCATCATACGTACACTTGTTCTATGTTGATGTTAAGTTCTATTGTGCAAAAATACAAAACATTTTTACTGTACTATATATGTTTTCGATGTAGTATTATTTATCAGTACAGGGGTGCGGTGCCCACAGGGGGGGGGATAGCGCAAGTTGCGCCATCAAAGTTTTGGGGGAGGGGGATTTTATACATTTTTTGTTTACTTATTTATTTTTATTTATTGATTTATTTTTAATTTCAATTATTACTTTAATTTTGTTTTATTTCATTTTATTTCATTTATTTATTTAGTTTGCATGTGTGTGTATGTATGTCATTAAAAAATCAGAGCTTTTCTAATGAAATAATAATAATAATAATCATTAAAAATAAATAAATAAATAAAAAATATAAAAAAATAAAGTTAAAAAGAGAGCTAAAAAATAGCAAATTGGCGAGAAATTCATCATCCATTATTTGTAAATATACAGGCAAACCAAATGACTTTTTAATTTTCTACTACGGGCAAAGCCGTGCGGGTACCTCTAGTTAGAAATAAAATAGCTTATACTGTTAAAACTGCTACTTGCATATTGCACCTTTTAGGGAAACGCTTGTAGAACCAACTGCACCCCATTAAGATGTCATTTTGACTTTCTAATGGTCTTTTTGGGATCTTATGGCTAACAATGGCAAAGAGCTGCCGTGGGGACACATAATGGCAACCTGAAGGAGGCGCTGCTGGTGCTACAAGCGTTTCATCCAAAAAGGTGCCATTTGCAACCCGCAGATTTAGCAGTGTATATTGCATGGGTTTTCACTGAAGGGTTTTCATCTTGTCCTAAACAGTTAAGTAACCAGAAAGCTCGCTTGACGGTACGACAGGGAGAGTCAAGACGGGGAAACTCTCCGCCACGCTGGATTGACTCAAATAGTTTATTAGAATCATTCAATGGAAGTCAAGCAATTGTATAAAGGTCTATGACACCAACTAATCACCAGAAGAAAAAAAGAACAAGTGGTGGATTCTTCTCACTTTCAAGTTATCAGTCCTGTATTTATTTTAACAGTTCCAGAAGTGAACATAAAAGCAGTATTCCGAAAAGGCGCGGAAAAACTTGTTCTAACTTAATCCTAGATCCTCTGAACATAAGAATGAATTAGCAGAAGAAATTAAAACAAAAATTATCGCCTGAAACTTCTAAATGAAAACGAAAAAAATATGCTTGAAGAGTTCTAATGAACCAGAGAAGAGTTCTAATGAAATAACAAAACTTACTACAAGAAAAGTTGAAGACTCTGACTCCTTTAACAAGTCCTTATGTAGTAAAAATCATAGATAAAGGGCCAGTGACAGAGAAGAAGGTGACAAACAATACTTATAATTCATAAAATTATTCAATACTTATAATTGCTACGACTTCTGCAAAGAAGGTTAAGTACGGTGTACTTTGTGAGCGTTGAATCCACAACTCCTGTGAACGGATAGAAAGTGATAAGCTTTAGGAATTCACAAGTGCACATCTGTGTGCAGCGAAAAAGTCATAAATAAAATTCGATAAGAAAGTAATAAAGTAATAAGAAGCTTTTAGCTGTATTAACGTTCTGTACTAATGTTCGTTCCCTATCTCGCCAAGCATATTGAGCAAGGTGAGGGAAGGGGTATTCTTTTTTCAAAACGTGTTACACATATGATTAAATACACAAATAAAAGCAAGTTTATTTGTAAAATATTGTTATTAAGAAGTTAAATAAACAAAATGTAATTTAAAAAGGTTTTGATTTGCTTATTTTAGCCATTTTCTAAGATGTTAAAGTTAGCTTCACCATCTTTCTGCTCCTTCCCCAATGACAAAAGTGGGAAGCAAATAAAATTCATTAAACATAAGAAAAATTCCCCCTTTTTTTCAAAGAATAATGATATTAAAAAACGTCCCCTGCGTCATGAAAAGCGTTTGCCCTGCTCCATCCAAACGCTCTTTTGAGGACCGATAATGGGAGATCAGGAGCCTTTGAGATTCATTGACTCTTGTTACAGATACTTTTTTTTTTGTACATTTGTTTATATCCTTATTCCAGTTGGTCTTCTGTATCTGTAGTTGTCTTACAATCTTGCCGTTAAAAATTTAAAAAATATATATTATGAAAAAGGCTAGTCGACATTCGTATTTAATATATCCATTGCAATTTTAGTAGTTTAATTGCTCTACATGTAATTCAAAGCAATGTTTATTTATTTATTTGCCGTGAGTGCAAAAGGGTTAAAAACAAATCGCAACTGCATTTAAAGGTATTGATTGAAGCAAAGTGAACATCAAAACCACGAATGTAAATGTCGCAAATTCTTCATCGTCAATTTTAAAGTCGTGAGCATCGTATGCGTCCCTGGGGTCGTGGGAACTTTGGAAGCTTTGATAAACATATGGTTCGCAAACAAACATCCTTCAAGACTAAACTCCAATCAGCAAAGTCGTTACATTCTCTTAATGACTGAGATTACTTAACGATAATGAACCCTTTCGACTGCTGGACTTTTCGTGGAAACCATTAGTATGAACCATGCCACTTGTAATATGGTAATTACTAATCAGAGTCCTCGGGGATGTTTTGAAAAGTCACAAAATTGTCGAGTCATAATGTCCTCCCCAGGGTGATGAAATTGTTGTGGAACCTAAATTAACCACATAAGAAAACGGCTTCAAATGGCATAGCAAGTGCCTACAACGCCGGCTTTCGTAAATATAAGATTTTTCTACTTTGTATGGATGTAGTTTTTATTAATTTGTCAAATTCCTAATTGCATCTTCAAAAACGAAAAGAAATTTAATGATCAAGAAATTAATGACGTGATATTTCATGTGTGCTTCCTTACTGAATGTTTTACTTTTCAAATCGTGTTTCAATGTTAGTTAATGTCTTATTTTTTCGCTTGCATAATTTAATCTCTTCATTACTCGTAATTACCTTATTAATAATTACATCGTGTGGTGATCAAAAAACGTGTTCTAAATGATTCCGGGTATGTTTCCGGGAAAAGAGGTTTTTCTCGCCAAAATGTTTCTCTTTAGTTTCAGTTTTGGGTAGCAGCAGAGTCTGCTGTGTTGATTTTTATCTATTTTTGCTGATTTTTACTATATTTGTTGACTACAAGGTCACATTTATGTGACCTTGTACGTACCATTTTTCTTTCTTTCCCTCGCTCACACTTACGTACTTAAGAATATTCTGAATAGTTCCAGAAAAAATATAACCTAAATACGTTGATATGTTGGTTTGATTACAAATATAAGTTCGTTGAACAATTTAAATTTGCATTATCCCAGGCCGATTCGGGGCTTTGTATTAGCATACAAACAGTTTTATAAGATTTTCTTACAAAATATGGTAGGATCATAATAAGGTGGGTGGGTTCATTCTTCAACAAGAGCTTCCCCTCCCTGAAATGGTAGCCTCTATGCGTCCCTGCATCCCTCGAATCTGCGGTTCTCAAACTGAAGAGCACGCCTCTTAGATGGATGAGATATCCGTAAAGGTAGAGGAAAAACATAACGAAGAAAATCATGCTGAAAAAGTGATTATTTTGCTAAAAAAAAAACTAAATACATATATTCTGACATAATAAAACCAAAAACAGTCTATTCAACCAGCTAAGTGTTTTCGCAAAGAAGTTTAGTTCTTGGAAGGTTTGGTTTTTTTTAAAAGTCGATTTGTCTAGTCGCAACTGACAAAAAAATTCGAAATTACTTTTATTTCAAAAAAAAAAAAGTCCTATTACAGAATAGGTAAATTTTACGCTTATCGATTTAGTTAGCTTCATAGTAGATTCTTCTACAGTGCTTAAGCTGCGATTTGAAAAAGCTGCCGATGTCACTAGATTCCATTTTCGCTTCGTTCTGCAAAAAGAGACCACTCTAATACGCTTTCTTACAAGGATACTCCCCTCGCAGTAAAACAACCTTTACAATTGCACTCTTCCCGTGACTACTAGATCCGTTTTTTTCAACCCTAATTACTATTTAGAGTAATTTCCTAACGATAGTTTGATAGAAGCTTGACGGCTAGGAGTTTTTAATCAAAAATATAATTTATATTTATTGACTATTTTTTTCATAGACAAGCTTTGTCATTGAAGTTTTATGCTTTAGAACATTCTTGTATACGCACTAGTTATTGAAAAAATCTTAAAATAACTTTTTTCTCTATATAAAAAAAAGTTTGTTAAAATTAAAATGCATGTAGTGTTTCTTAATTTGACAAACTTTATAGCAATATATTTTTTCTACAGAGCTGTGATTTTAAAGCATTAAAGACCTTTTGAAACGTACGAGTATTGCATGTTCGTAACTTCTTTCCAAAGCCTTTTAAAGATGTGTTGATTGAAAAGTCGTCTATTCCTTTTTTTTTCGCAAACAACGCAATAAAAACAATAAATTGTGAAAATCTATGAAGTTTTACTACTTTTTCTCCGTGATTAGTGCAGAGGAACTATTAAGTGTTGCTTTTCGGCTTTATCAAATATTACGTACAAATATTGTTCATGAACCTTTGTGCAGGATTTGCTTTCATTGAAGAATGCTTAATGCTTTACGATTGTAAAGTTTAAACCAGCCTATCATTTTTCAGGGTTACCTCCGTTCCAAAGAATTCATCGTAACTGAATGGCCGATGCAGCATACGGTTCCGGATTTTTGGTCCCTAGTGTATGATCATGACTGTAACTCCATCGTTGTACTCAGTGAACACCCACCGTCTAATGTAAGTATTATCAAAATATTTTAAATTAATGAAAAAGTTCTTAACCGTAACCTCAACATTATACAGGGTGTCCGATAAGTCTTCCCCACATTTTAAAAATTCATAGAAAGCAACACATTGTCCGATGAATATGCAGTTTGCGCCGTAACACTTTACCCGTCGAAGAATTAATTATGGCATCGCAAAAAGGGGGGAGGGGACAAGAAAAAATGTAGGTATGAGTAGGTTTGCTGGACGTCCCGGTTTTCAGACAAAATCACAGCGTCCCGGCCGGATCACTTCATGTCCAGGAAAAAGATAAATTTAATTATAGATGACCAAAAATGTCGAAAAATAATTAACTGTGAAGCATTATTTCCAATAAAAACTTTGTCATTTCTGTACCTTAGAGCCAGACAGACATAAGTTCAAAAATTGCGATTTTCTGATTATTACTGCATTGTATAATCCTAACCCATATCGAACCATGCAAACGTAATTCTAAAAAAAAAATCCTCTGTTGGTAATTATTTACCAGTGTTAAAAGAGCACGCTTCTTATCCTTACATGTTCCAGACAAATGTTTTTCGTATCTCCTGTAAAGTAGCGATTATGTGACTTGCGTTAGTCTGGATCTGAGGTACAGATTTGTAACATTGACCTGTAAAATTAATATCAATTAGCTTGTGAGGATTTTACAACAAGATTAAAAAGGAAAAAGACTCTCTTAAAAAGTCCTAGCCTGTCCTAGCCCAAAGAACATGTAAATGTTGTTCAAGTTTTTATTTCTCGTTCTAAGTTTTTCTTCTTACTAAAGTAAACTTAAAATATTAACACGTAGGAAATAAAATGTTTAAATGTATCTGTGCTTACGTCATGTATTATTTATAATCTCTGGTTCAGGCTCATAATTATTAAGTAATTATTTAATTTATAGCATTGAGAATGAACTATTTTCTAAAATACCCTGAAAACCAAACAGTACCCTTTTACATACATGCTATGCTGGTGGGAGGGAAGGGGGG
This sequence comes from Uloborus diversus, assembly GCF_026930045.1. Classification (NCBI taxonomy): domain Eukaryota; kingdom Metazoa; phylum Arthropoda; class Arachnida; order Araneae; family Uloboridae; genus Uloborus; species Uloborus diversus. The sequence continues at coordinate 135,089,352 of NC_072731.1, forward strand.
ATGGGGAATATTCAGGTGTCCCGGTTGAATATTTCAGAAATCTGGCAAGCCTAGTTTTAAGTAATCGCTGTATCGTCGCAGTAAGAAAAACAAACGTCATGTGAGGTGTTTAACTATTTGTGAAACAGAAAGCAATGACTTTCATGAAGAAAGGATCCAAAGAAATGTTTCAAGGAGGGGGCGTTTGATTTTTTTTTTTTTACCTTTTACTACAAGTCTGATTTATACATGCTTGAGGGGGGAGAATGTCACAGCATTTTTTATCGAAAACAATTAAAAGATAGAGATTTAGCCAAAAAGGTCCTAAGAAAGAAGCTTTTTCTTTCCTTTTACGTTGGAAAAAGTATCTTAAAATTGCTTTTTAGAACTTGAATTTTGTAATAATTCCGTTGGCAAGGTCCCTCACGCGAGGGGCAACCGCCCCTCCCCTGCATCCGTCCTTGCCTTTCACCGTATGTTGCTCGTACTACATCTAAACACGGTACTCAAGTTCTTCCCATGTCCACAAACGGTGCACGCTTTGAACTCTGGTAATGAAGGGGATTTTTTATGCTTAATAATATAATTATACACCTAACACGACGTTTGTCTTTCTTACTGTGACGATACTCAGATTACTTATAACTACCTTTTTTTTCTTTTTGTTTTTACGATTTCATAAAAAAAAATCTTGAACTTGTTCAGTAATATGGCATATACCGAATATTCATATCACAATTTGTTGCTTTTCTATGAGTTTTTAATCCATGTCAAAAACTTTTCAGACAACTTGCATTTCTAACGCATTCCACAAAACTTAGGAAATTAAAGTAGGAAAATTTCCAATGATTTTTTGTAATGTTTATTTATAGAAATGCAACTGAAACAGTAGTTAATGACATATACATAACAAAACCATACACGTAAACATTATATTGCGTTTAAGTACCAAACTCTCATTTTTGCGGACCGCAAGAAACCACAGCTCATCAGTTACGGGTCAAAATGCATGCAGTTAGATAAGGATTCGGATTTTTGATCGCTCAGTAAACCAAATCAGTATTAATATGAAATGTCCTTCAAGTGTAACCTTTCTTGATATTTCAGAGTTATCCCCAATTTTTCCCTTCCGAGAAAGAAAAAGTGAAGAAATTTGGTCCAGTGTTCACGATTGAGACTATTTCCTACAGTGCCCTTCCCAACATCAAATCCTGGATATTCAGGATACTCAAAAAGGTGAGTTTTTTCTATGAAAGCTGAATTTTGGGGGATAATTAAAACATGTCTCAGTTTCCCAAAATGTGCAGCACAAACTGTCGGAATTGAGTGTTGAACTAAAGAGAAATATATGACATGGAATTAACGGAAGTATCTATTAATCTAAACTACTATTTACAAATTGGGACTGTCCACAAATGATGTCACGCTTTGAAAGGGGAGGTGGTTCAAGAAAGCGTAAGTAACAATTTGTGACAAGGGGAAAGGAGGGGTAACAAAAAGTGTAACATTACATTTATAAATTAAAATATGTTTATGAAAATAGCGTGACATGTAACAAGGGGTATGGTGAAGAGTAACTCTTTTGACAAAGTGGTTGCGGGTCAAAATTGTTTTGAAAAAGTATGGCATCATTTATGGACAGCCCCTTAGTTGGGATCCGCTTAACGGGTTATAGTTACTATGCGGGTCATGGAGGCCTGATCAGAAAAGAGTTGGATTCGTAACTGGAGGTTTCCAGGCTCGACGCTAGCTGGTCAAAGATCCTCCGTGTTCGCTAATGGAGATTAAGGCACGTTAAATGTGTCGGGTCACAAAGCCCTCCAGTTCCCATTCAAAATCAGTACCTCCGGAGGGTACTGAACCAGGAGTTGTTGTTGTTCGGCTTCTGGTTTGGATCAAAATGATCGAATGTTGATGGATGTTGCATCCATCTATCGTGTTCAAGTTGATACAAATCGGATTTCCAACTTACTTGTGCTCCGTGAACAGAAGTCGTATCTTTCTGCTTTGAGTCGGGCAGCATTGCCTACTCGGACTCGGACACTGGAGGGGCTTAAGCAACAGCAACAAGATATTTACTATTAGTGGTAGATTAAAATATTTTTGGGTTTAGATTTTGAGTCAAGAAGACAATTACGTTTTTAAATTAAGACAACATAGTTTTACTTTGTTTTGGAGGAATAAAGGAGAGTATGCCTCTTGCATTTTTAATTGATGCAGTTCCAGTGTTAAAATTTGCTTCTTACAAAAATTTCTATCTAATCAGAAACTTACTAGAGACAGACGCTCACAATTTGATGAATTTGTGGTCCCGAAGTTTCAGGAAGGGCCAAGTAACGAAGTACATTAAGAACGACCAACTTCTTGGCGTTTTGCTTCAAAAGAAAACATGTTTCCACTTGTAAGGGGCAAAACTTAAAACAATAATATGTTTTGAATTTTTGAACCATAATTAAAAATCACATAAAAGCTATTGCACTTAAAAGCAAGAAAACGCATAAGATAAATATAAAAAGGGGTAATTTTCACGATTTGATTTTTTAAATTGTTACCAGGTATAGTCAAAACTCCTTCAGCTTATACAATCCATGCTGAATTTGATAGATTTCTGCCAGTCACTGAACATATTAAAAAATTCGTATGTCTGATAAGTAGTACTTGCTTTTACTCAAAAAAGTCATACCAAAAAAATAAAGTAAACAGTCGAAATAAATTTATTGCACATGTAGACTATACCAAAATCGCAGGATGAATAATTCATAACGCAACGTACTCGCGTGTTATTCTTCCCAGTAATTAAACAAGTCAAAATAGCCATCTACCGGACAAGTATATGGTGCATTGATTGAATTTTCTCGAAACAGATTCCCAATTTTCTCTCAGTTTTGGCTAAACGTATAATGCCTTCGTTGTTACCTACTTTAACAACTCGTCAAATCAGCTGATCTAGGATAGACACGACAGTCCTTAATCTTCGTCAAGCGGATCTGATCATTAAACTGTCCGTCAAGTGTAGGAATAATTTTGCATTTGTCCGTGAATTAGTGTTGAGGCAATCAAATAGGAGTTACGGGGGAATGTAAATAAGTGTAAAAAAAGGGTATAGTAGGGAGGGGGGCGAATGCCGATCTTGTGTCAAGTAACATTTCTCCAAAATGTCATAGAATATTCTTTCGTTATCAAAAAATTATTGTAGTGGCTAAGTATTTGACTGTCACCCCTCTTCCATTTCGTTCTCTGATTGTGTTGTAATGTTAAGTGTTCGTTGATAACTATGCATCATCTGTTCTGCGATGATTTTTCCCCCTTTGTCGGCTTAGCACAAAATTTATCTGTACTAAAATAAATACGTTTGTGGCAGCTGTATTTATCGAAAAATTAAAGTTGTTAGGCGTAAATTCGTAATGAAAGTCACATAGGGGAGAGCGGGGTACTTTGTCACAATCTTCAATTATGATTTTTTTAACCAGATTTAAGGTCAGTAGTTAAAATTGAAAATCGTTATACAGTTCTTAATATAAGACGGATAAAAAAAAAATAATTTTCCGAAAACCTGGAAAAATGTGATAAAAGGAAAAATGTTAAATTTTAAAGAACGTGAAGTGGGGTGATAAATTGCGAAAATAACAGCCAAACCCGAGAGAAAAATGAAATGTAGCTCAATGATTTTGCTTCGTTTCCTGTCAATTTTCTGCTATATCAGCTGTGAAGGACTCGCTTGTAGAAATGAAAAAAAGGGAGGAGAGGAGCTTAAAACTTAATGAAAACGTTCGAAAACCAAAGAAAGATGGATGGGTGGCGTTTATATACAAATAGATAGCTTAATCATTTTTTATGCCAAGTAATGCAAGTTTCAATTCAATAACCCGCATGAATACAAGCACTAGAAGAATACTACGAAAATTCATTATTTTTGCGATGTATTTATTTATAGACTTACTTTACAAGATTTAATGGATTAAATTATACAAATAAAAAAATTACGCCAAATTTAGAAATATTTTCATTTCATTTCAAACAAGAATCGTAATAAGGTCCACTTAAGCCACTTTCTTCATCGTTTTTAATATAACTGAGAAAAATTGAGACTGCACAGAATAATTCCATTTTAAAAGATAAGAAAGGGTGCTGGGAGTAGGGGCAATTTTTTAATTTCTGGAACTCTTGTGAACAGACTTTCCTCGTGATTTGAAAGGGCGACTTTACTGTACAAAATATATTTAAGATCGAATAAAATTGTACATTTTCTTTTAAAGGGTGATAAAGGAAGATAAGAACAAACTTTAGAAGTTTCATCCTTTTTCTCGGATATTCATGCAAGCTCATATCCAATGCAATGAAAATTTTCGTTTCAAAAGAAAAAAAAAGAAATAAAACATTTCTGTTTTAAAATCCTCTTCATTTGTCCTTAGAATATTGATCTCAAGTTCAAAGTGCCTGCAAATCAAATGATGCAAGAACAAAAAGCAGTTAATGAATCTGAAATTTTTAGTACATAAACATAGTCCCATTGGGGTATTCCACGAAATACGATCGCTTTGTCGCGCACGTGACGCCTCATATATTTCATTAAAAGTATTACTTTGAAATATTAATGAACTTATTCTTTTCTGCTTAACAAAGTAGAAACTTATGTGTAATTTCTTAAACGAAAAAGTTCGTCATTGCCGTTTATAATTATGTCTTTTCAATGAAACATATATAAACCGTCACGTTCCGTTTCAATGAAATATATAAACCGGACTTGCGGTTGACTTTTTTGTGGAATAGTCCTATTTGACTTCTCAATCTTTTGCTCTTTTCTTTCTTTCTCTCTCTAAAACTGCTCTCTCTCTCTCTAAAAACTCGCGTATACACGAGGAGTATGAACAAGAAGTTCCGTTTAGAACTATACGAGCCTACTTTTCCGTATACACATACTACTTTCTAGCATTTGATCAATATTCTCAAAAATAGCTAAAATCGCAAATTGTTTCAAACATATTTTTGCTAATTTCTAGGAATAAAGTATTCCTCACACGTAAAAAAAAAATTAGTTGCGTAAAAAAAAGCAGCACCTTTTAAACAAGGCAGCTAATACACTTTTTTCCCTTAAAAAAAATTCTTTAACAGCTTTCAAAACGAAAAAATAATAATTAAAATTAATAAGCTTATTTAAATAAATACATCATATCAACAAAAAAAAATCGTTTCTTTTTCCCCTGTTGCCAAAAATAATTTTTTTAATGAATTAATGCACTTACCAAAAGAAATAAAAACAATAAAATGTCAACTTAAAGAAATACTTTTCATTGTCCAAAAAAAAAAAAAAAATCGTCTGCGCATATCGTTATTAGAAAACTGAATACCTAAATTAAAACTTTAGCGTGAAAATAAAAACAAATCATATCAACAATAATTATTTCACAGTGAAAACCATAGCTTCGGAATCGGAGTCGGAGTCAATTTAATTTTGGAATAAAGGAGTCGGAGACGAATATCCAAGAATCAGAGTCAGTCATTTGTCCTCCGTGTATAAATTTTTGCCAAAGCTACGAAGTCAGAGTCGAAGTCGGGGAGACGGAGTCCGATTAATTGTCGAGCACAGGAGTCGGAGTCGGAGTCAGGTGCCTCTAAATTCTCGGAGTCGGAGTCTGGGGTTTGGCGTCAAGAGCTATTTCCAACAAAATTTGTTTGAAATAAATCCGCCTTCAAGTACGGAATCTACATTGACTTTCAGTTTCCCCGTAGGCGCTAATGTTAAGTTTTTTTGAACTTTTAGAAATTGAACAAAAAATAGTTCAAATCAAACAGTGAAATATGGGAATGAGGTGTCCTCGCCGAGATCTTTCGAACAAAAAAAAAGTTTGTTCGAATCGGACTATTCATTCAAAAGTTATTAGGGGGGACAGACAGACAGACGGACAGACCGACGGACCGACAGACCGACAGACATTTTTCCCCATCTCAATACCCTACTTTCCAATTTTTAATTTTTCGATATTTATTTAATTATTTTATTTATTTTTGATTTTTTTTTCGCGACATTTTTAAGATGCATTAAGCCTTCTTTCTTGCTTTTTTTTTCTTTTTCTGACTTTTACTGGGAAAGTAGGCTAAAAAGCATGATACCAATTATTGCTCATCAAGTATCCTCATGTGATGATATTCACATTTGGTGACATGCTGCAACAAAACATGGTGTCAAGTTGCTGGCTAGAAAGGATGGTGCTCGACTTTACTTCATTTTAGAGCAACATACACAAATAAACACTAAAATGAAGTACCAGCCTTTGTAACCAACGAATTTGCCCCACTTTTAGTGCAACATACCATTTAATTTCTTAGTGTTTTGGGAAAATGCGAGCTCACAATAATCAATTCAATTATCTATAACTCTTAACCACCATAATATTTATATCGAGTGTACAATTTAAATGGATTTGCTATAGTATATAATTGACTCGAAATTGTCATCTGCACTCTTTTAAATGCATGCATGAGATCACGGCCTTTAACCATGGTATGCGTTAAAATGCTTCGATAAATACTCACCCTCCCATTTCCCCCTAAGCATGTAGTCTGGTTGAAAATCGCACTCTGATGTGAGTGCAGTTGAGTCACAAATTAGACTACACTATCCTCCAGGTTCCCCTGTACCTGTAACTACACGTGGTTTAACCATTGAGAAGAGATAAAATGGAGGGAGTGAAGATTTTCATTCGAGAAGGAAAGACCCCAAAGCACGCGATAGATTTTAAAGAAAAGCATTGGGAAAAATCAGGTTTCCTTCGCTAGTTTCACGCAAAACGTGTCAAACATTCGTCGTTGTTGAGTCACGTGACTTCAGCTTTTTGCCCAGGCTTTTGCTTAGCCAATGAATGGACAAGCTCCCTCCATTTACTTATTCCTGCTCTAAGCTTTAACCAGTTGGATTAAAGCTTAGAGCAGGAATAAGTAAATGGGGGCCAGGAATAAGTAATGGGAGAGTCCTGAAGACAGCTTTTTTTTTTTTTTAATCCACACCAGGAGCCAAGCGACCCCTGATGTATCACCCCCCAAAGGAAGATTTGGAGTAGGAACTTTGCGGACTTATTAACCTACAGTAACATGCATCAGTCGCAATACCAATCAACCGGACTTTTTTCGTTCCAGGTCGTCTCACTAACCGAGCTGATGTCAGGCGTGAAAGCTGAGCCAAAGACGACGCAGCTGTTCCTCATAACGTGTTGGCCTCTCGGACACAAGGTCCCAACTTCCACCAATTCCCTCGTTGAGCTCATGAACATGGTGGAAAGGTGGAGGCAGAGGACCACATATGGACCTATACTCCTGGTCTCCAGGTACATATAACCTTATATAAATACTTCGAGCTTTCAAAATCAGTATTCATAAAGTTCATTTCACTAAGGCAAACGGAATTTGCCAACAGAGACAGTTGAAAAGACAATGAATTAAATGTTGGCTCATAAACGTACCACAGTCTCTCATCGATGAGTTAGAAAGATTCTGATAATGAGACGCTTGACCGTGGAGGAGCTCATTTATCTTTGAGTTGACAGAGGAAAAAAATTTTAAATGAAACAATGCCAATAACCCTTATTGAAGAAGCAAAACGGCTTTTCTCACCCCTTCGCTTTAATGCTTCATGCATTGGAAATCCTCATATCAGAACTTGTGGTGAAACCAAAATCACTTGTCCTCCGATAAAATTAAGATCAGGTTTTCTATCATAAAATACTAATGAATGGTTGCAGTTAACTGGCGGAGAAACTTCACCAAAGTCCTGTGTTTACATGCTTTTACTTTTTGAACTGAATGCCTTTATACACCTTAAGGAAACTACAACTTTTTAGAATAAATGTTCTTAAGTTCCTTCTCAATAATATACTCATTTCTAAAAACTAAACACGGATCGGTAAATACATCGCTTAATCTCTATCTTCAGCAAACTGCTACCTATCTATCAATGGCCAATTTTTAGGATTGGCGGACCCGTCTCCATGAATTTTTGGGGCCTCATAGCACCACATGGGGAAGAGGCTAGAGGGTACAATGACAATAGGAGGCCGGTGTGAAAAGAGAGATAAAACAATTTTTTAAACGCAAAATTTGCAAAACTTCAACAGGACAGGATCTGGCAAAAATGTGGAGGCCTAGGGAGCCCCTTTGTCTATCACTCTTAAAATAGGAGGCTGAGAAACAGTTCCTTTTGGGACCCCCTATTTTGCCAATTCAGACCAGCTTCCGGAAATTAACATATTTCCGAAATGTTTCCAAAGGTTATTCAACAACAACAACGATTAAAGCTTCAACTATTCACAAATTAAGAACTAAAATATTGTAACTATTGTACATGTTCGCTGTTTCAGAAAAGGATTCTCGTGGTATCATAAAAGGCTGCTTTTGGAGTTTTAAAATATTTTATTAAAAATATTTAATATTCATGAATAAAATATGCAGTACTAACAAAATGTTTTATTGAACAAGACTTCCTGAATGGAAATTTCACGTTTATACAGACGTTAAATCATAAATTCGATAACTTTTAAAAACAAATTGAATCCCCTAAAACGTAATAAGAAAATCTTAATAATTAATTACATTTTTCTTAGGATTTATCACGTGAAATAACGTTGGTGCTTTTTATGAACACGCATTTTACATTTGCATACCTGCTTACATGTTCAAGAAAAACACCCGTTAGATGATTGCGACACAGAAGTTTAGCATTTTTCATTGCGATTTAGAAAAGAATATGGTTTTTTTACAATCCTTCAAAGTAGAATCAAATTCAAGTTCTTTATATCGTATACATCAGCGGCTCTCAAGCTTTCATGCTCTACAGCACCCTCCCCCCTCCCTCCTTTGAACACTGATATGAGTTTAAGTCCCTCCCCATCAGACCACCGTAAGTGATCAATCAAGACAAGAGTACATTAAAAATTTGAAACTGAAGATGTAGTTGGAACAACTGAAACTGGTTATTAAATTAAAATACAGAAAATTTCGTAAACAAAATTTTCATATTACTGTACTATACATAACTTCATTTTAAGCATATTCTTATTAGAACACAAGAAATCAAAGAACTAAATAAATAGATTTGAAGTAATCTAAGAACTAGGTGGAGGTTCGCATGTTTTCGCACCAGTCACTTTCACAACATTAATAGGAGGATTACCACTGTTTGCTCTTGACAAGGGTTTGAGGGTTAGGTCGTAATTGTGGAAAAGGTCACTTTTAATGTCCAGCTTTGCTCGATTTTTTGACTTTAAGCCAACTTTTGCTGAAAATACAGATTCACATGATCATATGAATATGTGAATAAAAACTGCAGGAAAACTTCAAAAGCAGCGATAATGTCGAAAATGTGACCTCAAAATGGAGAAAATCTAGTCAGTTTAAATTTTTAATTTTATTTTTATAATACAGTCACGTACTCCTTGAAATTCTTCTGCGCATCCACCCCGCCCCTGCTGAGAACTCCTGTAATACATAATCGAGAAAAATGCTAAAAACCCAGGTATATCTTGGGAAAACCAGAAGAGTTGGCAGGTATGCACTTGATAACTGTTATCAATTCTAAATGCCAGCACAAGACGAACGACGATTTCGACACTTATCTTATTTAATAGTGCAAGGGTTCTCAAACTGGGTGCCGAAGGAAAGGGCGAAAGGTGCAGCGAAGTGTCCATGCTAATTAATATATTGTATGCTAGGTGAGTTGGCCAAATGAAGTCATTTAGATCAATAAGGATATACCCACATATTTTGATGTTGCATAGTAAAAATTCGCTAGATCGTGACTTCATCTTCATCAAAAAGCCGAACGTATGATAAAGCGGTATCAACAAGCAATTTTTAATTATCAGACAAAAGTGTAGCTAAAGTAATTACAGAGGAGTGATGTTAAAACTTCTCGATATTATTTTGCTAAAAGTTTTGCTTGTATATATGGTTCAATATGTAGGTTAATAATTTAAAAAAAAGTTTATTCTTGTAGCCTAATTTATGTAGTTGACGACGCTGTGTACCATCATTTTTTCCCCAATAAAGGTAGATTGTTAACCTACGGTCGTGGTTAGAATTCTTAGCACTCTGGAGCACACCGGAGTATAGGGCCTAGGATATGATCATGTGCTGAAAATGCTGCACATATATGCACGAATTGTGCCCAAGAGTGACCAAAAAAACAGAGAGAAAACAGCAAATTATTAGTTGCCTCGAAAATGACGGTCGATCTTTCTCCTTTCCATGGAAGTAAACATTGACTTTTTCGTAACGTTTTTGAAGTTATCAATGTGGTTTTATATGCAGGATGTTCCGTTTTAACTTGCAAGACCTTTATTTTCGCAACCGTTAGTGCTAGGTGTATACTTCCACTTGCGAAAATGTACAAAATCAGATGCAGAGTAAAGATATTGAAAGTTTGCAGCAAAAATAAAAATGAGTCAAAAAATACAGAATTTGACTTTTTATACGGGCCCCAGGTCCCCTAACTTATCTTTAGGGAAATAATCTCCATTGAAAGATATTACTAACACAAAAAACTTGACATTTGTGCGACCAAAACTCAGGAAGATATTCCAGTTTAAAAGTTTTATGGGACCATACAAAAGAAGAGATTGGAACTTACCGCCCTTTCAGAAGAATGACAGTTCGTCAAAGTAAGAAAAACAAGGTATTTTTATTTTTCATTGTTATTCAAAAATAAATGCAAATGTTATGCCGTGATACGAAAAAACACACGACAAAAATACGAAAATTTGAAAAACCACACTCTCTATGCACAGGTAAAATTTTAAACACATATTCTATTATATTTCCTCCCAAAAAGCGGTACTGATGGCGAATGAAAAGTGGTGAAAGTCACAAAACGCTGCGTTTCATATCTCGGTGAATATTGGTCTTACTAATTTCAAACTTTTTGTGTTGGAATTGTTTTTCAATGAATATTACACTCCTGTTTGTGAAAATTGCAACACCGCGAAGGACTTACACGAGTGAGCAGATAATTGCAGGAATGTAAAGTAGGGCATGAAATGCAAATGATTAGAATTGCAGACCGGTAGCGCATGCGTATGCTGAGCAGCGCACTCTGAACGGCCGGCGGATCCAACCGAATATAAATAGATGGCTGTAGCGAGGCATGCATGATTATCGGTGGTTATATGCTAGAGTAAACGTTAACTGAACCATTACTATGCCTCTTCGACGAAAGAAAGCGAAATTGGAGCAAATTTCGGAGTTTGAACGGGGCAGAATCTTGTTCGGAAGCAGTGGACGGACGAGGGTCGGAAATCCTGGAGTGGACCCCGAAATGTGACGTCAGCTCGCGATGACAGACACCTGGTGCGTATGGCGCTGACGGACCGCACAGCTTCTTTTAGACAATTGGCAGCACAGTGGTCAACAGCTACAGGTGTTTCATTGTGTGCTTCATCAATTCGGAGACGTCTGCTGCAGCGTGGGCTGCGCGCAAGGATTCCTTTATACAAGATTCCTCTCACGCAAAACCATCGCCACCTGCATCTATAATGGGCCAATGTGCATAGGAGCTGGCGGGCTGATTGGCAGCAGGTCGTCTTTTCTGACGAATCCCGCTTCAATTTGTGGCACCATAATGGCCGAATTCGTGTCAGGAGCTTTGCCAGTGAACGGCACATTCCGGAGTGTATTATCGAACGCCACAGTGGACGAACACCCGGAGTTATGGTCTGAGGTGCCATAGTATATCATGGACGATCACAATTGCTACGCATTGTGGGCAATTTGAACAGTACCCGATACATAAACGAAGTTTTACAGCTCCAAGCTATTCCTTTCCTCCAAGGATTGCCATCAGGGGCTGTATTCCAGCAGGATAATTCCCAGTTTACATATCGCCAGAACTGTCAAATCCTACCTTGATTCGCAGCAGGTACAGCTTCTTCCTTGGCCTGAATATTCCCCGGATATGTCAACGATTGAACATGTGTGGGATTTCGTTGGGCGGCGTCTCGTTCGTGATCCTCGTCCTGTTGCTTCGACAGACGAACCTTGGTTGCGCATACAAACAATATGGAATACTCTTCCGCAGGCAGATATTCAAACTTTGTTTCACTCCATGCTGAATCGTGTAGCAGATATTATTGCGGCGCGTGGTAGCCACACAAAATACTAATTTCTATCTCTTTTTATTGTTTGTTTGGTTTGAAAATGTAATTATTTATTTGTACCGTTACCACTCAACTGGGTATTAAATTTCATTCTGATGCTTCCTTCATGGTGTTGCAATTTTCACAAACAGGAGTGTATTTCCTTAGATATAAGTTAGAGGACATGGGGGCCCGTAAAATTTGTATTTTTTTGACTGATTTTTATTTTTGCTTCAAACTTTCAATATCTTAACTCTGCATCTAATTTTGAACATTTTTGCAATTGGAAGTATACATCTAGGGCTAACGGTTGCGAAAACAAAGGTCTTGCAGGTTAAAACGGAACACCCTGTAAATACAGTGACTCCCAAAAGTGTTCGTACACCTACGACTTTCAATGAAATAGGACTCTATCCATTAATTAGAATTAATATTTCGGAATAGGTATTTAATTATAAGACCTATGATCAATTTTCAACAAAACCACATGAATTTTTTTTTAAATATTAAAACTTAATTTTAAAAAATCAAAAACCAAAAAGTGCCGAAAATTTTATTTCACAAAAGTCTTCGTACACTTTAAAAATGTTTATATATTATTGAATAATCTAACTTTTTATTAAGTTATTATTTAGTGAGTATTATGCAGTATCAACAACACCTTTTAAACGTCTGAAAATAGATTTCATTCTTTTTTCTTTCTTTTTTTGCGTAACGTCTGAGTAAGTGTATAACCACACTTCGAGTCTTACTGTTTCTAGCTCTATTTTCGTTTCAAAGCCGTATTTTCGTAATCTAGCCTCCAGATATCTCTAAATATGTTACATTAAGTTCAAATCTGAAGATTGAAGAGGTATTTTCCAAGCTTTAGGACAATTTTTGAGGCACTAGATGCAAACGTTGAAAACCGTGTGCTTCTTATCGTTATCTTGATAAAAAGACAAAGTTTTTTTTTCCAAAAACCGAATTTTCGGCGAAGAGTTTAAAATTCGTTTTTAAAATATTTAAATGAGCAGCATGATTCATTATTTCATCAAAAAATTCTAAACTATTAAGTCTTGGTGCTGATATGCACCCTCACACAAGAACACCTTCATCGTCCTGGTTAACTGCTCCAACTAAGTTCTTAAGATTAAGTTCCTAATTTTTTCTTCTATTTACAATTCTACAACAATTCAACCAATAATCTTGACTTCATTTCTATCTGTAAGTAAGACGTAATTTCAAAACGTTTTGAGCTTATTTATCACTGATTTTGCGACGAAAAGCGAAAGCTTTCTGTTTTTCGCTGGGCCAAGAAAATTTCTGCGGGAAGTGGTCCCATTTAATCCAGCTAATCAGATAAATTAGCGAACAATTTGAGGTGAAAATTAAGTGTAAAAATTTTCAATAAACTCTGCAGAAACCTTTACAGCAATCAAATGTGTATTTTTCATACATTTTTTAACTGTAAATCTTCGATCACGCTTTGTCAACTTCGCCTTTCCTTACCTTGTTTTCGGTTCGATTCTTGTCTTTAAAACATTTTATCAAGCACTTTACTATAGAATGGAATAAATTAACTAATTTCGAGACATTTCAAACCAATTTATCGATACTGTGAGGAAAAATTCAAATTTCAAATGGTGTTTGTGGTTTTTTACGAATACCAGCCATTTTAAAGTAATAAGCACAATATTAAGGAATAAATAAACAAAAAATTAAAGCCAAATGACTTTTAAGGGTCAACACAATTCAAAAATAAAAAAAAATCGACATATGATAAATTTTAATTATGAATTTATTCGAAAATATTTGAGTGTGTACGGAGACTTTTGTGGCGTATTATTTCTCTGTCTCTTCGTTTTTTGACACATTTCAAAAAGAAGATCCGTCCATATTTTGAAAAACTACAGGGTTTTATTTAGAATGACATAGGAATGATGTGAAAAAATATTGGACTTCATATTCGAATTCAGTTTCGCGTTATTTTGATTTTACTAAAAAATTTCAAAGTGTACGAACACGTTTGGGAACCACTGTACCTATTGATATTAAAAACTCTTTCAATTCCTTTTAGTTTGGTAGAACTTTTTGGAGTTTTTATCTTCAACCTTGCGTGAAGAAGTTTTCCTCATTAGAGCCCTTCATGATCCTAATGCCAAATCGCTTTTCTTTGCTATAACTGCTAAAAAAGGAAATAGAAACTTGCATTTTTGCTTTATTTTATGATTTTCTTAGCTTGTATGAGACATCTGGGCCGTATCCAGAGGGGGGCCTGACGAGCCCGGGACCCTCCCCCCCCCCGAAACCCAAAATGATTTGTACCGTAAAACAAGTTTTTTTTTTTTTTTTTTTAAGTTCCTAATGTCAGAAAAGGAAAATGAAAGGAAATGATTTTTTTTTTATTCTTAATTTTGCTACTATTCAAAATTTATAAAATTTTGAAGAAATACAGAAAAAGCAGTACTAGTTCTCATTAGCTGCAAGGCACACTTGCAATTTAGACCTTCAATTAGGACTTCCTGCTCTCTTTCCCAATTCAATTCAGGGCAGTCCAGGGTTAAGGCAGGCCCTTTGTCAGTTCGGTAGACTTTTCAAGTCTGCCAAACTGACTTCTGTGCACTTCCTCCTCCAGGGGGGGCACAGAAATTTTGGGGCTGTCACAAATACTTTTTTTGGGCCCCCTTCATATTGTTTACCCATATTTTCAACCCTAGGTTTAAAAATATTGGGCCCCATTTAAGCTCGGGAACGGGCCAACAAGTGTCCCTCTCCCCTCTGTGCACGACCCTGCCCTCCTCCTCCTAAAACTCTAATAAAACTTACACTGTACTGATTTCGAGCCGGGGACTCCCCAAAGGCTGGGCCCCTAGTTTCCAACTAGGCGAGTATCTTGTTACCAAGCTGTGCCAAGTTCAGCTCCTTGATACATCCTGAGTAGAAAATGCAAAAATCAGGATTCTCGCGTTTTTGTAGCATAATTTTCAAGATCATTTTTGTGACTGATATGTTTCTTGTCTTGCATTTATTTAATGCCGAATTCAGTATCATGGAAGTTCTTTTGTTATTGCTTTTTTTTTCTTACTTCTACTGCATACTGTTAATACCTTTAGTATGAGGGAAAAAATAACACTTACTCTTCTCTCTTTCATTTTCTGGACTACTTGTGATTGAAAAGAAAAAGTTTGTTTCGAGAATTATTTCGTTGCATTTATTTTTAACTTAAAACGGGTGTGTCTTACAAAGTTATAATCATTTTGTAAGACTGTGCAATCAACTTCTAAAAAGTGTAAATAAAGAGCTTCAAATAATTTCAACTGTTCGAGAGTCTTTGAAAATTATTTAAGTTTTTGAAATTCCTTGAAAAGTTCTTCACTTTTGTACCTTATCAAGAAAATAAAGTATGAATTGTCCAAATGGCTAGAAAATTACTCTTCCGTTCTTATTTTCTGAATGTCTACACCATTTCTTTTAAACTATTTTGTACAATTTTCATACTGTAGGGCATTTAATGAAAAAAAAATGGGGGTAGGGGAAGTGATCAAAAACAAACTTCACTAAAAGCCGATATGAGCAGATGACGAAGTGCTTCTCTTTTCTCCTCTCTGTCCATTAAGTTCCATGATTTGTCGAGCAAGCAATTTTTATTTTGTTTGATCTTGATTTGCAAAATAATATATAACTTTTAAAAGACTTTGTTTGCCTATTTTTTTTTTTTTTTTCATATTTTTGTAGTCTCAATTACCTAATATAAGGCCTCAAAATACAGATTTTTTTTTTTTTTTTTCGAAAATTTCTCGGGGTGAAAACCCCCGGACCCCCTGAAATCATGGATCTTCTACATCCGACTTAAAGGGACACTCTCTTGTTATCCTTACCACTACAAGGTGAATAAGAAAAATAATAAGAAATTAAAATAACAATAGTCCAAACAGTGGAATCATTAAAAATAGAGACAAAAAGTCTTCTATGTTAACATTTTTATGCTTTTGGTGTGTCTATATATACTATATGTGTGTGTGTGTGTGTTAGGGCAATGTGCTAATTCGGGCCCCTCCCGAAAAAAAATTCTGGATACCGCCTAGTGAGTCATCTGACGAATATGCAAAAGCGGCAGCAATTCAATCCTAACGAAGCGAGATCCAAGCTTTTGAACTTTAGTGTAACATTACTTGGCCCCTTTTTACGCACTTATCTCGAAAAAAAAAAATGGAGATTTATTAGGGTGCCATGAGTAAGTTCTAATTCTTCAAAGGGTACCTCGAGTCGGGAAAGTTTGAGAACCCTTGTAACAGTGTATCAAAGCAGAAAATGCACACACGGGAGTGAATTGTAAAAAAAAAATTTCTTTCTTGGTAGCAATGGCTACGGTCGTCTGGGTGTGTATTGTGCGGCTAGCATCGCCATCGAACAAGCGATCGAACATGAAGAGGTAGATGTCTTCACGGCAGTGAAAGTAGTCAGGAGGCATCGACCACAGCTAGTGGAGAACATTGTGAGTATTTTTACACACATTAAGAACAATACCTAAAATTTAGAATGAAAAAAAAATCAATTACACAACAAAATGATTTCATAATCAGATTTAACTGTATTTTTGTTGTACTCACCCCTCTAAAAAAGATCTCAAAACTTTCTCTAGAAAGTGCCGCTTTCTTGAGAAATTTTGTAGAAATCTGAAGATATTTTTTCACAGCTTGCTAATTTTGTCTTCAGATTTTCTACAGAATTTAAAAACAATTTGGACACAAACCTGTAGAGGGGAGAAATTTCCTCCAATAATTTGTCCCCATGAACTGTTGGCGACTGAAGCGAACTGCATTTAGTGGGAGAAAATTTTTGCAATACCTATGATAGAGGTTGAATCGTAGTCCACTGGGATTGAGGTTTATTGTATCTCAGTATTGCTGTAGGGGTCGGTCGAGATCCTATGGCTGCCTGCCGAATATGGAATCGCCGGGTTCAAGAGGGTTATAAGAAACTTCGTACTGTACTTTCAGAGTTCCACAGTTACTAATAACGAAGATGACAAACTCCTTCCCGTGGAGGGGGGAGGTTCAATGGATCGTACAGCACCGTCACGAGCCCTGAGTTAAGAAATGGGTTATTTGCAAGACAAGACTCTGCATTTTTACAACATTAGCAACAGCATGGTATGTGATTTTCTTCGACAACCATTAGCTCTCAACGATGCGGCCAAACACAGCAGGAGCCATCGTGATGTTGTAAACAGAGCTGGGATTCATCTGACAATATGACTTCACGCCATTCTTGTTTCTCCAGGCTTGCCTTTGATCACCCCTAGCATTAATTAGAATTTGAACATCTTGAAATCAAATTATGCTTTTCGCAATTATAATTGCGATAGGAGCCATTTCTAGAAACAAGAAACTCAATGCGTAGGGTTTTATCGCAATTCGTGATAGCAAAAAAAGTAATTTGAATTCAAGATATCAAAATTCAAATTGGCTGGATGCTTAGGACTGGATTTTTTGTTTTTTTGATACTGAAGCAAAATACTTGTTCAATCAAAATGTTAACTACAGGTGACTTTCGTGATGTTTGATTCCACGAAGATATAAGTCTCAGTTGCCTCTCGTCATTTTTCTCCAAGTTAGCTGCAACAGTGATTTCAGACATTTCTTTTATTCACATAGTTCGATATTTTGGGGTCCGAAACATCTATATTTTGCTCTGATGAACCAAGTTTCTGTTCCATGTACAAGGACTGATAAAACAGACTACAATTAAATTTTTTCTCTTGCAAAAAAGTTGACATGTTTCTTTTTAACATTGTGCTATTTTTTGATCAAATGCTCTTACACTTATTTTAAGTTTTCAACTGAATTGATTCCCAACATTTTTATTCATAGAAATTTCTTGACATCATAAAGGAGTAGAATAAAATTTGAACACTTTATTCCTATTTTTAACGTGTATGCTTTTTACCTTTTAGACGGAGTACAAGTACTGCTATGATTTACTTCTGAACTACATCATGAACTTTCACAATAAGGATTGAACCAAGTCACGACTCCCTCCAACACGGGCCAACGACTGAATGAAAAGAACTTTTCTTGCAGAAATTTACCCGGTGCCTACACTTGAGAGTAAATAACTCTTCCCTCGAGGTTCTGAAGACAGAGCCTCGATCCCCAATTAATTCCAAGGGTCCATCTTCTATACTGATATATATACTCGTATATATAAATATATACATATTTATTTATTTATTTATTATTCCTTTATCTTCTTTCTTTCTTTTATTTTCTAAAACACTGATGCGAGGGTTACTTCAAAGTTGGAAGTAAAAATCCCCTCAAAATGTTTTGACGTGCAAGTTGGTCTAACCATCGATGTAAGGAGACTTGAAGCAACGAACTCAAAAATGTTATCGTTCAGAATAATCGTTTATACATTAAGGAAGGTTATTTTTTGCAATGTTCTAGAGTTTTTTTAATAAAAAATATTTTCAATATGTTAAACTAGAAACTCAATTTAATTTGACTTGCAATTAAATCTTCATAGTTCCATTCATTTGAGGAGATTTTATAATTTTCCTTATTTTTATTGTTTTTTTTTTTTTTTTTTTTTTTTTTTTTTAGCAATATGACATATTTTAGGAACTTTTGAGTATTATTAATACCTATTAAGCAATATAAATGCAAGATTATTATTTTTATAACCACTAGTAGATTTTCAGTCTAAAACTCGTAATTTAATATGAAAATGTATTTATGTAGAATATTTGTAAGATTAGTTATCCAAAGAGCTACGAACATTTTATTTCCCATACACATTGTCCTTTTCTATTTCCGGACTAGAAGAGAAAATTCCAGCCTTATACTTTTATGATTATGTCCATGATTCAGCTGTTTATATTTTGTTTTTTATAAATACATACAACAAAATAAGTTTTAGCGCGTAACTTCTCTTGTTAGACTACTTTCAGTTGAGATAAAAAAAAAAAAAATGTTATGAATTATTGCCAGCAAAAACTGATAAAAATGTTAGAAAAAAAACATCATAAAGTTTTTGAAATAATTATATAGATATTAGTCTTTTGTTGCAATTTATTTGCTACTTTTAATCATAAATGTGAAAATAATTCACAGATCTACAGATATAGATTTCCTAAGAATGTTTTGGTATATCACATCACATAGTTGCTATGTGGAATCAAAACGAATTGATATGAAACAGAAAATAGTTTTTTTAGGTAATTTACAAAGCACTTTTATAGTTACTGTAGATTTATACGTACTTAGTATAAAAAGTGAGATTAACAAATATTCTATTTATTATACAAAAGCACTAAATAGTGAGAGGAGAGGTGCACATAACGCATGATTAATTGATAAAAAAAGGACATAAAAAGAAACAAAATGTGTGATATTCTTATAACATGGAGCTACCTTCTTACTAAAATTTTGAAACCTCCAGTTTTCCTTTTACTATCATCATGAGTTTTGTACACCTCTGAATCAAGTTTGAAGGGCAACGACGCTCCCAACATAGTTTAATTAGTTTATAAATCGAGCTTTCACATTTAATGAATTTGTAGATTAGATCTCACGATAATTCTCACTTTGTATAGAGTTAAAAAATAACTTGTTGGTCTTTTGAACTATCTCATCCAGTTAATATTATTCGCAGGTTGCCTCACTTGAGCATTTTAAACACTCCATTACAAAATCACGAATGTAATATCACTTGCACTTGTTTTTTAGCACAAAGCTTAAGATGAATTACAGTATTGCAGTCATTTATTTCCTCAGCAATACTATAATTTCAATAGTCAATTACAGAATATTTCAATGACAATTTAGGAAGAAGCTATAATGTACATAACTGGGACAAAAAATTATGATGCAGCCAATACGTTTTTAGCAGCGTTTAGCTTTGAATTAGAATGAGGGTCAGTCAATAAATAACGAGTCAGAGGCTATGAAACAGACTCTATTCGACATTCTTCAAAAATACTGACCGAAATTCTTTAAACACTTACCCCTCTGGGAATTTACCCGCATAATTCCGCACTCATAACAGTCTTTTGGCAGTTGCTTGAGCCAATTACGCACGCACTCCTTTACTTCATTGTCCGAATGAAATCGTTGTCCTCAAAATACCTTCCTGAGTTTCACAAAGATGTAGGATCATATGGGGGTAGATCTGGACTATAAAGGGGGTTGCTCAAGACTTCTGACTAAAATTTACGCAAAAGTTTCTCAGTTGCCTTGCTGTCTGTAGTCTAACGTTATTGTGCAACAGGATAACAGCACATAAAAGTGTACCAGAACCACACACAGTCAATGCAAAAAAGGAACTTTTGCGAAAAATTAAGTAGGAAAACTTGAACTATCCCTCTTATTACTATAATAGTCTAGATATATCCCATATGATCCCACATCTTTGAGGAACTCAAAAAGGCACTTTGGTGACAACGATTTTGTTTGGAGGATGAAGTAAAGGAGTGTGTGCATACTTGGTTCCAGCAGAAGCCAAAAGACTTTTATGAGCACAGAATTATGCGACTAATTTCCCAGAGCGACAAGTGTTTAAACAATTTCGCTCAGTATTTTTGAAAAGGTTGAATAAAACCTGCTTTATAGCCTTTGCCTCGTTATTTATTAACTGACCCTAACATATATCCAAAGTTTTGCATGTAAGTTAATTGAACCATTTATTTCAAAAAACAATCAAGCAACAAACTCTAAAATTTCGAAAAAGCATTTTTACCTTCATATTAAAATTTTTCTATACGGATTACAATGTCTTAAACTAAAATTAATACATATACATATTTAAGTATATTTCTTTCAATAAACAATGCTGTAATCCTCATTGAATAACTTAAAATGGTGATGTAGATGTTTTCCAAAAATTATCAATTTTATCGCTCGACTGGTTTCTGAAATAAACGATTCAATTCAGAAAACTAATAAACCTATCATGGGATGATATGTTATTCAGAAAAAAAATATTATGGTACATCATTCCAAAAAATATGTTATCTGTGACACAAAATACATAAATTTACAAGCTCTGAGTATAAGTATATAATATTTTAAAAGACTGAAGAAATTTTGTAATAAGCACTGAATGTATTATTCTTTAGCATATATAAAAGGTGCAATTAAAACTTCACACCATGTGGAAAAATAGTGCTTTAAATGATGAAACGTTAAGATAAGGCCATTTCAATAAGATAGCTATTGTATTTGCAAAATGGTAAAAACTTTAAAATTATAGTTTATGATTAGAACTCTTAAGTCGAACCACTGCTAATGGTATTAATTTTGTGATGACAAAATATATTCATAATTAGGTTGGAAATGCAGAAAGGTATTCCATTGTTATTGCAGATTAAGTAGATATACTTAAGACATTTTTCAAAAGTAAAAAATAAATTTTTATTTTTATAACAATGACAAAATTTGTACTTAAATGCACATGAATGATGCGTGGTAAAGATGAGATTAGAGATCTAGAGATAGTTCTTTGCAGTTTCCATTCTGAAAATGGTTTTTTTTTTTTTTTTTTTTTTTTTTTTTTTTTGTAAAATTTGAAAATTTGCATATTTATAGTTTTAAAATAGTAGAAATATACACAACATCATTTCAAAATGAGAAAGAAACTTGAAAATACAGATAATTATGTCTTTGTAATTTGCAGTGTTATAATATCAACAGATATTGCTTTGTCAGAATTTCTAAAATATATTTCTTCTCACAGTTAAATTTTTTACTTATATGCTTTTCTTTCCCAAAGTGGTTTTTTTTTTTTAAATCCTTCTTTAGTTCAAAATTGAGAAGAGAGCTAAAATTCATAACTAGTTAACAAAAAAAAAAAAAAAAAAAAAAGAAAATATGCTTTATGAACTTTTAGTAATCCTCCCTTTGAAATTTATGCTATATCTATATATTCCACTTACAAAACCTTTGTTTCCCAAGCCCTCATCTTCTAAAAAGAAAAACCAAAACATTAGTAGTGAGAAATTAAACAAATATACTTTTGATTGAGTGCACATATTTTATTGCATTTTATTTGAAGTTATAAGTGACAAGTAGAAGAAAAATAGCAATAAAACTATAGTAATTAAATATTTTTTTATAAACTCATTAAAAGTCAGTTTGGTATTAGATTGTTTGTATATATTTCTGTATTTATTTTTATGATATTCTTTTATTATACTGCATTTTCAAATTTCACAATTTAAAATAATGTTTTGAAATACAATTGTAAAAGTGGTTGGAAAAACTACATTTGTACTGTTAGTAGGTTTCCATAATTTCTATATTTCAAGAAGTGTTTCAAGTATTAAAGAACAGCAATTTGAAACTGAACATGAAAAGGCAATGGATGCCTTTTTTCATATGAGTTTTTAATTAAATATGTAACAATTATTCTCTAAGTAATTAAAGTCATTGTTTCTGTAAATTAAATTAAAATTTTAATAATTTTGTATCACCATCATCTTCAATGTATGAAGGTTTGGCTACTTTTGTATATATACATATATAAATTAGGACTTAAAGCTTACAGATGCATTGTTTTAAATCAATAACAACACTTTTAATACATGTTTAAGACATATATTAAAGTTTATATATTCAAAAAGCTAGCAAACACATACTGAAAATATTAAAAAAGTATGAATAAAATTTGGATTGCTCGTGAATTTTTACAAAATCTATTAATTGTATTATTCAGAAATATAAAAATTGTGACTGTCTTCAATTTGTAAAAAAACTGTTTAAAAAAACGTGTAAAACATTATCCCACTGTGTTGTTTCACCACTTAAAACAATTTCCAGCTCATTTTTAAACTGTTTTCAGCTCATTTCTAGCACATTTTTTATAAGATGTTATTTAAATTTTAAAGGCGTTTTCATTACAGTCATTTTTTTTCTTTTTTTTTTTCCAGTTTGTTTTGGGGGTAAAATATTTCAAAAAAAAAAAAAGTTAATAAATGAATTAAAATAAAAAATTGCAAATAGTATAAAATAGCTAAAAAAAAGTTTTCATTAACATCTTAGTTTGGTTTTGCATGTTCTTAATTTTATAAATGGCGCATGAAAAGACAAATAGACATCAAAGCTTAAATAAAATACTGAATTTTAAAAATATATGCAATCATTGAACAAATTTTGCTACAATTATTTACCTTGCCATCGTTTTAGCTTATTAATCATTGAAAATCTCAAGCAAAGCTCATAGTAACATATTGAATTTGTAAAACATAATGAACATTATTTTATTTTACTATACTATTTAAAATGTCTCTATCACTGCAAATTTAACAAGTATGTTACAAATTCAGAACAATTTTAAACAGGGTACAATTAATACCGCTATAGAACAGTAAAATATAGATGATCAGAGTACATATTCCCAAAACAAATAACTGATAATTTTTGCTCTTGTATTTTATATTTTAACAGTGTAACTTTATACATTGAATAACTATGACTGAATTCAAAAACAGAATTTTTTTAAATAAAACTATAAAATTATTAAAGACAAAATGTACAGTGCAATATTTATGAAGTAAATTGTTATATTGTTGATTGATGTATGGGGTATTAAAATATTTCTGATGAAATCTCTACAAATTATTGAAAACACCATTCAGATTTTAAAGCACCAATTGTAAATATGTCTTCACTTCTTGAACTTTGGATAGTTTTATGTCAATAAAGTCTATAAATATCTTTTTCCAGTGTATGAGCAATTATTTCAAAGTAACAATCAACCGTTGTTATAAACAAAGTGAATAAAATGGTTGCTCAAACTTTTGTTTTTATTGTGCTGCAAGTACCAAAATCAATACTGATTTTAAGAAATGCAAAACTTATATGATTTTGCATAGTGTACAGGAAATTTAGTAGTGAGACTGGTACATACTGGTAGTTTTCTGCTAGGGGGTACCCTTCTGTACCCCCTAGTACCCTTCCGGAAGATTACTTCAAGTATTCTTTATTTTTATCTTATTGGAAAATTTTAATTTCTCTTCAAACAGCCTGTGCTCTGTCAACAAAAAGATAGATGAAAGTAAAGAAACAGATTGCCAGAAGCTATTTTTCACTATGCCATTTATGGGAACCTTCCCTTGAACAGAAAAAAAAAGTAAACAAATAGAGTTTTTTCATTTGCCTTCTGCTTCTAATTTGTTCTTTTCCAAATCAAACACGTATTTGAGGTTGCCAAATGGCATATTTCTTTGATTACATCTAGTGCATTTTTCCCATGAACACTAGTTTGAAATTTGGGCCAATAAACTGGATGAACAATCCAAAAATTACTAATAACCAATTAGGATCAGCTCTTTTCATAGTCAATACTTTTAGGAATATTTCATACTTGAAATGCTTTTCACTTTTACAAATAGTTAACCACTGTTGAACAAAAATCCAAAAAAGAAAAAAAAAGTACCAGAAACAGAGAAAATTTTATGATTTACTGAATGAAAATCTACATAATTATATAACGATGATAAAAAATAGATATGGGAAATTCCATCATAACAACCTGACATTTATAAAGAAGAAAACGGTCCCGCAGCTCAAAAATAGTCTTAAATATTTACCATTAATGTGGTTGTACATTGCATATGATGACCTAAGCTAGATAAATATGGGTATTAATTTAGTTTGAAAAAAATATTTTATTTGAGAAATAATTAATTTTAAAATATGGTCATTAGAGATGAAAAAAATTATTATCATGTCTCGATATCTTTTAAAATTTATATTTACTAAAAGGAAATATTTTTCACAAACTAACCATATTTATCTAGATAAGATAATTGGCAATTTGTGCTTTTTTGACGTTGTTTTTTCTTACTTTACATATTTATCTAGTTTATAGCATCATATGCAATGTAAAACCACATTTACAATAAATATTCAATTCTGTTTTAAAGCTGCAGAGACATTTTCTTCCCTATAAATGTTAGTCTGCCCCAACAAAATTGCCTATAGATGAAAGGCTTTGAAAATTTGCCTGTACAAGGGTCCATTTTTGTTTTTTTCCTTAAAGTCACCTGCATAGCGTTATCAAAAATTCAGACCTTTATTACATGACTGGCACTATAATAATAAAAGCTTTAGAAGGCACGAAATCAATTTTCATAATGCAGGAAAACCTCTCTAAGACTAAATATAATCTAATCTAAGATGTTTTTTAAAAAAGTCATAAAAAGTAATAAATAATAAGTCTATCAAAGATAAAAATAAGTTCATTGGATGAGGTCCAGAAAAGTTGTTGAATAGTTGTTAGATTATTTATATGAGCTAAAGAACTGAACCTTTTGAAGTGCTAATCATTGAATCGAGGCAGCAGGAACAGAGGTTTTACTGTATTAAGCTATACAACATTAGTATGTAGTTTTTGCATTACCTTTGAAAAAATATCTAACTTTTTTTTCTTTAATGATTTACATAAATTTAATCAGTTAAAGCTATTGTTATTGCAACGTACAAAGACCTTTGCTTAAAGCTCAATTTTATTTGAATGAAAAATTAATTTCATGAACAATAAGATCTAAAACATATTTCTGCACAGTCAAAATCAAGTAATTTCAGCACTTTACTCCTGCTCAAACTAAAAAAATATTTTAAATTCCCAGAAACCCACTATAGACCATACTCATTCTTATTTGAAAAAGTGTAAGTACATTACAAATTGTAGAAAAATTTAATGATTAAAAATCGTTTATGGTTATGTATCTATTTAATGATACTCTTCAGTAAAATGATTATTAGTGAAGTCTGTTTAAAGTTGATAAGAAACATTCTAACAACACACTAAGAAATCACAAAACTATTTATGGTGCTCATTTTATTTACAATAGTGTAATTACAATGGAAATAGAGGAAAAAGTGACTAATTCTGTCATTTACAATTATGTATACTTTAAATAGTATTATTAAAAAAGATATACATGTTTCTAAAAGTATAAAACAGCTTTGGAGATGAACACAAAGTTTTTAAGACATATAATATCACAATGAAATAATATCACAGAAAAAAAAATGTTTATCACACTGGGCACTAGTAAAAACAGTTGAAAATTTTGTACTGAAACACGAGGGAAAAAACCAAGTACAAAATAAAGTCATAAAAACTCTTTCACCAAAGAAGAATGATTGAACTCTTTTTACTTATTTTATATGCAATTGTATTAACACTGATGTATTTTACTTCTCACAGCCAGTAGGCACGATTTAAATTTAAAAATGTTGATACAGTCGAACCTTGTAAACACGAACTCACTTTGCCCAAAATAAATTCTATTCCTCATCAGAAAAAGCTACAAACTAGTGTTAAATCAACTGCTTAACACAAAGAAAATTTAGACGAAATCCCCCATAACACGAAGACAATTTTAAGGTCTTGAAGAAAAAAGGGAAAAGAAAGAAGAAAATCCCCATACTTTTACATGAAATTACCTTCGAAAACTCTTCTCCTTGTGTAAGAAAATAGGGAAATCACATTGCTTCAAGAAAGTACGAACTATAGCTGTAGACTATGCTTACAGTGAAAAAGCTTGAATGAACGGTGAAATCTCCACCAAGTGGCTGACAAACCAAGATTTTAAATTTCATCGCGAAAAAAAAAATTCTAATCTGGACACCTGTTCTGCCAATGTAGAGGTTTAAGGTCTGAAAGCGATAAAGTGTTTTTTTACCCATCAACACTGCAGGGAAAAATCTAGTCCTGTAATCAAGGAAAAATCAGATGTTTAAAAATTCACTGTCGTAGAGAAATGTGTGTTTCTTACTTAAACTGTAATTTTTTTCTGCTCGGGCGTGCATTTTTTGTACAAAATTACATTGGTTCCTATATTTTTTGAGACCCAAAAACAAACAAAAAACTTGTCTGCTTACACAAAATCCAATAAACTGCAAAATCGGTAAGAAGTATTTTGGCGTCCCTTCGTCGACTTCGTGTGAACGAGGTTTTACTGTACTTACATTTTAAAAAAACTTTTAGCAAAATCTACATTTGAAACAAAATCCAAAACCAGTGTTATCAACTGACATGCTCACCCCAAAAAATTTGAAATGTTTTATTGAAAGTAACCACTATATTTTTCCCAACATGAGTACTTAGATATATATTACAACTGAAATAAATATATCCCTTCATTAGTAATTTAAAAAATACTATCACACTGCTATACTGATAACATTTTAAATCGATTAATTCATTTTCAAATCAATGCAATTTTAACACACTTCAAAAATTATCTCATATTTCCTACAGTAGAAAAATTGAAAAAAATATTGCAACTTCTCTAACAGATAAGGTTGGTTGGGGTAAGTGGGACCCCTTTTGAGAATAGTTGGTTTTTGAAACCTTATACAAAAGATTTGAAATAAAAAAATTTAAACTTATTGTCATATTTTATCTTGGTTCATTATTAATAAACAAAAGTTCATTATTATTTTTTAAAATAATGCTTTAAATATTCTTAAAGATTCATATATTTTTAAAAATTGGATGGGTGTACCACTCACTCCATAGTAAGGGGTAAGTGGGTCACCCCTCCTTTTATTAAAATTTAAATAAAACATATCTAAAAAAAAGGGGAAAGGAGGTCTTACATGATCAAGTATGTAAATTTTTAGAGTGAATTATTTTTTTGCAAATGCATTTATGTATGAGATACTAGCAGTACCTGCACAGTGATGCCCCTGCTAAAAATTTAATGGAAGTCCGTTGAATTAAAAAAAATGACGCCCCCTACCCCTCTGATGTGAAATGATCATTTTTCTTTGTATAAAATGCATACACACCTTTTCAAAAAAAAAAAACTATTAAAATTTCTTTTGGGGGGGGGATTCTTTGGAATTTAAAACTTTTGGTCAAATCATTAAATTTGATTTACAGTTGCTTTAAAGCCCTATTTAGCGAGTGAAGCGGTTTTTACTGCAATTAAAAATATTTCGCCAAATAAACAAGAAAAGACATCAAATAATATCTTTCAAATGTAAAAATAATTCCGCAACTCTATTGTTTATCGCCAAACTGGCCCAGCAACAACGCTATCATAATCCATCTGTCTAACGAAAAAAAAACATCCCGTGGAACATTCAAAAATCATCGTCAGAAAAAATGAAGAAAATGTTGTACATTACACTTGGATAAAAACAAATCAAAAGTTTCTTTTCTTTCAAAACAAATCACCAAAACAATGAATTACATTTACGGTTGCTTTAAAACAATAATCCTAGACTGAACTGCTCAGTGCCTAACGCGCCAAGCAACCACGCTACCGGAACCTAGCCCTTTTGCGAGTGAAGCGGATGTTTTTTCTTTGGCAATAATAAATGTTTTGCCAAACAAAAAAGTATAAAATCACATTAGGAGTAGCTTTCAAATCTTTAAAAATTAAGAGCTGCCTTGCCCGGCTTTACCCGGTCTGCCTTGAGAATAAAAATTGCGTAAAGTGACATATATTCAACAATCAGGCTTAAATAAAAGAAAAAAAAAACACCATGCAAAATTATCCTTCCAAACAATGATGACAGATATTAAAATGCGAAAGATGGATTTTAAAAGCTTAATCATGGAAACATGAAATAAAATAATTTTAAGAAATTAAATGCAAAAAAAGGAAAGAAACAATGGATTCAAAAAGTGTAACCATAGAAATGCGAAAATAAAATGGTTGACAATTTGAATCAAAATGACATTTTTTGAAATTAATTTAGAAACGCTTGTAACTTTTTTTCCTTTGAAGATAGAAGGTCGACAATAGGTTGAGAGAGATCTGGAGTAAAAAATGTTTGCTTTTTCCAATGGTGTCAAAAAGAAAACAGTGGGACAATTCCTTCACTTTTTATTGATATATTTAATGAAGAAAGTAGTGCCTAAATTTCACCTAAGCCTAAAAAAGTTTGAGCTAAAAACGCAAATTATTCCCTCCGTAATTAAGTCAGAGCATTGAAACAAATTGTTTGGAACGCCGAAAATTCTACCCTTTTCAACGATATATAATATTAATATGTGCAAGCATTTTTTCACTCCCATATTTGGGAATTTATGTGAAATTTAAGCCAGAATTGGAATGAAAAAAGAAATATTTATCGGATTTTTTCGAATTACAGCCTATGACACTCAGTAAAAAAGCACCTTTCATATAGTGAAGAATTTTTCAAATCGGTGCAGTGGTCATCGAACATATATAAACACACAAAAATCCACCCTCTCTCTTTATAATATTAGTATAGATTTACTATCTTTTAAATCTGTATTGCGGAAAAATTTTAAAACAAAAAACAAAACAATTTCATTTGTGAAATTTATTGAAAGCCAATAGGTATATATTTTACTTTTACATATAACGGTGTATTCAATGAACGTAATACTGTTGATTGATATCAATTTCAATAAATTTGACAAAACCATAGGTTGAAAAAGAAATTGAAAACACTAAATGACTGTGTCTATATAAAGTTGGCTAAGGAAGATATTGCTTCATCTCAGTAATTACACTACATCTTCTGCACTATGGCAATAAAAAGTGTCACTATTTCTATTCTTTCCTGCAAATTCAACAGCAATTTTTAATGTGTATCATCAACTTCCAACATTAGATCTACTAAAATCTTAATGATTTTCTTTCATGTATGTTTCACAAATACATAATCACCAGCTTTAACAGTTTTTGTAGCTGAACTATCAATTCCTACTAAGTCATCATAGTTGTCTTGTATTTCACCAATACAAATATTTAATCAGAGTTGCTTTTGATTTTGAAATACCGATTATTATAAGAGGACCCACTTACCCAGTACAACAAAAATGTATGGGGTGAGTGGGATCACTCCTCTTAAACACTTATTAATAATATTTTATACAAAAATTCTTGTTGCTGTATGAATTTTAAGTTAAACTATACGTGAAAAATTAATTATCATAAAAAAGATAACAAAAACTAACGTGGAAAACTTCTTTCAAAAATGTTGCTTGAACTTGCAAAAAAAGATTTTTTCAGAATTTTTTTTTTGACTAAGTGCTATGACCCTACAAAAAAATTCCTTAATTCCCAAATATGTGCAAAACTAATCACTGTAATGAAATTTAACATGATCAGTGCAAAAAAGTTTGAAAACTTTATCCATATTTTAGTTTTAGGGGGTGAACCATTTACCCCAGTGACCCACTTCCCCCAACCAACCCTAAATTAAAAGCCAAAATTTAAAACGCATGTAGAGCTCTTAAGAAAAAAAAACATAAAAAACATGGTAGAACAAATGCCTGAGTAAAATGTGATGGAAATTGGCAGAGTAAAAAATGCATACTAAAGAGTGATTTTAGTTTCAAAAACAATTCAAAAAAAGTAAATATGAAACGAGAGAAAGTAAACATGAGGTGAGAAAGCAAGAAATGAGAGTGTATTTCCCAGAAATGCAAGCAATCACAATGCTTTGAAACATTTGCAATTGGTATGTGAGACGGGTAGTAGTTCTCAACATGTGGGACAAATTGTTTTTTTGGAAGTGCTGGAAAAGGCAAACGTTTGTCACCTGCTAGAGAATTTTACCAACCATACAAAATAATAATAATAATAATACTCCTTTTGAAGGCTAAAAAATAATAGTTTAAAAAACTAAAAAAACACACTTTTGTAGCAAAATGAGCTAAAAAGTAAAAAATAATCTTTGGATGATAGTAATTGACCAAACACTAAATTTTTACGTAATATAAAAAACCGTGAGGTGCTGTCTATTTACGTTTTTGCACGGGTAACAAATTGAAGAAATTCAAGAGAACTGATAAGAAGCCCTCTATGTTTTTTTTTTTTTTTGTACAGTTACTATCATGAAAAGATTATTTTTTACTTTTTAGTTCATTTTGCTACAAAAGCGTGTTTTTTTTTTAAGTTTTTAAAACTATTATTTTATTTTCTTGCTTTTAGTTTAACATGTTTTATGAAAAAATATTCATTTCAACATAACTCAAAATTTTTTATATTCATGAAATTTGCCCCCCCCCCCCAAAAAAAGCGACTAAATGTTTCGGGCAGCATTTGAAACGCAGTCTCTTGAACTCCAAAAAGAATATCTATACTCTTAAAGTGCAATGGCTGAGCTCTAAAAACATTCAACTGTGCTGATAAATTTCCTGTCGAGTAATTGTGTAATCCAGCTAATCAATGTCAGTCATCCATGTATGTGTGCTGAAATCATATTTACATTACTTTGAAAAGGTTCACCTAAATTTTGGCATGAAATCAGTTAAAAACAATAATAACTCTTGTTCTAATTACCTTGAAACAATGGAACAAAATTTGTCTGATGCAGAAAAATCAAAGGTTTTTATAGATATTATTAAATAATTTTTGAGAGCATTTTTTAATGTTTTTTTTAATTATTTTTCTTCTTCACATTGTTGGAATTTATTCCAAAATATTGATTAAAATTGGAACAGACTAACAATTAATAATTAATTAATTTGATTATAGAACATTACACTTTCATTGGGTCTGAGGCGGAGTGCCAAATTTCAAAAGAATCCGATCGCAGGAAGTGAGCAAAATTTGAGCTGTGCTACTTTCATTCTATCTGAGCAATATACATTTTTGGTTTGGCAGTTTATTTTTATAAAATAGAGGCTAATTTCATTAATTCTCTACTCAATTATTTTCAAAAATTTGAACAAGTAAAAAGCAAAAAATATATCAAAAACTTTGTTTCATTATGATATTTTAAGTTAATGTTGATGGATGAAATATAAGTCTGGTACTATTTTACGTGCAAACCATAATATTTTAGAAGATGAATTTGCATAAATCTTTTTTTCTTTTTTGAGACATCGATTATTTTGATTTAAGAAAGAAATTTTGAGAAAATTCAAAAAGCCATTTTTGTAGACACTAAAGTTTAACTTTCTGCATTAAGTTCTGTCACTTAGAAATCATTTCTGATTTCTATTTCTTGAAATGCAAAATACTTAAGTATTCAAATAATATTAACAAAATATAAAAGAGCATATTGCTTTCAATAAATTAAGAAAATTTTAATAATGGTCAACAATATGTCCCAAGTTATGTAACGAAAGAAGGTTTAAAATTATACATTAATTCATTCAACAATTTTTCACAAAAATATTTAGCAATTTTCACATACTGAGTGATTTTGAAAAGAATAATTTAATTTCCTCAAAAAAAGGGCACTGAAAAGAAACTGCCAGACTCTGCCAGCGATGTGTGGCTCAATATTGAACAAACAAAAACAAATTGAGTAACATTGAAGAATCAAAAACGTAAAAATGCAATGTCATATACTATAAAGTCATGCTATTACACAATTAGTTGCTGGAAGAAAAAGCAAGCATGATAGAAAACTTGAAAGAGGAGGAAGGTGCTGTATACCTTACCCCCTTCATCTTATTTAAGTTTAATTTGTTCTATGGAGATACTATTGGTATAATATAAATATAAGATTTTTTGAGAAAAGAAAAACTTTTGATTGAGCTTGTATACTCTCTGCTGATTTTTCAGCAGTTACTAAAAATAAAATATTCATACAACCTTATGAAGTTTGTTCTTATTTATGACAACAGTATTGTCCCCCGTCCTAACTTATAAAATTTAACAATCTTCTCTCTCATTTCAGAGCAGATTTCCACTCCATATATTTAATAAACCTTAGAGGAAAGAAAGTAAACAGTATTGATTAAAAAAATTAAGATAGCCATACTTGTAATTTTTATATAAATTCCAAAACATGAGCATAATAAATGATTGGGTGATTTTATAAAAGGTATGAGTGAGTACAGCAGATGAAACATTTTACAATTCAATTAAAAGTTTTAATTTTATTTAGAGATGAACTGAATATGTGTGCTACTCTAGCTGTAAATGGGATCATTAGTTTCACCTTTAATCGGGGTTTACTTCATTACTTAAATTAATTATACCTTTTTTTTTTTTTTGAAAAATAGAGCTCATGCCCTTTATGTATCAGTAGCCTTAAAATCTATTAAAGAGTAATAAAATGCAAGTAAAACAAGGCATTTGTTTTCAATAAGTATTAGTTAATAAAATTAATTAATAAAAAATAACAAACGGACAAAAAAAGGGAGGGGGAGGGGGGGTAAAGTATTTATGTATAAAATTTAAAATATTTATGAAATACTTTCTATCTTCTTTGTGCCAGGCTTCTATTAGATGATAAAAAACAACAATGAATGATAATAAGAAAACAAAATCCTTCAGTAATGAGAAGAAAAAAAAATCTATGAAAAAAAAATAAACGATTAAGTAAGCTTAAAACAATGCCTTTTTTTTTACATAGAAAAACTATTTTTTACATCTTCCTATTGATGTAGTTCTTGAGGACCAAATAATTAGTTTGTTGCGAAAATTCATACGATTGTGGTCACTGTACCAAGTCTCCACTTTCAAGATAGATTAATTCGCTCCAAAAACCAGACACGAGAAGTAAGCAAAAAGAAATGTTTCTGGGAGAAAAGTATTTGATTAAGGTGACTAATTTAACATGCATAGTTTGTTTGCTTTTTAATTTATTATTAAGCTGTTACATGAAAATTTTTATTAGCAAACATAAACTAGAAAAAAGAAGACAGAAAGTATTTCATGAAGCTAATTATATACATATGACTTTGACCTTTTTTTCCTTTCTTTTTTGTCTTCTTATTTCTTACTAAAATTCACTATTAAACTCGTTTTAAAAAATATGGTTTACTTTACTTGCAATTTTATGCTAACATTATAATACCAACTAGACCTTTATCATATAAAACGCATGAGTTCTATTTTTTTTTAATAAAAAGTTTGAATGACTAAACAGGATTTAATGTAAAATCATTACTCTTCTAACAGATAGAGCATTGGCAATGCTTGCCTTCCCTTCGTTAAACCAACTAAATCCAGTGATTCTGTGATTAGGCCATATTCTCATGTGGCATGCTGTAAATTTATTGTTGTCGAGACCTGAAACAACGTGTGTCTACGACTCCTGCTTTTTATACACCAAACAAAAATTTTAATTACTTAATAAAAGGTTTAAGTGCAATGGAACTCATTCTTCTGCACTAATCGATTAGGCTACATAAAAATACAGCAAAATCACTGAAAATTAAATTTTTAAAAAAATATGACTCATGTCCTTTCTGTGATAGGTGATTCAAAGATAAACCATAACAAATTTCAGGAATAATGAACAAGGGTGACAAATTTATAAGGGTATATTCAGAGATGTTTCATTAAAAAGATTTCAATTTCCATTATCCTACTCGCATTTATATAAAAATATCATAACTGTAGAAACTATATTGAAATACAACAATATTTGCAAATGAACTTGTAACTTTATGTTATTTCAACATTTGTCAGACACAACCTGGTGTATATCAATTGTGCGATTGAGAGACAGAGATCAAAAATAATTGTTTTCAATGCCTAGTACAAGAGTTGCAGTTATCTTATCACCTTAACTGATTTATTACCCTGGAACATAACACTAAACAATTTTTGTGGAAAAAAAGTAACCAAATTTAAATCTACTTCAAAAAGTAAAATTATATTTCAGTATTAAAACATCATTTACACTACTTTTGAGCATAATTTTCGATGTCAGGACAAAAGAAATTAGACAATAGTATGCGTAACAATAACCATGCATCATTGACAAACATGAATTTAAATGGGCTCAGGTTCTTCAGTTAAACAGTATTTGGGGGAAGGTTTTGTTCCTAATTTTTGAGCTGTTGTTAAAAAATGTGGACCAAAATATGGTTACACTTGGTTATATATATTGTTTTTGTGCACACTTAAAAAATTATGTTTAAAAGAAAGGTCCATGATGCTTTTGGAATGGAGTCATTTTTTACTTTTTAGAGCTATTTTGAAGTTAGCTCTTTTTATTATTATTATTATTATTATTTATTTCAAAATTTGTTTTGTTTTAAAGTTTTTAGTGTAAACATGTTTTTTATAAATTATGATTTTACAATAACAAAACTTTCATAAGAATGCTATGTATAGGTTATTTTTAAAAAAAATCTCAAAATCACCTAAAGATTTGAGCAATTGTCACTAGAAAAGTAACCTGAGTTGTTCCTATCAAGGATTTATTTGTATGATCATTTAATTAGAACCGTTTGATCACTCTAACAATAACTTAATAAATCATCTTTCAAACTTGACTAAGGATAGCCAAACGCTATTTACCATCAGATTGTTGTAAGTTATTACTTTATTACATTTGCAATTAAAAACATTGTGCCGGAAAGTTTAAGTTGGGCCATAATACAAACGAGGTAGCGCAAAACATATACTGTGCTAAATGCTAAGTTTCAGTAAACCTCATCACTCCAAGATGATAATTGTATCAACCATTATGAAGGTTATGATTTTCATTATAATAAAGATAACACATACAGAGAATCTCTGTACTGTACTCTATAATTTACAATAATCATAATAAAACTATTAATATAATGGTATCAAAGAAACAATGGAAATATGTAACTGGTAATCAACAACGTTTTACCACACAAAATTAGCAGATTACTGCATACACCTGTTTTAAGGTTTCAGACTCTTTTTCAATGCAAATAGTGAGCTTTTGGGTGAAAAGACATCCTGTAAAAGCAACGAGAATGAACAGTAGACAGTTTTAATAGCAAAAACTGTAAATTAACTAGATAAACAAGACAAAATGGAACTGAGAGTCGAAATTTATTACATGATTCCCTTGGTGGAAAAATCGTTAAGCAATAAATTTCCTTTAAAATCCCATAATAATAAATTCTGCTGACAAAATGAAACTGCTAATGAATAAACTAGCAATAAATTTATGTTGGAAAAAATTGCAAAAATTTAGGGAAAGGCAGAACTAACGGAATACATGAAAAAACACAAAATGTTGGGGAGACAACAAAACAAATTGCAAATTTTTGTAAAATAAAACGAAAAGACAAATGGAAACAAAAAGAAAAAAATAATTAAGAAAGACAGAACAATAACACCAATATGACTAAAACCAAAGTAATTCAAAAAAAAAAGGTGGGGAGGGGAAGGGTGGCTAATTATAACAAGAAGTTCTGTCTAGAACTAGACGAGCCTACTTTCCCGTATACCCATACTACTTTCTAGTACCTGATCAATATTCTCAAAAATAGCTAAAATTGCAAATTTTTTCAAACATACTTTTAAAATACTTTAAGCTGATTTCTAGGAATAAAATATTCCTCACTCATCAAAAAAAAAAAAAAAAAAAAACGAACAAATAAAATAGCAGCAACTTTTAAACAAAGCAGCTAATACACTTTTTTAGATTAAAAAAAATCTTTAATAGCTTTCAAAATGAAAAATTAATTAGTAAAATTAATAAGCTCATTAAAATAAATACATCATATCAAAAAAAAAATCGTTTCTTTTGCCCTGTTGCCAAAAACATTTTTTAAAATGAATTAAGGCAATTACTAAAACAAAAAAAAAAAAAAAAATGATAAAATGTCAACTTAAAGAAATAATTTTCTTTGTCAAAAAAAAAAAAAAATCGTCTGCGCATATCTTATGTAGAAACATAAATGACTTCGAGTTTATTCGCCGGTAACTGAATACCTAAATTTAAACTTTAGCGTGAAAATAAAAACAAATCATATCAACGATAATTATTTCACAGTGAAAACCATAGCTGCGGAGTCGGAGTCGGAGTCAATCTCATTTTGAGATAAAGGAGTCGGAGTCGAATATTTAAGAATCGGAGTCAGTCATTTGTCCTCCGTGTATAAATTTTTGCCAAAACTACGAAGTCAGAGTCGAAGTTGGGGAGTCGGAGTTCGATTAATTGTCGGGCACAGGAGTCGGAGTCGGAGTCAAGTGCCACTAAATTCTCGGAGTCGAAGTCTGGAGTTTGGTGTCAAGAGTTATTTAGAACAAAATTTGTTTGAAGTAAATCCGCCTTCAAGTGCGGAGTCTACATTGACTTTTAGTTTCCCCGTAGGCGCTATTGTTAAAGGATTTGAACTGTTCAAAATTGAACAAAAAATAGTTCAAATCAAAAAGTAAAATATGGGAATGAGGTGTCCTCGACTAGATCTTTCGAACAAAAAAAAGTTTTTTCGAATCGGACTATTCATTCAAAAGTTATTAGGGGGGGACAGACAGACAGACCGACAGACATTTTTCCCCATCTCAATACCCTACTTTCCAATTTTTAATTTTTCAATATTTATCTAATTATTTTATTTATTTTTGACTTTTTTTTTTATTTTTGGGATATTTTTAAGATGCATTAAGCCTTCTTTCATGCTTTTTTCTTCTTTCTTTGACTTTTACGTTGAAAGTAGGCTAAAAAGGGAAACTAAATTACAGAAAAATACTAAGCCAGCAAAACAGGATGGCTTGTATTTTAAATGGCAGGTTTTTAAAGTTAAAAACGTATTGCTAAAGAAATAAAGTAAGTGATTTATTGCTTCATGCTCCTAAAACTTACTCTTCACATTAACGTGAAGTTACTTAGGCAATAAAATAACCAATAACAATTACACTTTAACAATTTTGAAACACCAATCATTTTTATTTCTACCTTTTTGCATCCTTAACAATCAATTCTGAGACTTTTTCTTCAGGAAAATAAGTTGAAGGAATTCCAGAGAAGAGCAACAACTGGTGGTACCCTGAAAAAAGGACAAGTCATATATTTAAACAAAAACTATAACAGGAAAATATTGCAAAAAAATATGTAAAAATTCTACATTACATTGCTTTTTATGTCTATGTAAATTGCAAAAGTTAAGAATAGAAAAGATTGAACAGCTTTTGCATAAAATGTCATACAACTGTAAAGCATTTATTAGTTTAGTCAAGTTTCTATCTGCAATTAGGCATATGTAAGGGTTTTCCAAACTGTTTTTTGTTCTTTCTTTT
The DNA here is from genome assembly GCF_026930045.1 of Uloborus diversus. Lineage (NCBI taxonomy): Eukaryota > Metazoa > Arthropoda > Arachnida > Araneae > Uloboridae > Uloborus > Uloborus diversus. Next base: position 135,127,347 of record NC_072731.1, read on the forward strand.
AGCAGTCATTTTTATTAAAAAAATATATACATTTATTTTGGAAGACAGGTTTAAGAGTTAAATATAAGGAAACAAGGATTAATAGCTAAAACAATAATATTTCATTCAATATTTGGCATCCACATGTTGGAGCTGAAAGAGATGCGAGAAGAATGTGAAGCAACAATAGGTAAAATTAACATCTTCCTTTTCCCCTGCACACACAACTCTACCTCATAGCCAGACTAACATAAGTCCAATAATTGCGACTTTCTGTTAGTTAGTGCACTAACAAATGTTTTCCCTCTCTCCTGTAAAGTAGCAATTTTGTGACTTGCGTCAGTGTGGCTTTGAGGTACAGAACTATCAACAAAGACCCACCATCAGTATCATTTATTTACAGGGGCTACTAGTTACCCTGACAGCAACAGCATAAAATCAATATTTATTGCAGTGGTTCTTTTTCACACAGATGTTGACAACATGTACATGCAATGCTAATAATGTAGTGCAAAATCAATACTGATATTTAAAACTGAATAAATTGTTGCATGTGTGTTGTTACAGGTCAGGGTGATAAATGAATATGTATGTAATCTAACAGCATAAAAAACTCACATTTTGTTGCCAATGTATTTTCAAGCTCTGTCAAAGTTGTTGCAATCCATTTTGCTTTTGCTAATAGGGTATGGTCAAAAATTTCCTTGCATAGTCATAGATGATTTTCTTAGAGCTAATCACAACAAACACTTTGCATCCTCCTTTGATACCTTCCCCTTTTCTTTTCTTAGTTCAATTGGCTAGCAACTAGCACTCATGGGCATAGCCAGGAATCCTGTTAGGGAGGGGCAAGCATAGGTTCAAAAAGATAATAGTTTTCAGTTGCCCCCCCCCCCCTCCCCCAGTAGACCTTGGAAATTGCTTGAAACTATAGTCCTCCTATCCCTTTAAAAAACTTTTTACACTATTTTTGGTCAGATGAGAGCAGAAAAAGTGGTTATATGGTTCTCCCCTAGAAATTTTTCGAAACTGAAGTCCTAAAATTGCAATTTTCAAGAATCTTTTGGTGATATTTGGAAAGAGCGAGGGAGTCAGAGGTTCTTTTCTAGGGAGGGGCACAGTTGCCCTTTTCTGCCCCCTCTGGCTATGCCCATGCTAGCACCTTCTACTTTAGGCAGTTAACAACAGAAAAAAACCTTTAAAAATTTTTATTCTTTTGCAGCAAACTAAGTTTCATTTCACCTGTTAATATTTTTGTTATTAATGTTTGGAATGGCAACGATCTTTCTCTGACACCCTGTATTTTAATTGGATTTTTAAAAAAATATCAACATTTCATTCAGCAAAAACTATTTTTAATGGCATATCAGAAACACTTTTGCATAAATTCTATTTTGGGTTTCAATAAACTGACTTGATAAGTAGGACAAATGTTTTCAGTAACTATTCATTAATGTACACTTCTAAAAATTACAATGGACAACAACAAGACAATTTGTGGTAGGCTAACTTTATTTAAAGTGTTCATTCAACATGGTGCATATAAATTTCAAAAAAAAAAAAAAGCTTCTATGTGTAAAGATAAATCAGTTTTTTTACCATATTTGGCCGAGGTTGAACAGTAAGCAAGGTATTCAATCTCGGCCGAATATTTGCGGCATCATTATTTCTTACATCTTCAGAACACAAGAAATTACTTTTATGTCAAAGGTGTCAACAGGAAAGAATTGCATGCCTGTAATTATGCATACAATAATCTTACTCATCATAAGGATCAAATGTAAAGATCACAAGGCTAAGCTGAAGAATAAACAAATGAAACCGATATGTTCATATTGAGCCCATATGCATAAGGACATGCCTAGCCGAAGAGCTTTGGAAAGAACCTGTTTCTCTAACAGTAAGACAATCACAGACAGCCATGTAGGACGATCTCTCCTTTCAAGAGTCCAAGTTCCTAAAGGGAAAAATAAAAAATTAAAACTGAAAAGTTACATTTCATACCAAGCTGAAAAATACATAGACATATTTTTAGCACTTCAATAAATATTGGTGAGTAAAGCTGCCCAGTAACTATTAATAGGTTTTCTACATAGGCTGTAGAAGCAAATAATAACTTTTTTTTTAACTATCATGAATCAACATTATTGAATTTAGCTATTTTTAGTCATGGGGTAACTGCTATTGGAATGGTTACGCAGTTAGTTAGGTGGCACAGAGGCCAAAGCAAAACTCAAATTTACTCTCTCTGAATTAAGTTATCATTTTAAGTTTAAGTAACATAATTTGTCTTACAACCTAAAAAAGAGGTTCAGACAGGCTCTTCATTTTAGGAAGCAGTGGCGTGACTTGCACCCTCTCTCAGCTTTCAGTAACATAATGTAAAAATACATTAGTGCAGTGTTTCCCAAAGTAGGTGCTGTGGCACTCTAGGTTGCCACAGGTAGAGGCAGTGGGTGTGATGAAATGTCCTTGTTATCTAATCTATATATATAAAAATGAATGTTTGTCTGTATGTCATCCATGAACTCAAAAACTACCCGGCAGATTTGGCTGAAACTTTCACCGTTTGTTATTTTTGGTACTGGGAATGTTTATAGACCAGTTGGAAAAAAATCCGATCGATAGTTCCTTCTTTATTCCAATTTAAGTCACAATCCATTGGATAAATACGAATAAAATTATCGGCTGCAGAAATTAATTCGCGTGAAAGATCTCATTGATAAGAAGTTAGCTGTTGCCATTTTTCTTGAGTTTGAACAAATAAATTCTTTCTTTATTGTTTTATGGCTTTTCATGCAAAGGGGGGATTTAAAACTTTTTCTATTTGATATTTTTAGCGGTTGATTGATCTTGCAAACTGCGTGAGTACAAAATTAGAATATAGTCACGGCTTCACTTGATACCTGGACCGATTATTATGAAAATTGCTATATATATGTATTTTTCCACGGAGAAACTGAATAATATGCTCATTGAAGCCACTCGCCACCAGGTGGCACTGCAGAGTAGCAACTTCTGCCCCGTTCAACCGATTGTCATGAAAATCAGTATAATGATGTATTTTTTTGTTGGCGTAGCAACGCGCCTCGGGTACAGTTAGTATATTATATTTAAGAGACAGCTTAGGATGCATCCAGAAAATTCCAAAATTTTGAAAGGATGCTGTAAATAAGGAAAAGTTTTGGAAACACTGCATTGTTGTATACATTTTATTGTTTTTGACATTCAAAAAGAAGTAGTATTTACCTCCCCCCCCCCTTTCCTCCTGGAAAATTTTAAAATAATGGGCATATGTCAGATCATAAACAAATTGTGATTATTTTTATCTTAGCTTCTTCAACAACAACAACAAAAAAAAAAATTAATATGCATCCATGTTACACAATTTAACAACAAAATGTAGCAAATAACAAGAAAAAATTAAATTAATTTTTTGCAAAAACTACACAGTGGGACAAAAAATCCTAAAAGTGTTCCTGACACCATTCTTGCTGATTCCTATGCAAAATAAGCCCCTTAATATAAATATGACCACTGTTTTCTCCCTTCATTCTCCCCCTCTTCATTTTTGGAAATGGTGCCCCCCCCCCCCCACTTTTTTCTTCAGTTTCATAGCCACTAATTTTGTTTGGAGAGGAAGGGGCATTATATTAAACATTAACATTCTTCTGATGAACTAGAGAGGGGAAAAATCAAAAGCATAAACACAATTTGGAAGTTCAAAAGCATGAACATTTGGAGCAAGTTGGAAGACTCATGTGGGTATTCCCCTCTAAAATATTTTTCAAATCATCAGAAATTATAGTTTTGTCCTGGGGTTTGTTTAACATTTTGGTGTAAAAGATGTATGGGCCTCACTCTTATGAGCCCCATGTCAGAAAAAAAATTTCACATGGTAAAAAAAATCTTGGTAACCTTGCACATTATGGACAAGACTCATCACAGAACTTTAGCAACGAAACTCTGCTCACATTACTTATATTGTTTAAGTTACATTCACAGATATAATTAAGACAGATAGTGGAATAAGGTATGCTTTTAATATAGCATGAATCTATATTTATATTTCAAGAGATGAACCACTCCCTATATTTTCAGTAAATTACCGCCCATTAGCCAGGGCTAAAGCAGATTCACGCACTCCTATATTGTTTCGCACCGTAGCAAGAAGTGATGCAGATTTATCACTTGGGGCTCAAAAGAGTGAGTGTGATACTTTGGTTTTAAACCAAAAAAATAAGTGAAAAAGTTGTAAAACAAATTTCTATAAAAGGTAGTTTTTGATGACTTTTTATATGTTTTGGGGGGGGGGGGAGGAATACCACCAGAAGTCCCCAAACTTGATGCAATGCTTCTGAGTTTCCACCTCTCCTGCTCTACAGAAGAAAGTTAAAGGTTGATATAGTGCTCCCTTCTTTTCCAAATAAAACTAATGGTTATGAAGGTGACAAAAACTGAAAAAAATTGTGGGGGGGGGGGGGATATTACATCTGAGCCGAGTTATTTCTAAAAAAAGGGATGATGGCTGAAAATAGAGGACATATTTAAATTGAGGGAGCCATTTCACATAAGTATCAGCAAGAAGAGCGTCAGAAGCACTTTGGAGGTGTCAGGGGGGCGGGAGTTGCGGGCGGTGTTTATGAAGTCATTTAATGAAAAATAAATGTATGCATAAGTTTTAAAAGAAATAGATGACAGGCGGTAGAACAGAAGAGACGAAAATATAAAAATTACTTTCTAAAGTGTATGAAAACATCAAGTAATTTGCCCACACTTGTGAACTAGAAAAGGCAGGGCCTGATTACTGCACAGGCCTACTAGGCCTGGGCCTTGGGCCTCCTCTTCCTAAGGGGCCCCAAATTACTTAAAGAACTATGCATAGCATTACAACTATACAAGAAATACACACATTTTAAAAATAATAGCCTTCAGGGGGCCTCCAAATTATTGTAGGCCTTGGGCCTCACTTTTAGTTAGTCGGGCCCTGAGAAAAGGGTGAGGTAAACAACAATAAAAATTTCTAATTAATACAAGTGAAAAAGCAACGAACTCCTATTCATTTGAATTAGTTTTATATTATAAATACAAAAAATAAAAGGAAAATAGGCTCAAACCATTAACTGATCGCGTCAACATATGAACAATCGAATGTGTGAGATCACTTTGAACCACTGATCTGAACTAGCAGACAACAAAAATATGTCAACATTTTATTGCAGTTACAGCTATGATCGGAAAACTTTCATCTCTCTTCAAAATTTTTCATCACATCATAAGTGTTTTCTTTCTTCGATTATTACTTTCATAGTTTTTGGGACGCTTTGTTTCTTCAATAATATTTATTTCTTAAACACGGAAAGGAAAAGCAATGTTTTTACATATATTGAACCATTGGATTGCATCCTCGTAGGCTACGATTGGACTGATGGGTATTTCAAAAATTGACCGCTAGGCTGCGCTTTATGTCATTGTGTTGCTAATCAACATGAAAACTAAAATATTTGTTCCAAAAAGCTCTGCAGCGCGTAAATGCAGAGGGTAAAAAATTGTCTTGCGGATGTTCATTTAAAATTGGTTTTCGCATAATATTCGAGTATGTTGAAATGTTAAGAAAATTTTATATCATAACCTGTGGTTTAATAAGGAACTCCTGAAAGGAAAATTTCATGTCACTTATGCTACCTGCAATAATTGTTTTAAAAAATCATCAGGACTCGTAAGGTGGATTTTACAAGTGAGTCAGTCTGTGTCAAATACTTCATTTTTTTTTTTTTTTTTTATTCTTATTTTTTTAGTTTTAATATTTTCGGTAGTTCCTAAGAATCTTTGGTTACATCTTAGAAATAGATATGACGGTGTAAGTGTTGACAATATACATGAAGTTTTTATAGCCATTTAATTTGCATGTTGTTATAATGGTAAATCTTGCTGATGTGATGAGTAGTGCCTGTTAAAAAAAGCTTATAAATCAATTACAAAGTTCGATTTTCCTAGCCGAAATTTTTTTTAAGGGGTATAATTGTATCTACAATATACCTCGTCTTAGTAAGCACTTTCGCGAAGATTTGTTGATATATCGTCGTCTCAGAGCAACAGTAAGACATTTAATCCCAGAAATAGCACTAAAATATCCTACTATTGCTTTGAGGCGACGATATTATCACTTGCACAGCTAGGTTGAAAAATAAAAACTAAGTTTTTACAATATTTTATTTGATAAACATCAGGGTTTGATTAAATGTATTTCAAGTTGGTGTTTTTCTCAATCAATCACTATTAATAAACAAACTCAGCTACATGGGCTTTTTTATGTATTTGCGGTAAAAGATGTTGCAAGTTTTATCAGTTAATGGAAATTATACTTTATCTACTGTCTTACGTCTTCTATATTAGATGCATGAATAATATAAATGTCAAAATCAGTATTGAAAGCACACTTTGTTAATGCTTTGTACACATACACTAGGTATATAGTTTTTCATATTTCTATATGTTTTTAAAATGTATTATAAATAATCAGACTTTTTATAAATAAGTGCATGTTTATAGCATGCTTTTGAGCATGGATGCCTAGTGTGGAGCTTATTTTTTAAATATGAAAGTATAATCTTCAAAACCCTTCATTTGGTACCTTTTTTATGAAAAAAAAATCTGGCAAAATATCAGTCAGGATTTAGGATATTTAGAACTAGCTGATTTATAACGCTATGGAAAAAAGTATAAGGTCAAGCAAAAAGTCGCCAATTCTAGGCCCACTTGGGTTGGAAAAGCATGCAAATATTTTCATGATAAAAATACGTGAAATGAAACATTTTCAAACCAACTTTGCTTTTTTTTTTGAAAATTAATAAAATGCATGAATTTTTAAATTTTTGCTAGTTTGCCACTTGGACAAAATTATAAGGACACACATTTATTTTTGAGACCGGGAACAAAAATATGTATATTTAGTCGTATCATATAATTATTTACTTTTCACCAAAACTGTTATGCAGAAAAATTGTGCTCTTTATCTCGTTCTTCATCTTGCCGAACAGCAAACAACTCTCCAAGTGTAAAAAGAGACAAATTCTTGCTTACAGAAAATGTAGAATGAGTGGACGTGAAATTTTAAGGAAGGTAAACTTATCTTAAATCAGCAATTTATAATTTTTTGAAGAATCCAGATGAGTATGGCAAGAAAAGGCATACAGGCAAGCTGCTCACACTTTCTAAGCGCCAGAAACGAGCAAGTGTTTGTAGAGCTTGCTTAAAAAAAGAGTTCTACTCAAACTAAAAGATAAATGAATGTACCTTGCACTAGCTGAACAGTACATAATGTTTTATAAAAGAATTCCAATGTCACATATGCTAAACTACATTCATATTTATCATTTACAAAGCTTCCAAAGAGGCTTTGATTGTAATTCACTAGGAAACACATTTCTTTTGGGTCTCGATGGAAATATGTCGTATTTTCTGATGAAAAAAACTTATTTCGACAAACCAAATGATTTTCACCATTGTTGACATGATTTTCAAAACAAAACGTTCTTTTTTCTAAATGACAGTTCAGATGCGGTTTTGTGATGAGTGTGGACAGGTTTTGCAACTAATAGAGCACCACTAATTTTGTCCATTCGAGATCCTTTGAATTCAGAATCATATGTTAATATACTAGCTGAAAATTTATTACCCAAAGCCTACCTTATCACTGTTGGTGATTATTTGTTTCAACAAGACAATGCAAGTTGTCTTGTAAATCACATTCATGGTTTGAGGCCAATTCAGTGAAAATTCTTTACTGGCCCACAAGAAGTCTTTATTTAAACCCGACAGAGAATCTGTGAGGCATTTTAGCTAGAAAAGTGTCTAAGTATGGGGCTCAATATGGAAATAAAGACGAACGGGCGTCATCCATTGAATAGGGAAGTTTTCGATTTTTCAATTTTATTTTTATATGATAGAGTAACATGTATGAACATCATAGGTGAAAAAAATTTTGCGATACGATAAGTAGTTTTTTTTTAAATTAATTTTTAAAGTTCAAGCCCTTGTGACGTCAAATGGCATAGGAAGTGACGTCATGCGCTCTTCTGATAGGAGAGAAACACTAGCGAACCGGTTCCCATGTCATGGGAGAAACCGAAGAACGTATATTCGACTTCGAAGACGAAACGTAAAAGGCTTATCTCCTCGCATTAAACTCCTCGCGTTTCTGGAACATTAAACCTCTCATCCTCTCGGAAATATTCGAATATCATCATTGATATTATTTGAGGAAGATTATTTAGATTGTGCTTTAACGAATCCGGCCTCCATAGTGTGTTTAAAAGGATTATTGAATTTCTAAAAAATAAAAATATCAGCGCGCTCAAAATGTCCCTAGCGAAAACAAGGGATCTTCGGCGGAAGGCTGCCCATTCGCACCCTGTGACGTAAGCTCGTGACGTTTCAGAAGAGCGCACTTATGCACGTGGATTTTTAAAAATTCATTAAAAATCAACCACGGTGTTTTAAAATTTGGCGATGGTGAATTTTTTAGTTTTGAGGGTCAATTAACAATATCCAATAGCCAAAATATGAACATTTAATAGGTTGCAACTTCCCTATTGGCATCAAAAAATATTTTTAAATAAACTTTAAAATTTATAACTGAACTTTCTGAGTTGAAGATTGGACGATTGATGAGGGAAATTGGAAAAAAGGTCATTTTGTAGAAAATTAATTTTTTTCGGGACATATTTGTTAATATCCTTGCAATTTTTTCCATGTTTCACCTAAATACATTTGTGAAAATTTGTGATTTAACAATTATATTGTACTTTAATTTCATACTAACAGGTTTCTTGTTTCCTTTTTAGTAGTAAATTATATTTGCAGTTGATGTTTACTTTCACCTAACATTCATTTTTCAATGTGTCCTCATAATATTTTCCATGGCTGTTTTCCGGCCCCGCTTAATTGAATATTATCGGTTCCAAGAAATACTATTCGACTACTAACTGATGTATTTGAGAAAGTGGAGAAATTTTATACCTTTCTTTTCTAAATTTGGCAATATTTGTCTTAAAACTTAATTTTAAAAATGAATAGCTATATTAAGGAAAAAATGTTATTACTAAAATATTTTTGAAATAAGCGAAATAAACAAGATATAGTTTAATTAGTATATATATTTTACAAGAACGTTTAAAAATTATAATTACAAGTAATTTACAACTTGCGTTATGAAATTTTTGTTTTAGCATCTTTTTTCAGTACATTATTTTTTGAAAAATTCCATAATAAAGAATTGCTTGCTCAAGGTCTTTTGGGAACACTTTTCTGATTCCCTTTTGCCCTCCTCGTCTACCGTATCTTACATTTAATAATTAGTATCAATTTATCATCGCCTAGAATGTATATTTATTTATGTTATTTAATTTAATTATCAACTGCACTATTTTTATTTATTTTTTTGTAATGAGAATGACAAAAGAAATTTGATAGAATGGAAACGTTTCAATGGAATATGAGTGTTGTTTTTCTCGCCCATTGTTGGCAATAAATATTTAATATTTTAATGTCAATAATTGTTTATGTGCAATATTTTTTTTTTTTGAAATTTATTCCAAAAATTTTTCGAAGCTGATTAATATTATTAGATTATACGGGGAAATTATTTGACTAAGCAAGATCTTTAACATTTGCATTTAGAAGAAAAATTAGGTTCCGGGAGGTTTTATTCGTATAAGCGGTGTATTCTTTTATCTGTTATCCAATTAGGCAAGATTAACAGTATGTACAACTCATAGGAATTTAATTTACTGATAACTTGGTATGCACTGGTTATCTGGCTGGTTTTTGATTATCCAATCCAAGCACTCCACTTCAGATATAATATCCGAGAGTTTCGAGGCAAGTTACCCGGTATTGATATGAAAAAGTTACCAGGAAATTTTCAATAAAAAAAATCCATTCTTTGGTCAGCTTTTTGAATGATGTAATGTGATTTTTCAAGTTTCCTTCATAAATTTCTGTTTCTAAAACAAAAATTACAGATTACGTCTCCCGACTTTGTTCTGGGCATGCAAGCTTTCCTTTTTTTTTTTTTTACTATTTCACAATTTTTAGTATGATTTTTTTAAGTATGATTTTCTTCAGCTTTTCAGAAATAATTTTGTTTGTACTGGATTTATTTTTTTCCCCCAGAAAAGCTAGAAACCCTGAATGATGCATGTAACAAAAAAGAAAAAAAAATTAAAAACTACAACAAATCTTTTTAAGTTATTGTTTTCTTAATCTTCAAAGCACCTTTAATCAAAATGATTTTTATGTTGTGTGTTTTGGTGACGTTCCCTAGCACCCAATGGCACCAAAAATGTTGTGCAGCCAGGCGACTCTCATGGAAAACTTTCACAATTGGCGCCCGACTTGAGGCTTTGTTTGATAATGTTAGCTTAAAATAAACTTCAGCTCCTATCTCTAAGAAGGAAGAGTTAGTGAGCTCTCCCATGCACGGATATTTCTGAGGATGAAATTTCAGGCTATCTTTGGCAACGTTAGGAAAGGGGGTGGTGGGGAGGGTGAGTAGTTTGGCCTTCCTTCCTAGGAAATTTTTTTAAATTGAAGTCTTTAAAACATAATTGTAATCTTTGGAGATGTTGGATAAGAGGAGTGGGGATTAGTGATGTGGATCGGGTAAATATCCAGTGGGTAGGTAAATATTTTTTGGATATTTACCCAAGGCCTGGGTAAATACCAAAAACTGGGTATTTACAAAAAAATTCAAAAAGTGAATGGGAAGTTTTTTTTAAATCTAAATATGAAATAATTGGTAAAACCGATACATACATATGTATAACACAGTTTATAATAATTTTTATTGAAAGATTTGATGAAGTTATGAAAGAAACTTATCGTGAGCCAAAGAATCTTTCTTTTCAATGTCATAATTGGAGAAGTATAAATAATTCAATGATGAACTTCAGGATTTCAAAATCATAATCTAGGTTAGTCACATCCAAAAGGAAAGAAAAAAAAGGAAGCATGAGGGATGTTTGGAAGAATAAACTGAAAAGTTATTAAGACTATGATGTTATTTATTTATTTTACTGCTGTTTAAGTGATAACCTGACAAATATAGAAATAGTTTTCCCACTAATAAGCAAAAAAAAAAGAAACAAGATTGTTTTCTGTTGCCTTGCTCATTTGCATTTGCTCCTCGGTACTTCATGCAGGGTTGTTTGGTTTAAACCAATTGGTTTTTTTTAAAAAAAAGCCAAAAAAAAATCCATTTTACAGGTTTACATTGATTTCCCCACACATATTGAAAAATGTAAAATTCCATTTATGCTAAGTTCCTAGCTAAGTTGCAGAGATAAATACTAAAATTGCAAAGTTGCTTCTTCAAAATGTATTACAAGCTTTAATCGAAAAAAAATATTAATATATTTTTTATTTCATATATGTGCCATAAAGCAGATTTCAGTTAACTTCCATCATTATGCTTAATTTGCATGATTAGTTAAGATTTACTAAGGATTGAATATTTTATTGTAGATGCAATTCATTATATTGCTCACTCCTGTTGCAGGTGTGAGACATTTTTACCCATTTATATGCACTTTCCTGGAATTTTAACTTTGACTTGTAAGGTAATCAACAGTCTAACTTCATTGTTTGCACCTTAAAATTAAGATTTGTTCTGCAGTTAAACGCAAATAATATTTTTTGAATCAAATTTTAAAAAAATGTTTATACTTCATATTATGATACATAATAGTTCCTTATATTATAATGTAGGAAGATTAAAAGACAAATTTTTAAATTCCCAGAACAAAATGCAAATGTATGTGTAAAAATTGATTGAGAAATATATAAATCTTCACATACAAACTACACTCTCCATTGGTGTTTTTTTTTTCTTTTTTTGGATTCTGTGTGCTCAAAAGATTTTGATTGGCTATACACCTATGCTGCTTTATAACTATTGGGTGCAGATAATTCTTAGTTTTTTCCCCCCTTTTATTCATTGGAATTGGGATTTTTGGTATTTGCTTTGCCTTAGCTAACCAGTGCAGTTTACAAAAGTTACTTACTCATATTGTTTTAAAAAGAATGTCTATGCATACTAATATATTAATCAAGTCAAACATTTCAATCAATGTTTCCATGCAGAAAGCTATTTTAATTATTTAATTCAGTGGTTGGAAGTAGCGCACTACAAGTAGCGACGCTACTGTAGTAGCTACATTTTTTAGTAGTTTGTAGTGTAGCGCACTACTTTTGAAAAAAAGTAGTGTAGTGAGTAGTTCTATACAAAAAAATAGTAGTTTGTAGCGATTTCTGGAAACTACTTTTTAATAAAGTTTTTTTTAAAGAAACAATTAGGTTCAAAGAGATTATTGTTCCAATACTGTAAAAGCACCTATTTTCGTGAAAAGGAAGATATCGGTGATTTTGCGGGTTGAAAATTTCGTGAATTTTATATAAACAGACCGAAAGTTGAAAAACAGAAATATTTCTCGAAGCTCAAATTTTCGACATTACGACGGGCACGCGAAAATCACGAAAATTAAAGTATCGCGAAAATGAAAACTTTTACAGTATTCACCAAATAAAGAAGCTACTGTAAATGTTATAGAAGAGGATGATATTGAAGTTCCCTGGCCGGCTTACAATGAATAAGAGCATTACACTGATTTTATGATAACGAGCGTTTTGGAAAAATAGATAAAAGAAATAATAGATAATTCTTAGTAATATTCCATGTTCATGAGAGCTAATTTACCAACCTAAACTTTTTTTCGTTCAATCCTTTTACGGCGCGCGCGTGTGTCTGTGTGTGTACATATTAGGGTGCCCCAATAAAATCTAAAGTTGATTTTTCAAGTCGCACACCCTCTCATATTTTTCATTTGACGACAAAACAATTGTAAAAAAAAATCATATAATTTGAACAACGGCAATCAGTGCCAAATTTAAAAAAAAAGAAACTTTTTTTAGAAACTCGAAATTTCTGTTGTTAAAAACGTTGCCCCTATACCCCGCATGCACCACAAAAACATTTATTCTAATTTAAAAACATTTAGGTATCCCACACTTGGCCTTTTTTCGAAATTTTCAAGCTGAAAAATACCTACAGCAAAGTAGTAATTAGCGTTAAATAGAAATTTTTGCTCTCCTACAATATTGAATTCTCCCACATAGTACTCAAAGATATGGATTTTTACATATATTTTACATTTACGTATATACATTTTAAACATATTATTTTTTTATTATTCATTTTCACAAATGTTGATCTGAAAATGCGTTCGCTAACAATCTTTGAATTTTTGATATTTTATTTAAATTTATATTTATTTTTTTAAAAGAAAAATTGGAAAAAAAAAAATCAATTTTTTGAAGAAAATTATAATTTTTAGGCCAAATGTAGGGTATCTTAATGCTTTTTAATTTGAATAAACATTTTTGTGGTACATGTGGGTGTGGGGTATACGCAGGCAATGTTTTATCAACAGAAATTTCAAGTTTGTTTATTTATTTATTTTTTTCATTTCGATTTGGCCATGCATACAAGTGCTGGTTTACGCTTTCAGACGCAAGTCGGAACGGGATGCCGTTGTTCAAATAATATATATGAAAAAAAATTTCACAGTTGTTTCTACATAACAGGAAAAATGTAAGATGGTATGTGACTTGAAAAATCTGCTTTCATTTTTTTGTGAGATACCCTAGTCTCACTCATTTTTTGTTTATTTACTTATTTTTTCAAAAGTAGTAAAGTAGCGACTACATTTCCAGGGGTCTGTCCAGGATTTTTCACAAGGTCCGTTTTTTTGCGAAAAATCAAATATTTTTGTGAAAAAAGAATTAATTTTGTGAAAAATCGAAAAATTTCGCAAAAAAAAAAAATTTGTTAAAACGAAATTTTAGAATTTAGAGAAGGCACAAACTGCATCAATTAAACTTAAAGTTGAGTGTTTTCCTCTTCTATGGCGAGAAAATCATTCTGGATTTTTTTTCTGCTATTCGGCGGGGGGGGGGGGGGGGCATCGCTCTTTCAAGTATCAATATTTATCTACCATTCTGCATTAGGTTAAATTATACTAGATATATTTCTGTACAATATTTAAAATAATTGTAACAAAAATATAAATAAATAAAACAAAATTCAGAATAGGGTTCAGCATTCAACTTTTTGACCCAAGACACTCTTAAAAAGCACAGAATTTCGTTTAAAACTTATAAATTCCGTGATTTTAACAAAAATAAAAAGATATTTCAATTGTTTACCTCTTAACAAAGCGTAATAATCATCAAAAATTCGAAAAATCGGATTCCCATAGCGGATGCAAAGAGATCGCAATTCTCAAAGTGAAGGCATCAAAAGTATAAAAACGGCTTGTAAAAGAAATATTTTTGATAAAATTATTTTAAAATTGCATTTTAGAGTCTTATGATAACATATCATTAATATCTGTGGACACAGTTGACCCCCCCCCCCCAAAAAAAAAAAATAATAAAATAAAATAAACCATCTATTCAGCATTTTAATTTTTGACTCATAACAGAAAATGGAATTTTGCTTTAAAAACTTGAAATGAGAGTTCTAACAGAAATAAAGAGACTTTTCATTTATTTGAATCCTAATAAAGCGAAGTTAGCTTGAAAAAAGAACAAAATATGATCCTCATATCGGATGTTAAAAGATTGCATTTTTCAAAATGTAGACATCCGGGAAAAAAAAAAAAAAAACGGTAATTAAAAGAGTTTATTTAAAGTTAATCATCCTTGTTAGCATCGAAAAATCAAAATCCATATAATTTTCTCCCAAAATAACAATTAAACATCGCACCGCACCGTAAAAACGCAAATATTGACAAGCCGACAAAATGATGAGAATATTTTCTAATCAAGTCATTATAAAGGTTCAACGCCAGACGCTAAGTGGTAATAGTTTTGAAGTTGGTAACCCTATCTGAAGCGATCATATTTTTTCCTCACCCTTACTATCCCTTTGCAATTCTAAGTTCATTTCGCAGATATATATTATTCTTGTTTATTAAATCACATGAGCGGGGGGGGGGGGGGGGGGGGGGGGCAAAGTGCTTACCAATGCCTTTTCAGAAAAGTTTACAACAACACCGCTGCTAATTAGCTGTGATATAACTAACAACCATTATATTTATTTGGCAGTAGCAATTATTTATCGCTTGCAGGAGCATCGCAAAAGTGCCGATTTTTTCTTTCTTTTTTTTTTTTTTCAAAATTAGCCGATTTTGTATAAGCTGATCCCTCTAATTTGACTTAAAAAAAGGTTCCAAAAATGATCGGTTTATACACAGAAATATGCATTATTTTGCTTTCAAATTTGCTCTTTCAATAAACAATTTGTGACAGATCCGATCTTGTTTATCAGAATTTGGTGAAGGGTCCGTTTTGTTTGATCGGGATTTTGTGAAAGGTCCGTTTTGGTTGATCGGACTTTTGTGAGGGGTCCGTTAACGGACCCAAATATCCTCTGGCCAGACCCCTGATTTCAAAAGTAGTTTGTAGTTGCTACATTTAAAAAAAAGTAGTTGTAGTTTACATTTGTAACAAAGTAGTTGTAGTTCGCTACAAAAAAATGTAGTTTTTCCAACCACTGATTTAATTTAGTTTCAAGATTTTGTTCTCATCTCTTTAATTAATCAAGAAATTAGGTATAATGTGACTATTGAATAACTGTTAATTACATGGAACCCAGGGTTTCCGCTACGGTCGCATTTTTCGCATAATGCGAAAACACTATCTGAATTGCGTAAATAAAGCAATGCATTTTCTCTTTTTTGCTCAAATAAAAAATAAATTAGTTTTTTAAATAAAGAAGAAATGTATGATCCTAGAGAGGAAGCGTGCATGGCAATAATCAACTTAATCTTTTTAAAATCTTAGCTAAGATGTTTAAACTACAATTAAGTTCAATAACTATTAGTCTTATGTCCCCCAAAAAACTGCTTTATTAGGAGGATGGAACTGCAGCGTTCTAAACACCAATCATGTTTTCTTTTTTTTATTTTATGTTTTAAAAGAACTGCTGTTGTACTTATTTCTTCAAGGATGTCACAAATGAAATATGAATTTTATTTTCAACTGGAGATGAAACACACTGAGGCATATATAAATATATGAGAATGTGTAGCATTTTAGCATTTTGCTAACATTTTTCCATCAATTTTAGCTTTTATGCTAAAGAATTTTTGAACCCAGCTTAAACCCTGATGGAACCTTAATTATCTTCCAAAAATTGTTTTTCTTGCAAATAGTATTTAAACCAAAAAAAAACCCGGTTTAAACCAAAAAAACCTGGTTTAAACCAAAAAAAACCGTTTTTTTTTTTTTTTTTTTGAAAAAAACTGGATTTTTTACCAACCCTGCTTCATGAGGAAAATGTGTTCAAATTATTTTTAATACACGCAAGAAGTAATGTAGGGTGGGAAGGTTAATATTTTTTGGGGTATTTATCCAAAGGCAAAGTAAATTACCTAGTAATTGCGCATTTTGCAAAAAAAAATTAGGTGATATCAAAAAGTGATGATTTTCTTTTCAAAAAACATAAACCGTAAAACATCTTCAAACACATTTTACTGAAAAAGGAATGATCAAGTATTTTTATGCTAACATTTTTGTTGTACTGCATTTATTTTTAGTATTAAATTATTTTGCTCTTTAAATTAAAGCATATCAGCTGCAACGTCTCTATTTTTTCTCACACTCAATACATATGCTTGAAATACAATATGAAGTGAAAGTCAAAATATCAAAATGAATTAAGCGAACTAAGGACTGATACGTTATCTGCAGAATACACCTCAACACTTGAACTAGGTTTAGAGGAAATTTCTGCATGTAGGATATAGGTAAATAAATATTAATAAAAAATTGAGCGGCATTTCGTTACCTTTTGATGTCATACAGTGACATATTACTGGGTAATAAAAGACTACGTAGGACCTTAAAAAATTGATGTTTGCTTTTTTGTAACCAGTTAAGCTTTTTACTTTTTGTAGAATGGCTTTTTATATCTGAAATTCGGCTATCAACATTGATTAGGCATATCCAACACATTTAATGCGAATATCGTATTAGATTGCTAAGTTGTTTCACACAATAATTCTTTGAATATGTGATCAAAATACAATTTTTGGGCAAAAATTTATTGTTTTGTATATGGTTGGTTCTATCTTACTAATATTATATATGCGAAAGTTTGTCTGTATGGATGTATGGATGGATGTATGGATGTTTGTTACTCTTTCACGCAAAAACTACTGAACGGATTTTGATGAAACTTTACAATAATATAGCTTATGCATCAGAATAACACATAGGGTAGTTTTTGTCCCGTTATGGGGGGCAAAACCCCCTTAGGGGGGCAATAAAACACAATTTTTGTATAAATTCTCTAATATTGGGATGAAAAAATACTTGCACATATTTACATTATATGTCCATCGAAAGCTCTGATTTTTCTGCTGAAGATGGCACCTGTTCGAAATTTCTAGGTAGAATAAAAAACGAGTTATGAGCTTTTTAGATCCATGTTCGAAGGCTTTCCTCAACTCAATACAGTATTTAGTGTATCATCTCAACTCCCTGTCGATAGCGGCAATTGTTGTATTGTTGACTATCTTTGCTTTTCGTGACTGTTCAAGGCTTTTCTCAAGTCAAATCTTGAAGTAAGATTTTTGCACAAGATTGGCAAATAATACATGATTTGGCTGATGATTTTCCACTTAAACGGAACTTTAATGTAATTAATGGTTTTTATTATTATTTATGCTGATTGAACACTTACTCATTATCCAAACAACCAGCAGATCGCCAAAATTTTTGCAGAAAGATTTCCGTAGCTGATGCATTTGGCAGTTTTTTCAACGTTGCTGTTTTTGAAGCCGAAGACTACGTCATAATGTTTCTCAGCTTTCACCATGTAAACAAAATATCGCCAATCAAAGAATTTTCAAAAGACTGTGTGACTTTTTTACTGTGTTAAATAATCCAGCAACTAAATTAGGCAAATCCATAAGCAGCACAAAAACTTTCATTAATTTTCCTTTTTGCACAATTTCAAACAATCACCAAATTGTATTACTTATTTTGGTAACATTTCGGATGAAACTGTTTAGCGCCATTTTATGGTGACCAAAAATATCTCAGCATCTGGCGACGACATCTCTGTAACGAAAATTAATATCATATCGTTTTACAAAGTAAGGAAAGAATGGGGGAGCATCATCGAAGGTAACCCGAAACGACTTTCGCAAATTCGGTAAAATCGCACCAAGAGCCACAATGATTGAAATTTCCCGAAATAACTAAAGCAAGTATAAGGGGATTACGAGCGCAGCTACTTTTTTTTAATCACTTCGTACTTCATTAGCCATATAGAGAAGGTTTTAGACTCCATGTTAAAAAAAAAAGTATCAACAAATTAATCTTTTTAAATATGAGAAGATTAATTTCATGTTTTTTAAATTTGTATATGCTTAAATATAGTGCATTCGTTTCTAAATCAATACTACTTTGTTCTTTATACTTATTGCTATTTTAGTTTTATGGGTAAGGAAGAAACTCGATTTTTAATCACGTCAAAAAGATGTGTTTTGAATTCTTTCACTCAAAACAGAAAACAAAAGCAAGTAACGATTTTTTCTAATAATTATTACTGACCCAGGCAACGCCGGGTATTTTTGCTAGTATATACATAGTGGAATACATACAGAAAAGTATTTTAGTTGAATATAAATTTTTGAAATAAATACCCGGGTATATACCCAATTTGGGTATTTACCCAGGTATATACCCTGGGTATTTACCCCTAAAATTAAATACCCAGGTATTTTACATCACTAATAAGAATTAAAATTGTTAAATTACAAATAATTTTATGCATATAAAACACAAGTAAAAAAGGAATTTGTATTACTTTGTTATATTAGTGATGTGTTATGCATTATAAAAATATAGTAAATAACATTTTTGTTTCACAATGAGGTATTCAAGAAACTTTTAAAATCCAATGTTAATTTTTTCTTTTAACGAAAGTTGGAAAACTTCATTGTGTTCCTTTTCCTGGAGTTAACTTCTACAGTTTAAAAAAACATTGGTCCCATGGAAAGTGCACTGCCGCCCCTCAGAGAAGAACAAAGAATTGTACTGATATGCTATCATGAAAGACTCTTGTTTTGTATCAGAGTAATTTTTATCCGGTAGTGATACATTAGTCTTACATTTGGAAGATTTTCTTTTCGTCTGCAGTAACAGATTAAAACCATAATGAAGCCTGTTGCTCATCATCACATTTGTATTGCAAGAACAGATTTCACTTCATGTCAACCTTTCCTTCATTAATATCAAGTAGTTTTCCTTTTTTTTTTTTTTTAAATATGATTTTTAATGTTTTGACATTCCAACCTTTAAAAACTTTTTATTTCTACTTTTAATTTTATAAGTGCATGTGTTATGGGCAATAAACTTTGTATCACAGATAAGCTTCTTAAAATTTACAGCTGATGTGTTTGTTTTTACAAATGCTATTACATCCATTATAACTTATTAACACTCATTTAATTTATATACACACTTACATAAATTTCAACTGATCTTACTTTTTAACCGACTTCAAAAAGGAGGTAGTTATCAGATCATGCGGAATGTATGGTTTTTTTTTTTTTTTTTTTTTTTTTTTTTTGCCCACTCACAGTGTTTCCCGATTTTGATGATTCTTTTTTTAATGGAGACTAGGGGACGACTCACCTTAGGTCCCATTACTTTGTTTGGACATATTGGGTTTTTTGATCAAGAAGTTATGGTCAAAAAACAGTAAATTTCATGCAATTTCCCTATTAAATGATTAAATATAAAGACCCATTGTTACAAAAGTTTGGTGCCATACAACAGTAACATTAATAGTAATTGTAGTGATAATTTTGAATGAAGACTTCTCTGAAGCAAGCATCAAGTTTCTTCAGTATCATTGCTCTATAGTGGGGGTAAACCTAACGTGGAAGTGAGGTTTATGCAGTGATTAGGATCTGCTTAGCCTTCACAATGCTACTAGGTTAGGTTTGCTTGAACTATATATATATATATATATATATATATATATATATATATAAATGGAGTTTGGTAAATTTGTTCCCTAAGATCTCAGAAACTACCCGGCAGATTTGGCAGAAACTTTCACCGTTTGTTCTTTTTGGTACTGGGAAGGTTTGTAGACCAGTTCGAAAAAAATCCGATTGATAGTTCCTTTTTTATTCTAATTTGTCCAAATTTTCGCATAAATGCCCCAATATGACGGTGAAAAAATACTTGCACATATTAAAATTATGTATCCATCGAAAGCGCTTATTTTTCTGCGGAAGATGGCATCTGTTAAAAAGTTCTAAGTTGTATGAAAAACGAGTTATGAGCT
The DNA here is from genome assembly GCF_026930045.1 of Uloborus diversus. Taxonomy (NCBI): domain Eukaryota; kingdom Metazoa; phylum Arthropoda; class Arachnida; order Araneae; family Uloboridae; genus Uloborus; species Uloborus diversus. The sequence continues at coordinate 135,147,757 of NC_072731.1, forward strand.
TTTTTTTTCCATGTTCGAAGGCTTTCCTCAACCCAATTCATTATTTAGTGTATCATCTCAACTCCCAGTTCATAGTTAGAATTGTTGAATGGTTTGTGTTTTGTCCGACTGTTTAAGGCTTTTCTCAAGTCAAATCTTAAAGTAACGTTTTTTCCCCAAGATTGGCTAATAATAACTAGATTTAGTTGATTATTTTCCATTTAAACGGAACTTTAGTGTAATTAATGGTTTTTTTTTAATTATTTGTGCTGATTGGATTTTTTAATCATTATCCAATCTAACAGCAGAAACCTCGCCAAAATTTATGCAGAAAGATTTCAGAAGCGGATGCATTAGGCAGTTTTTTCAACTGTCGCGGTTTTTGAAGTCAAAGACTACGTAATAATGTCTGTCAGCTTTCACCATGTAACCAAAATATCATCAATCAAAGAATCTTTAAAGACTTTTTTATACTGTAAAATAATCCAGCAACTAAATTAGGCAAATCCATAAACAGCACAAAAACTTCCATTAATGTATGACTTTGTGCACAAATTCAAACCATCGCCAAATTTTACTTCTTATTTTGGAAACATTTCGGATGAAATTGTTTAGCGCCATTTTATGGTGACCAAAAGTATCTTAGCATATGGCGACACTATCTCTTTAACAAAAATTAGTAATATACCGTTTTACAAAGTAAGGAGGGGGAGCATTATCCAAGGTATCCCAAAACGATTCCCGCAAATTCGGTAGCATTTTAAATTGCACCAAAAACCCACAATAATTGAAATTTTCCGAAATAACTAAAGCAAGTTTAAGGGGATCACAGGCGCGCGGCTACATTTTTTTTAAACAGTTCGTACTTCAATAGACAGAGAAGGTAAGACTCCATGTAAAAAAATAATAAGTATTAACTGATAAATCTTATTAAACTTCACATGTTTAAATTCATATTTCGAAAATTCTTCAAATTTGTATATGCTTAAATTTCGTGTTTTCGTTTCTAAATGAATACTATTTTGCTCTTTCTACTTACTGCTACTTTAGTTTTATCAGTAAGGAAGAAGCTAGATTTTTAATAACGTCAAAAATGTGTGTTTTAAATTCTTCTACTTAAAACAGAAAAAAAAAGCAGGTAACGATTGTTTCTCATAATTATTACTGACCCAGGCAACGCCGGGTATTTTTGCTAGTATATATATATATAGTAGTATTTTTATTGTTATCATCTGTGACCAATAACAGATGATCTGGGCTATGTAAGAAGATACAGGATTGCATAAAAAGCAACTATGCTGTGAAATGTAAATTAGTTAGGGAAAGCGTAATATTTAAATGGTTATAATTAAATTGGCACACAAATGAATTCCAGGGAGGAACAAAGATAAATTTTTAGTGTCAATCGCTTAAAGTTTAAGGCGTGTTTTTAGTTGTTTTTTTTAGTATGGAGCATTTTTATGAAAAAAATAAGGTGAAGTTTCGTTATGGTAACTTCTTAATGTTTCTGAAATACATTTACGCTAAAAAGAAAAAAAAAATTTGAAAAAAAAAAAAAAAAAAAAAAAAAAACAACTTTGAAATTGCTCTAAAAAGTGAAAAATAAATTTATTCTTTAAACACCATCGATAATACTTTTTAACATAATTTTTGAAGTTGGCGCAAAAACGATAGATAAAATCATTCACAATCATAACTCAACTATAATTATAAAAAATTAACCAGGCCCAGTTTCTTGACTACTACATACATTATGCATTCATGACAGCATATTTGAGTTTGATATAAATGTTTCGTTCCTAACTTAGGATGATTTTCTGAAACAAATATGAACAAAGCATGGTTACACTGGATTTTACTTCAACTTTTTTGTGCCAACTTCAAAAATTATGTTTAAAAGTATTATTGATGGTGTTTAAAGAATAAAATTATTTTTCACTTTTTAGAGCAATTTTGAAGTCAGTTATTTTTTTTTTTTTTTTCTTTTTCATTTTCGCTTTAAAATATTTTGCAATCAATTTTTTATACGTATTTATGCATGCTCTTTTTATGTTAAAATATTATTTGAATAGGAAGAATCTATATAATTATTTTCAAACTTCAAATTTTTAACTAAAAACTTTCAGTTTACTTAAAAAGTGGACAAACTGTTATTTTGTCTGGGACAGTTTTTTCCAGGTTTATTCCAACGGTTTTTTCCAGGGTGGACAAAATAGGACAATCCTGTGACAAGATGAATGGTTTGGAGGGTCCCATACCAAAAAAGGAATGAAGGATAATTACATAGCAAAGCGTAAACCACAAGTCTGTTTTATTAGTACAACAGTAGATCCTCGTTTTACGCAGGGGTTACGTTTTATGGAAATGCCGCCTAAATTGAGATCTAATAATAGTGTTAAAATAGGGGTTTGGTTCCGTAGATAACAAAGTACTTCATTCTAGTGATGACTAATTGTATAATAAGTTTAATGTGTACTTATATCAACTTTTATTCACATAATATAATCCACAAAGAAAACATAAATTAATTTTGTGTACTGTTAATAAAAAAGAACTGGCTATGATAGTCTTTTGGCAGCCATTAAGATTTTTTTTCTAATTCTTTACAGAGCATTAATGCATCCATGATCACTTGCGTCATTTCCACGATAGAATCTTCCTGCACTAACAAATCAGAAAGATAGATCCATTCTATAGTCAGATCATTTCTATTGTCTAGGAATGGCTCAAAAATTTCAATGTGAACATTTTTGGTTGTGCGTCACCGCCGTCGGTATCCTCTTTGGTTTTGCCTACTTCATCACTCCTAAAAGCTTGTCTTTCAGTGAGTTCTGAACTGTGTAGGCTTAATAACTTTACTTCTGGTAAAAGCTCTGGAACCAATCGCATAATCCAATGGCCCAAGCTTGATTATTAGCACGCCAAAATGCAGTTGATTATGCGTAATCTGCGTTCTTTAGGAGTTTGAATTTTGAGAGAGGAGAAAATTTTGTCTGTTTGCCCGCATCCGCGTAAAACGGAAACTTATCTACTCAAAATAAAATAAAGGCGTCAAATCTTAAACCGCATAAAACGAGTGTCTACGTAGTTAAAGATTTTCAAACAATATTTCCCCTATAAAAGCTCTGCTTTTGAGGAAATGAAATTACATATTTTTTAAATTAGTTAATTAATCATCAAGTAATTAGGTTCAAATGTGAGTGTATTAAAAATTTGTTAACAATTAATTCATTAAATATTCATGACTTTCTAAAAATAAAATCAATCTTCTTACACATAGTGTTTAAACCAAATAAACCCGGTTTAAACCAAAAAAAAAGTCCCCCCCCCCCCCCAACCTTGCTCTTCTCAACTTTTTCAAAAAATTAAGATGCTTAAAAGTTTGGAAATGAGAATGAGAAAAAAACGTTGGTCCCATGGGAACACTAAAACAACTTTGCTGGTCAAACAACCAAACCTTTTGCTGATCAGTGGATGTTTCTGTGGCCAAGTGAACCACTGTTAATACCGTGCCCTGCGTAATATTTGTATTTTTTTTTTTTTTTGTAACTGTGCAACAATCTTTTAGTATCCACTTTCGGTGTACATTTCTTTTTATTTTTTCCTTAGTATGCAATACAAAGCATATTGAGCAAAAATGCAAAATTATTTTTAGTATATAGATTATTTTATTGTATCGATTGGCATATCGTACAACGCATGGTAGTAAAAAGCAACATCTGTGGATCATATGCCGATGCAAATTATGTTCAACTTTTTTTTTTCCTAGCATAACTAAGTATGCTTCCATTGACATTGGTTAAAAAAAAAAAAAAAAAAATGCGGGAACATTAGCAAAATTTGAACAAGATGCGATAATTTTATTTGGAGTCCATCTAACATCCGGAAAAGTCATGCACATGGTCCCGAGCGTTCCGGATTTGGGGTACTTCACTGTAGATCTCTAATGTGGGCTTTACTTTTGAAAATAATTATGCTGAATTGAGTAAACAGTATTTTTTTCCTCCCACTTGGAAATAGTGACAAATGCAGAAGACAACGCTTGTTAAAACCAAAAAATTGTCATTGCTGAAAAATAAAACGGCTTTCTTGTTTTGAGCGTTTTGTAAAGCGGTAGTCTGACTGTTTTTCAGAACTTTTCAAGGTGTTTCATTAGGGTTTTCAAAAACTCAGGTTTATTTAAAAAAGCCCATGGACCCTGGGTTTTTTGGGGTTTTTTAAATAAAACCCAAAAAAAACCCGACTAAAGCTGGGTTCTTTTTTTAAAGAAATGTTTTTTTTTTTTTTTTGTCTTTTTTAAGGAAAATGTGGGGTGCTTGTAGCATATTGTAGCGTAAGTATATGGACAAAGCATAAAAATTGTCTTTGGGTAAAAAAAGGCTGGAAAATTCAGCGTTTTCTGAAGAAAAGTAAAAAAGACGACGAAACCCAAGAATGGTGAAGTTTCAGATTTTTTAGTTTCCATGATTACCAACAGTTAGGGCAAAGTTACTTCTTGAGTGATAAAACCTATTGTTCGTTTGTTCGTTTTTAATTATATTTTTTTTTGCATTTTACTTTATTGTATTTCATTTTGTCATGCAAAACTAATGTAGAACCTCAAGTAGTTCAAATCCATTTTTTACTGAATTCCAGCTTAATCAAGACATTTCTATGAATTTTATGTTGCCTGTTTTTCTATTTCTGTGTATAGAGTGAGAAATATTCGTAAGATATGAATGTCGTAAGATAATGAAAATACTGTACATCCTATTTTGTTTTCTGTCCGACCGTTTGTAAAATATGTTTCTAAAATCTATACCTTGTTTATTCAAGATTTGTGATTTGTTGATTTGCAGAAAATAATTCACATGAAAGCTTTTTAGCTAGAGTAGTTTCCTCTGTACAATCTACAAATATTGAGAAAGACGTGACATGACAGGACTTAGTCAAGATAATTTGAGTTATTTATTGACCAGTTTAAAAACAAAAGTTAAATATATTTATTTAAAATCTTTGAAGTACTTTTTTAATGCCGCTAAGACTCAAAAGAAATACCATTAAAGTTCAAAATTTATTTTTTATGTCCATTGTCTGTGGTAAGAACAAATAAAAAAAAAAGTTTAAATTGTGAAAGAATTTAAATGAATTTTTTTTTAAACTCCTCAGAAAATTTTAAAAACCCAAAAGTGGGCTAAATAATGGGTTTTTTTAAATGGATTTTTTCAAAAAAACTCATTGGGTCCAATTCGGCCAACCCTGTGTTTCATTTCATATTTTCTCAGGAAAACGCAAAATACGCCGTCTATTTCCAGTGCTCTCTCCCTATTTTGCTTGTTACTTGAGTTTTTCATTTTTCACTAACTTTAAAACTTAAATTGTCTATTGTGTTACTACAAACATTGAATTTTTATTGAATTCCCATTTTGGGGGAGGGGGAGTGATTTTAAACCTGATAGCAATCCTCAAAGAAAGTTGTCTCTTTTTAATCTCTGTAATAAAATAAAAAGATTTCTGTGGTCTAATATTTACTCTTTTACTCTCACTTGTTTCTTACTAGTCTCGGCTTTTGCACAAACCAGTTTCCTCTCTTAACAAGCTGTAATGATTAAAATATTCTCCGAAAGGACGAATGCATTTTTATTTTTATTCCGTCTATCGCTCAGACACAGAAGCGACGAGCTATCCTGCTTTGATGACGTAATTAAGAAAAAAATAAGGAAGGAATATATTGAGAGCTAAGCTCTAATGATACCTACTGTCGAGGAATTATAAGTCAAATGGTGATAAGATGAAATGCTTGATGGCATATTTTCGGACAACGTTGTTATCTTTCTAATATAATTTGATTGATCTGTTCTTTTTTTTTTTTTTTTGATGCTGGCCTTTTCTGCTTCGGAATGTTACAAGAGACCACGAAGTTGAAAATGACTTTTTAAACGTACACAATGGCCGTTTCCTATGCTCAGGAGCCCCTTAGCATCTATTAATAAGTTAGTTTGGACCTAGGGGAGGAGAGCTCTTTGAAGCGTTTTTTACTTCCTTTTACAAAAAAGGAAGTATATTGTATTCGCGAAAAAAATTTCACTCAAAAATAGGCCTTGATTTCCATTTTGCTCACCCCCGAATGAATGTTGTTCTTTTTTCGACCCGAACACGCGTGGATATATGCCTAGGAACGTACAGACACCCAAAATATAAATTTTGCTGGATCCCCGAGTTAATTACAACGATTTTTCTCTTGAAGTCCATATGTATGTGCGTATGTATCTCGTAGAACTGAAAAACGGTATGTCCTAGAAAGTTGAAATTTGGTACGTAGACCCCTAGTGGGGTCTATTTGCGCACCTTCTCTTTTGGTTGCATTCGGATGTTCCTAAGGGAGTCTTTTACACCTTTTTGGGGGAAATCATTGTTAATTTCAATGCTAACTGAAGTGCTGTTATAATTTGTCAAACACTTGCGATACATCGCTAAGCTTTTGGCCGCCAAGTTTTTTCGCCACCTTGGCGATAAATTTGGCACTTTTCTTTCTTTTTTTTCTTTTAATTTTTAAATCTGGTTTTAATTTGGCCAATGTTGGTGATATTTAAAGAGTTAACCACTGAAACACATTAACATTGCCAATAATGGGGAAATAAATCTGTGTAAACGTTTTTTTGTTTCGGTTCGCAAGAAACTAGAGGTGAAAATCTTTAGTGTTTCCTTGCTTACTCCAAGGCGCTATTATCATTAAATTGGCGTAACACGAAGTCGTGTGATGCACACATAAGCTCGTTTTTAAAATGAAATTATACTTATTTTTTTATCAAGTTCTTTTTCCTTCTTTTTTTTATAGTTTGATGGGACTTTAATATTTTTATAACAATAATGACCTTTTTACTGACAGTCTACGGAAAGGGGAGCGAGATTTTAATTTTGTTCTAATTGTAACGCATATTTTTATCTGATTCTTCCTAACAGGCGCTTTAAATCTTCCAGGGTTGATGGGCGGCAGCAAGGGGGGAGGGGGAGCACACTAGTGCTATAAATACAAATACAGTGAAACCTCGATTTTAAGTTTCTCTAGGGACAATGTTGAAAAAATGTAAAATACGAGAAAACGAACTAAAAAAGTTGGGAGGGACATAGAAAGCAAAAAGAAAAAACTACAGGTAGCAAAGATGACTCTCTGTCTTAAAAGGTGTCTATCTTTACTAATATTATAAAGAGAGAGGGCGGATTTTTGTGTGTTTATAGGTTCGAGGTAATCTCTGGAACCACTGGGTTCCAAGACTGAACTAGGATACCTAGATTGAACTGAAAATACCTAGTTTACAAAACTGTTAGGCAAAAAGAGACAACTTTATAAACCATATGGACATCAACGTCAGTTAGAAAATTGAAACGATGGCCAAACAAGAAGGTTTCTGTCCAACTTTCATAATAACAATCAGCTGACGAATCCTCTAATGATGAAGCTGTTGAAGAACGAGACAAATGCGCTCCGAGCTGTAAGTGATGTTGACGTTGAGATTGCGAACACGGATCAGATGGCAAAATTCTTCAGTAGCTATCATTTGAGAGGAAGTATTCCTGGTTGTCCTCTTGATAGCCAAATCCCCAACTGATCACAATATTTTGCCAGAAAACTAAAATCATACTACATGTATCTAAGGTATATATCAGCAGTTCTTCTTCCTCTGAATCCATTGAGGCTGCTGGTGTCATATGTATCTCTCATGGTATGGTGCTCTAGCCGCAGAAAAGTCCCTCAATGAGTTCCCTTACAGATCATTTATGAAAGTAGCTGCAAACATCAAGACTGATCTCTAATTCTGCCGTACTAAGAAATTAACCTGTAGCTAGGAATTTAATGGTGAAGTACCGGTTTGGGGGTTCAGGAAAAGAGGAATGACCAACTCGTGCTGAAATTCTCGGAATCGGATGTTGCTCCTGACGGAATCTTGAAGATGATTTTGACAGATTAATTTTCTACAAGTGACCATTAGGTCACTTGTAGAAAATCATCGTTAGATTTCTTTGTCGCAAGCTTGGATTGCAAGGGCAGTTGCAACAACGGAATCAATATATTTATCCAGGACGAATGGGACGACGATGAAATCGATACATTACCAATTTCTACGAACAACTTTTCCACTGCTGGTGACATGACCCTTCTGCCTCAGAATAGAACCAAGATGTCAGCTTAAAGATGATATTTTCATTTTCTAATTACTGTCAGTCCATATTCCATATAAACACTTTCAAAATATGATTAGTAATAATGTAATAAAAACTATAATTACAAAAAGGTGCTGCCGGTCAGCTACATTTACCTTATTTCTATTATTAAAATTTTCTATAGCGTCACATATTCATTTCAATAAGAGTAACGAAATTGAGTACATGCTAGAACTTCATAGTTTTTTATTGCTTGCCAGCTGGGTGTCGCTGTGATTGGGTATAAGCTTCGTATTTCTTTGGTATCAGGTTTGAATTTGCAGTTCAAGTGTTCAGCCGGTGGATTTTCAAGACACAGAAAACTGTCAGGGTCCTTGTCACATGCTGCAAAAGATCCCTTGAGCGCCTGCTTGGCACAGATGCTCTGCGACAAAAGAAGGAGATACTTTTTTTTCCGAAGAGTATTGGTTTTCAAGAACGCGTCCCTAAAATAACACTGGAAATGTGACATATATGTATGAAAATTTCACAATAAATTTAGTTAACTTTTACTTTTATTCGGAACACATTTCTCCTGCTGTTTCCGAGATATAATCGGAAACCACAAAATTTGGCTTCCCCTTCCCACCTTTAACTACCCCCCCCCCCCCCAGGGTCGGGGACTTTCAGTATATTTGCTTATTAATTACTTCTAACAAATTTCTTACTGAGGAAATGCTAGCTTTCTGCACTTTCTCAGTTCACTTTCGTTAAATAATGCAATCGGTATTATGGAGCTAATTCATACTGCATATACAGCGTAGTTCTGCAAATCTTCGTCCGATTTCTGGGTACGGGGCTGTCCATAAATGATCATATACCTTTTCTCAGCATTTTTGATCCCCTCCATATTTGTTACTAAGTACTTTTCATAAATTAATTTGGATAAGCATATTCGTATTAAAAAATGCTTGATAACAAACTTATTACTCTTTCCCTCCCCTTGTCACAAAGTCTAAATTTTACGACCCCCTCCCCAACCCTTAAACATCATTTGTGTTGTAGTAATCCACAAATACTTCTTTATTGTCCGTCAGGAATGTCGAATTCATTGAAGAAGGAGGAAGTGCTCGATCCTTTCGAGTGAGTTTGAAATTTGTGAATGGGGGGAGGGGGGGCAAGTGTTCCATTTTTCGCCATGAAAGTGCGTATTTGAAATTCTGTAACTTTTGATTGGTTGAATAAAATATAATAAAATAGCATATCAAATTGAAGGATATTTAAAGCTCTAGTCATTGACACTTTTCATGTATACTGATACTGAGAGGCACTAGAAGCAAATGTATGACAAAAAGGGAGAATTTTTCCGAAAATCATCGATTTTTCATAACATATACCCGGAAAATTATAGGAAATTTGACAAATTTGTGTAGAAACAGTTTCATAGAAAGTTTATTCAACTTGAATTTTTATTTTAAACGCATTTTTTCCACCATTTCCGACATTTTCTCGAAAAACTCAAAATTGTCTTCCCCCCTCCCTCCCACCTTAACTCACCCCCGGGTGGGGACTTTTAGTACTAACATACTTTTAGTTTTACTTACTAACTACCCCTAACAATATTCTAAAGTCAAAAATTATCGCATATTCCATGCACGCTACACCCCTGTTTTGAGCACTCATTGACTGGACTATCAGGTTGTCAACCGTTTTATTTTCGCGTTTCCATGGTTACGCTTTTTGAATCTAAATCCATTGTATATTTTCTTATTTCGCATCTGATTTCTTAAACTTATTTTATGTCATGTTTTCATGGTTCACACTTTTGAAGTCGGATTGTAGGTTTAGTTTTAAAGACTAATTTCGCGTTTAGTTAAATTAGTGTTTAATTCAGGATTCGGTGGGTTGTCAGTTACGTTAGATAGTTTATAGGAGGCCCCGACTTCAAAAGTTTATTAAAAATTAAGAGATCGTGTATAATTAGTTAGGTATTTAAAATAATTCATGGTATAGTAATTAAAATCAGTGTTTATTTTATAATTCGATGTTTAGTTGATTTTTGTACTGGAATTATAAAATAAATTTCATTTCTAGGTTTGGGTAGGAAATAGTATGTAAGTGTAATCAATTATTTTTTGCTTTTTAGCTCCTAGGTGGTTTTTGAAGGCGTTTTTTCTAATTTATTTAAAAGTAATTTTAACACATTTAGTTGCGAATCCGGGCGTTTAGGTTGAAAATGTCCGTAACAGTGGATTGTTTTTTAGTCATTGAGTTCAATCTGAATGTAGCATCTTCCAGGATTGAAATACATTGCAAGTTTTTTTCCTGGTCTTTATGAGAAAGAAATTAGTCTCTTACGATTTGTAAGCTCTTTAATGCAATATTTATAGAAGGGACGATTGTGCTTCCGGTTCTTCATGTACATCTTCATTGGCAGACGAAAAGTCCGTAAAGTCGGCTACGGATGGATCAGTAGCATTTCTGTTTGCATTGCGATTACCTTTCAACAGCGTGGATAGCTTTAAAAAAGCACAAAAGCTTTTTTTTAGAATATTTCTTTCTTTTTTTTTTTTTTTACTTCCCAGGGAAAATGTAAAATGCGTGATATTCATAAATACCCAGCATACGAAAAAACAGATGAAAAAAAAAGACATGAAATGCAGGAAAAACGTTAAATCGAGATTTAACTGTAAATTTATTACAAAACATACGTATTCATCCGAGATGATTTGCAATAGTGTTCCACCATTTGAAGTTGTTTCTGGAAGGGGGAGGGGGCCATGGCGTAGACTGCACCATTAAAATTTTAGAGGAGCTAGTTTGCGAGAATTTTTGGGGTCTGTTGTTCTGCGGTTAACTTCGTTGCATTTGATATGGAGGGGGTGCGCTTTCACCTTTAGAGAAAGGGGGGGGGCAACCTTGGTATATTTTATACCTGCTGCTTATTCTATAGCAAAACAACAAAACCTACTACCATATTTTAATATATATATATATATATATATATATATATATATATATAGCCAAGGGGTGTAATTGCCCCCTCCATACCACCCTAAATGACGGGCCTGTATGCGTGACCCCCTTGAATAAGATTTTTACTTGGGAAAAACTTTATTTTCATGAAATAATGGTTTGTAGATTAATAAATCCAGTTTCTTGTTTGATTTCGGCGTTGAAACTTTTTTTTTTTTTGCTTTCAATTATTTTGTGCTAAAGTTTTGGGAGTGTTGAAGGGCCCCTTCTAGTCGGAGCCCGAGGCATGTGCAGGGTTGCCTATCCCCTCAAGATCAATGGCGCCCCCCCCCCCTCCATTACCATGAAGACTCCCCAAAAAGCGCAAGCCCCTACCCCCCCCCCCCCAAAAAAAAAGAGGAAAATACCCCTCAAGACACCCTCTCCCCGAAAAATTTTAGCGGCGCAGTCTGCGCCATGACCCCCTTCCCCCTCCCCCCCCCCCAGGTAGGCAACCCTGGCATCTGCCCCATTAACTGCTGTTGTGATAATCAGGCACTTATTGTTTCTAACATGCGAAAAAGTATCTTTCTAACAGAAAGTGGTGGTGTTGATTTTGTGTGTGTCTTCAATTCTGAAGTTATGGGCTTGTAACCAAAGCACGAAGGTTAACTACGTTCGAGAAGGAAGCGAGTAGTTGCATAACATTTGAACTCAGTATGTCTGACGTTGCTTGTCACGGGAATTGACGTCACAAAATGAATTTGTTTTTCGAAAATGTTTTAGAAATGGCTAAGCTATAATTATGTTACGTGTATAAAATTCGTTATCAATGTGTGCACTTAACTCTTTTACAAGGGTCGGTTGGAGTAAGTGGGACCCCTTATTAGAACAGTTCGTTTTTGAAGCCTCATACAAAAAATCTGGAACAAAAAAAATTGAAACTTTTTGGTTGTTTTTTTAATTGAAAAACATAATTATTTTCCATGATAATGCTTCAAATTTTCTTAACTGTTTTTTAAAAAATCAGATTTTATTTAAATTTAAAGCAAACTTATCTTCAAAAGGGTGTAAATGGGTCTTACTTAATTAATGAAGCAGGTAACTTTTTAGGATGAAATGTTTATTGTAAATGCAGCCACAATATGAGCCATCTTCTGACATTTAAATCTGTATGATGGAAAATTATAAAACAAAACAAATTTGAATTTTTTTGAAGGTTTATACTAAAGGTAGAAATTTTACTTTTGCATCTAAAAGCAACGTTGAATGAACTTGTAAAGATGTAAAAGAAATTGGAATCACAAAATGGAAGCGAATATTTAAACTAGAACAAAGAGAAGAAGAGAGTTGGAGAACAAAATACTGTTCAAGGAAATTTGAAGAACAATTAAAATACAATTTAAAAAAAGTGATTAATAGAAAATTGTATAACATTTGTGGATTTGTGTCATTAACTCAGTCGACAACCTGCACCTCTAATGAAACTCCTACTTCAAATAGCCAGGGATGCCCACCTAAGGTCGTCATATCACAGACTGCGCCATTGAAATTTTTAGTGGGGGGATGTTTTGAGGGGTAATTTTCTCATTTGGGGAGGTTGCGCTCTTGCCCTTAGGGGATGGGCACCAATGAAATAGCTATTTTTTAATTTCAAAATACACCCTCAAAACAACTTTTTTTGTTGTTCATTTCCACCATTTGATTATAGTAAGTAAATATGAGACCTTGAATAGAGTGCAAGAATCATCCTTGAATGGTTTTGCGAATTGCAAAGATGTCCCCCACTTTTCGCCGACGCGAATTTCCTTCCCCCTGTTTTTCAGTTTCAACGTACCTTTTTGATGTATCAAAGGGGGGAGGAAATTTAAAATGTCTGCGAAAAGTAAGGTACACCATTCCAATATCTTATTTTTCTGAAACAGGTAAATTTTTCTCATTCGTGGTTCTTTACATTTTACACGCATGCTTTTAAATTAGTTCATCCTCATATATATAATAGCCATGATCGAGCAACGCTAATGACGTCATGAACAATGAAACTCGCGCCACTGCATGATAATTTGATAATATGTTTTGTTAATGTTTAATATGCAGGGGAAGGCTTTATTGTGACAAGGCTGAACTGGATCCGGTCACTTAACTGTTTTACTGGTAATACTGTCATTTCAGGGGAATGAAGAAACGAAAAAGAGGTATCTACTGCAGTTTAGGGTGAATCCACTGTAGTTAAGGTTAAAATTTTAACTATCAAAATATCAACCAGCTATTGCTTTATTCAAATGTAGAAGCAATTTTCACCCGTCATATCTTGACGGGCGATTTTCTAGTTTATAATAGCGAAATCACTGGTCGAGTAACGCTCCAGACGTCACCAATAATGAAACTCGCACCACGGCATGATAATTTGATAATATTTTTTGGTAATGTTTGACATATACAGGGAAATGCTTTGTTTTGACAATGCTGAACTGGATCCGGTAGTAACTGTTTTACTGACAAAACTGGCATTTAAGGAAAATGAAGAAACGAAAAAGAGGTCAACAATGAACGCTATCTTCTGGAGTTAAGGGTTAACCCCCTGGAGTTTTAACGGACTAATGTATGAAATTTTGGTTCAGCGGATAGGCCGCTTGGCCTTCATAGATAACGGAAGTTTTTTTTTTGAACTGCCATGTATTAAGCAAAGGTGCAGATCCTTACTCCTCACTTAAAACTTTTAGTTTAGACAGTACGAGGGTCTCTTTTTCCAGGTCGAACATTTTGAAAAAATGTCACTGGAACAGGGGAGAAGCGACACTTGTTGTCCCGAGAATGAAGGGAGCCCAATATTATTAGGTGTGAAATATAGGGGTAAACTATGTTTAAGTTCACCCGAAAAAGTTATTTATTTGTGACGGAACCCAAAATTTCTGTGCACGCCCCTGCACTGAAAGGAAATATATCTTATCGAGTTCTTGCAAATTACAGCGTGTTTACTATATATTTTAGGAAGAAATGTACAATTGAATTTTTCATATCTAGTATTAAAAGAAAACCTATCTAGTATTTAATCGCAGATATTAAATTACAGTAGGCGTTGCAAGTTTGATGTCCGTTTCATGTTTGGAAAAAAGCCAACATCTGACAACAAAAACTTCGTTCAATACCACTCTTACATGGCGAATAATGTGTGGAACTCTAATCTTCATGTTTTTGTAGGCAAATAATTATTGAAATTCCTTGTTCGTAGATGAAGCGCTTGTTATGTCTCAGCGGAACGTATCAGATTTGGATGAGATTCTTGGAAGTAGGCCATCTTTGACTTGCTTGGAAATATTGTTAAAATTCATTTAATCTATATGTTAATGAACTTTTTTTAATCTTTTTTGTTCTTTTTTAAATTGCGGTTACTTCTAACGTGTAAAATCTTATAATTTATCGGTGTTGAATTAATTTTTTGACTTTCTTTATTGGAGAAAAGCTTATATTGTTATTTTTGAATGACTGAAGTGTTATATACACTCCGCAACGTACCCACTCATTTGTGAATATACAAACACGCGAATATTCTAATAGCGATTTTCGCCCAGTTACCTGGCCAAGTTATTATACCTAGCCAATTATTTTCTGAGTTAACTTTAGTTATATACTAACTTGAAATTGAGTCGGTTCCGATTGAGAGTTTGTAAAAAGAGTTTTCTTTTCCATTTTACAAGAATAATGTGTATTTTTATCTCATTTATGTTTCGCATTTTTACGTCCTGTACATTAAAGGAAGTGTTGTAATCATAAAAAAAAATCATTCAAATTTCGGTTTAAATTTCCAGTTTGCTCACCACCAAATGAATGTTGAGTGGAAAATTAACTATTACATTCACATTATTTTTACAATAAATACATATTTCAAAAGTCGTTTACCCGTTCGGCGATTCTCTTGCTCAATTTCATAGAAGAATTTGATGAACATTTTTCATGGAATTTTATCCATTAAAAAAAGAATCATCAAAATAGGTTCACTGAGACGCAGTGAGTTAACAACAAATACTTTTTAAAAAACCATACATCATCATCACACTCCAAGGTCCTACCGCTACAGTCGAACTCACTTATAACGAGCATTGATTTAACGAGAAAACCAGACTTTTTTTTTTGGGGGGGGGGGGGCTCGGAAGACAGCTCTGATAACCGTTTCCGTTTTGAAGGCGTTTAAAAAAGCAGCGTTTGTTCTTTTTTAAGGAGAGGGACTTTTTTTTCAAATGAACAGCGATTTATTTGAACCTATTTTGAATCCTCATATAAATAATAGCCGATGATCGAGTAACCCGCGTGTTTCAACGATGAAACTCGCGCCATGGCATGATAATTTGATAATATGTTTTGGTAATGTTTAACATGCAGGGAAAGGCTTTATTGTGGCAAGGCTGAACTCGATCCCGTAACTAAACTGTTTGACTTGTAAGACTGTGTCATTTCAGGGGAATGAAGAAATGAAAAAGCGGTCAACTATTAACACTATCTACTGGAGTTCAGGTTTAATACACTGCGGTTAGGGTTAAAATTTCAACTATTAAAATATCATCAAACAGGCAATTGCTTCGTTGAAATGTAGAAGGAGAGAAGCAATTTTCACCCGTCATACCTTGACGGACGACTTTCTAGTTAAATAAATAAAAACGCGAGATATATTGTCTTACTTTTGTTTCTGTTGGGAAATGAGCTTGGAAGTTACGTTAAATTTTTTGAGCGCATTTTAATTAATTAAATGTTGTGGGTTTTTTTTTTTTTTTTTTCTTTCTTTTCTTGGAAAAAGATACTTTTTAATTTCAGACGGCAAAAATATTTTTTGCATTTATTTTTAAATATACAGCGAAGAGCGCAGCAGCAGAATTTTTTCTTCGGGGTGCGAAAGGGAATTATTGTTTTGTTGGAATCGTAATGCGATTTCTGCGGAGTTGAGTTTTCCTTTTGTTCGAATTATAATGCGTATTTTAATTAAATTTCTTTTTAGAGGAGATCCCTTTTCTTTTGTTCCAATTGCGGTGCGTATTTTTACCAAGTTATTTTTTCTTCGAAGGAGGAGGATTTTTAGTTTGTTCTAATTGTAATGAGGGTTTTGAGGAACAGGTATTTTTTTTCTAAAGTAACTTTTTATTTTATTTATTTTTTTACGTGATGTTTTATAAGAGTGAGTACTATACTCTGGTTTTATGGCGAAAAATAGTTTAAAAACTACAAATCAAACCCTGAGAGAGAAAAAAAATGGTTTTGAGTGTTTTTAAAATATTTTAGGGTTGGATACCCCATGAAGGTCTCTCAACATGCGACAGATGTTCATGCTTTTAAACTTTGCACCCATCTGCATCTGGCCCTTCAGGAGATTATAAATGGCTAACATGATGTTTTCCCCCCCATCAAAATAAAAAAAAGGCCATGAAACTGTCGAAACTCAGGCCAAATTTTGATCAGACCCCGTCCAATACCGAGTACCAGTAGTTGTAAAAAATTTAATATTGTTCAAGAGTGGTTTTACAATTATACAGTGCAGAACCTTCTATCCGGGAAACCAGAAAACCGGCAATCTTTTGCCGATTTTCCCGCCATTTTTTAAAAATACGCTATTTCGGCAATTTTTGAAAAACTGAGCTTTTTTTTTTTTTTTTTTGAAATACCTAAAAGAAAATGAGCGGTTTCTTAATAAATATATAATGATAAATGTTTACAAAAAATGAACTTCAAAGGGTTGTCTTTTAACACAGGGAAAAATTTCCGGAATATTTTCTTGAACTAAAAGTGCGCACGTAAGTCTGAAATTTTTATGTTTTATTCCAACTGAAAACTAAAGAAATGAATATTGTCACATTATAATGCAATATTTTATTGAATGGCCTTTAATTAAAACCGTTTAGAGCGGAAGTGGCGTCGCAAAAGCACATGAAACGCCGCGATTCTCGAATTTTTCCGGATAGTTGATGGTGGAATCTAGAAATCGTTAGACGCAAGACTGTAATAAGGCTGCAGGAACTGATAAATTAAATTTCAATTGGTATTAATGGGGGAGGGGGCAAAAGCAATAGTTATCGATAATCGCTAACGCCAAACCTTTACAAAAAAGTTAAAAAACAAAACGCGTTCATGAAAACAAATTCTCTCATACACTAGTAGAAGAATCGCACATTTACGTTCAAAAACTTGTTTCACTCCCTTCCCTTCATTCTCTTTCATTTTAAAACATCGAAAATTGGTGTTTTCCTTCCAATTTTTAAAATTAATGTGAGGGTCTCAGGTCTTCTTAAATAACTTAAGGTTTTTGGTGTTTAAAGTATTCTCTCACTAGTAATTTTTAATATTTCGATATTGATAAGCATTTCCGAACTGTTTTCTTCTTATTTTAATATGTATTACTATTTTTATTATAGTAATTGAAGTTTTATTAACAATAGGCCAAAAGCTCTTTTTAGCGATCCAGAAAACCGGGAAATTCTATATCCGGTATAGCTATGGTCCCGAACTTCCCGGATAATTGGTTCTCTGCTGTAATAAAAAAGTGCAAGCATATAATGTACTGCAATCATTTATGATTGCTATATTCATAAAATAAGACTGTAAGTTTAAAAAAAAAACACATATAAAATCTAATTAGAGTAAAAGTTAACTATGGATGTGTATCTGGGTGGTATTACCTCTTCATATCTCATATTTTAGTGTAGAACAACTTGCCTTTGGCCAGAAACAGTCTAAATAATCCTTAAGATTAATATTTATAGACTCATAATAAAAATAATAAGAAAAAGGCTGTGACTTTGAATAAAGAAATATATTTAGGGAAAAAAAAGAAAAAAAAAAACTCTAATTTGAATTCCGAAACTTTGAATTCAAATTATGTTTTTCGCAATCACGAGTTGCGACAAGACTCTACTGGTTAGAGTTATTGTTTCTAGAAATGGCTCCCCCGCCCAAGCATGTCCCTCCTCCTGGGTGCTTACGTGTATATAGTTGTGTGTATAGGCTTACGTGTGTGCACGTAGGCGTGTGTACGTGTGTAAAGGCGTGCGCGCGTAGGGGAGTGTGTATGAGCATGCGTGTGTAGGACATGGACGCCACCGCCCAGCAAAAGTGGATTCCGGGAGACAGTGCTCAGGACCAGAGCAGCCGCGCCGCCGCCGGTGGACGGTGGTGCTGCAGCCCTGGTCCAAGCTGAAAAAGGAACCGGAACATCAAGGACTGTCAAGTGACAACAATAAGCAATCGTGATTGCTCAAAAAAAATGCTATCAAAATATTATAATCGAATTTATTGTATTTTAAATTATAATGCAAAAAAAAACTAAGCTCTCGACATTTTCTGATATAATTTGTTTTAGTTCCAACTTTATTAATCATACCTTTTATTTATTGTTTACTTTTAATTTTAAAAATAACTTTTTTGTAAAATTTTTGACACGAAGTCTTTTAAATAGTGCGTAATTAAATTTCAGCTGGAATTTTGTTTCATAAACTATGATATAGACAATAGGTCTATACTACTATTCCAATGAGTTCAAAATTCATTACGTGTGTGTCGGTGGTTCTTCTTAAAATGGAATTGGTACTCGGTAATTCGGTACATGGCCGAGTAGTGAAAAGCCGACTCGGTACTCGGCCAAAGTGCTACTCGGTACGTCTCTACCGATTACTGCCGATAAATCAGTGCATCCCTGATTTAAACAACGGTTAAAACCGAACAAAACCAAGTGTGGAAAAACCTGCTAATTCTTAGCTCTTTAGTTGAGAAAATCTCGAGGAATTTCCCTGCTTAACAATCACATATTGCCTAGGCAGTTGTCTCATTTTTACTTCCTTTTACAAAAAAAGGAAGTATTGTATTCGCGAAAAAAATTTCACACAAAAATCGACCTTAATTTCCATTTTGCTCACCTCCAAATGAATGTTGAGTTTTTTTTCGACCCGACCACACGTACATATGTACCTAAGAACGTACAGACGCCCGAAATATCCATTTTGAAGTTTCCCGAGTTAATTACAACGAGTTTTCTCGTGACGTATGTATGTGCGTATGTGTGTATCTATGTCGCATAACTCAAGAACAGTATGTCTTAGAAAGTTGAAATTAGGTACGTAGACTCCTAGTGGGGTCTAGTTGTGCACCTCCTTTTTTTGGTTGCATTCGGGTGTTTCTAAAGGGGTCTTTTGCATCTTTTTGGGGGGAATTCATTGTTAATTTCGATGCAAACTCAAGTGGTGTTATAATTTGGCGGACACTTGGCGATATATCGCGTCTTTTGGTCGCCAAGTTTTTTCGCCAACTTGGCGATACATCGCGAATCTTAGTAGCCAACTTGGCGACAAATTTGGCGATTTTTTTTCTTTTTTTTTTTTAAATTTGGTTTTAATGTGGCCATTGTTGATGATATTTGGACAGTTAGAGAGATAATCAAATTAAAATTGCAATATTAGGGAAATAACATTAAATTGTTGTAAAAGGAAGTCATGTGATGCACACATCAGCTCGTTTTAAAAACCTGTAAGTAAATTCTCTTATGGTAGATTTAAACAAAAAAATTTTTTCTAACGAAGGAAGTGTAGTCAAACTAGAATCCAAATTCATTTTCACACTAAAATCGATCGTGCCAGTTCCGTTTAAAATGTTAGAAAATCCTCACAAAATTTCGTATTGAAGTACAGGAGCTCATCGCACACATATAAATTCAAATTAAGCCCTTATTGCGAGTATAATTTGACTATGAAAGAACAAATGCGAAACAATGTTTAAAACCCATCGGAATTTGGTTTTAAAACGTCATGGATGATGTAAGTGAATGACCAAAAAAATTCCCACAATTGCTATCATTTAACCGCGTGACTAACTGCTTATTCAAAGGAAGGTTTCAAAGGAATCACGTGATGTGGAATAAATGACCCCTTTCACACACGATTATTCAATCATTAGCGGTTAGTTTTCTTATTCACTTCTCTTTTAGAGTTCAAAGCAAAAACTCAACTTTTGTATGCTTATTTTAAAAATGCATGAAAATATAGTGTTGAAAGATTAGATTTAGAGAGGAATACAATATTTCTTTTTCAAAAAGTTAATAATTTTGTTTCAATTTTATTGTTATTTGATTGCTTGCTAAACATCGTGGGACAAAAATATTGTTGATGTGTAATGTTTCTTCAGGGTGGCGATAGATTAGGGAAAAGTCGGGGAACTTTATTCACTCAGAGAAAAATCAGGGAATTTTGAAAAAATAACAAATGAAGTGTGTCAATCAAAGTGTTTCATTTTGCAAGGGAAATTTTTTTTCCCTTGCAAAATGAAACACTTTGATTCCTTACGAATTTTTCGCCAATTGTTTGTTTTGAAAATAAAATTATTTAGGTGCGATTATACAGTGCCGCATATTTGTGCATCTTTTTCCCCGTGAAGGTCAAAGTATTCAATCTTAGGATGAGCTTCCTAAGATTGCTTCTGTGTTCTGTAAAGTTGTTTATTTTACCTATCTTGAATTTTCCTTCCACGCATTCCATGCTACGTAAAATAAACAACCCTACAGGCAAAGAGGAAGATGTCGTTAATGACTTTGCTCCCTTGCCATTACTCATTGTCTTGACGTAATTAGCATACTGTTATCACGATTTCAAAAAAAAAAAATCTTTGTTCTGTAAATTAATGCTGAAAAAATCTTAAAAGTTATCACTTGGCATTTTTTATTTAATTGCTAAAATTGAATTTTGACTGAAAATCAAATTTGTTTTGTCAATTTGTTTGTT